>NW_022196905.1:218049580-218126910 GCF_008632895.1 Mastomys coucha
AGGGGAGGGGAGGAGAGGAGAGGAGGGAAGAGGATGGGACATGGCTGCTCCTAGGTGTGATGGAGGTAGGGTTATTATAGATATGTGGGAGAGCTTAGCCAGGAGCAAGCACATTTGGGGAATGGGGCAGGAACCAAGTACAGCACCGAGAAGAAGAGAAAGAGGGGCATAGAGACAGGAGGTAACCAAAATGTCTGGATTATATTTGAGGAGCCTTTGGGTGAAGGGCAGCCAAGCTGCTGGGCTGGAAAGTTCAGGGTAGAGAGTGGCTATGCCAGCCACACCCTGCTTTGATATGTTAAATAGGCACCCAGCCAGTTGTCCCAGGTTTGACACTTAACAAAGAGGTCTGGGGCTGGAATATGATGTGTGAATTGTGGTCTTAGGGCACCAGAGAAGAAGGATTCATCTTTCCATTCAAGCTATTCCATGTAAGCCACAAGTTGAGCACTATGTCAAAAATCTAACCAGCAAAATGGGGGCAGGAGACAGCACAGTGGGAAGGGCACTTGACTGATGACCAGAGTGTGATCTCTGGGGCCTACATAGAAGGAGAGAAGAGACTTTAACAAGTTGTCCTCTGACGTCCACATGTGTACTCTGACATACAAGTGACCTTCTTTAAAATAAATACATGTAATTTCTAAATAAATAAATAAGCAAACAAACAAACCAGACAACTTGCTAGCCCCTTACCCCTGGCAATGGGCAAAGAGATACCTTGTTGGTGGTGGTACTCTTGTATCAGTCAGGAACAGAGCAGATAGCAGTCCTCTGTTCATCCTAACTTGATTTGGCCTTGATGGCCAAAGGTGTCTTATGCCTAGGACTCAATCAAATCAAATTAAATCAAATCAAATCCAGGCAGCACAGGGCAGAAGGAGGAAGACTGGGACCTGTGGACCGCCATGCAACCCACAGACCTCTCTTCCAGCAAATGGCATAGGTGGGCCATAGACACCTGCTTGCTGCCACCAGCATGGATGTAGAGTGTCACCCAGCCACATGGCCAGCCTGCAGCACAAGCTACCACAACATGCAAGTATGTGGTGGTCAGACGGGAGAGAAAGAGAAGTGGAGCAGCTTGAGCATTTTATGAAGGAGATGGAACTCAAGGGTGAAGAGAGATAGCCTGTTATGAGTGGCCAGCCCTGTCACCTGGGGCCATGGTGAGGTCCTAGCCCCAGCTGCCATGTCTGAGTCCATGCCTATGCAGTAGCAGGGGTCATCCATAGCGCATACTACCACTAGAGAACATGAGGATGTCCCTGGTTGGGGAGGCAGCTGGGGAATCGCATGGACGTCCAGGGAATGTGCAGAACTGGCCCTGCCCCTCACAGACTGTAATGTTCTAGAGAGATGGCCCAATTTCTCATTGGAGGTAGCACTTGGGAGAGCTGGTTCCACGCCTCATCCAGGCAGCACAGTGTGACTATTCCTAGTGGCAGGGACAGGTGTGTGGGTGAGCCAGCCCCAAGTGCATGCGTGTGGAACAGCTGACCCTGTCACTTGTCTGCCATGGGGTGGTACTGGTTCAGAGGTCATTCCTCGCCCCCCACATACTGTCCCTTGACACCTCCAGCAGTCAGGAAAGCTGTCTACTGGGTCATGAGTTCAGGAGAGGTAGCTCTGCCCCTCACCAGCTGTAGACCTCAAGAGAGCAGGCCCTGCACCTTACCTGTACAGCACAGCAGAGCTGACCCTAGGGGACAGGGGCACAGGTGAGCCAGCTCTGAGGACCAGAGCTCAAGCAACTCATCTGCCATCTGGCATGAGGTGGTGTGTGCGTGGGGGTGATGCCTTCCCGCCTTGTCCCTCGACATCTGCAGCAGTTGGGAAAGCTGGCTCTGGGGTCATCAGAACTGGAGAGCTGTCCCTGCCACTCACCGGCCACAGCACTCCAGAGAGTGGGCCTTGCACCTTGCCTGGCTAGCACAGTAGTACTGTCCCTGATCAAGGGGGCCAACCCTGAGAACAGAGGAGGGAGAGCTAGCCCTGTCACTCATCTGCTGTGAGGTGGTATGGATACAGGGTGAGACCCTCCCCGCCTCCTACCCTTCACCACCTGCTGTAGTTGAAAGAAATGGCCCTGGAGCCTTGGGAACTGGTGATCTGGCCCTGTCCCTTGCTGGCTGCAGCACTCAGGAGAGCAGGCTCTGCACGTCTTCTGGGCAGCACAACCGTCTCCGTCACACTGAGATAGTTTATTGAGCATTCACCCAGGACTGATTGATCAGGGCCACAAACCAGACTAAGGAGCTGACTTAAACCCTGAACCAAGATCCTATATAGCTTTTAAATTTGAAATCCACAAACATCTATATTGGAGAAATATCAAGTTATTTCTCCAATTAGGATTTAGGGATAAGGAACTTCCTTAGGAACATGTCTTTGTGTCATGCTTACCCTGTTCTCACTGTGGTGGGGTGACTTGCTCTAACATTTATGTCCTAACTTGCCAACCAGGGTGCCAGTTACCCACATACATGTCTCCTTCTGCCAGGTAGGATGTCAGTTCCCAGGGAGGACTTGGGAACTTAAAACTTTATTTGATCCCCTACTCAAAATGGAAGTCTTATTGCAAATGGTTTCTTATATTGGTGTATGTGTCTCTCTTATGTTGGGGTCCATCCCAGGGGCAGTTTATAAAGGAAAAACCATAAAAGCTCATGCATAGGTGCAGGAAGTGCTGCTGGGCAGATGGTTTGGGTCCAAGTTTATTGTAGCTAACTATACAAAGCAGTTCTAACAGATCTCTACTGTGATTGGTTTCCAAGAACATCAATGCATAGAACAGAACATAATATGCAATCAACTTGTATGAGAAAGATTCCTAGTAACAGTAATATCAGCTGTTACGAGGCTGGCTAGACAGGCAGCAGCTACCCAGGCCTTGACACTCAGATACCACCCAGGCCCAGATCCAAACCTTTATCATCTGTGAATGGTTGAAACATGTGAAAGGTCCAATTCTGCTGTTCCAAAGCTGCAGGATCTCCATGACACACCACACCAACAGAATAACTGGGAGGAGCCAGAGTGAGGATCCAGTATTGATGGTGTCACAGAAGCCAGAGACCTGAACCAGACCAAGGACTCATTGCAAGGAACATTTGCAAGTGAAGATGTGTGGAGAGAAGGGTATACTGTGAGACACTACAGTTTCCACTAAAAGATGTTTCCTATACTTTAGTTTGTTGGTGGTGGTGGCGGTGGTAGTGGTGTTGGGGTGTGTGTGTACGTGTTTTTGGGGGGAGGCTGCAAGGACAAAGGACAGATATGAGGGGACAGAGAGTTAAGCAGAACTGGGGTGCATTATGTGAAACTCACAAAAAAAAACCCAAAAGTTGTTACTTTAAAAAAAACAAACAAAACTCTTAGTGTTCCACTGGGTGGTGGCACACACCTTTAATCCCAGCATTCAGGAGGCAGAGGCAGGCAGATCTCTAAGTTCAAGGCCAGCCTGGTCTACAGAGAGGGTTCCAGGATAGCCAGAGTTACTTAGAGAAACCCTGTCTTAAAAACTAAAAAAAAAAAAAAAAAAAAAAAAAAGCAAAAAGAGGCAGTGCTTCAAAATCCAAAACTTTCTGGGTGCTGAAATGATTCACAAGTGACTTTCACATCATAAAACTGTGCTTCATACTCAAAATGGTTGACTATGTTATTTACATTAGTTTTGGATTGTGTATATTAGGTACATAGGAAATGCTAATGGATTGCATGTTTAGTCTTGGGCTCCTTCATCCACATGTCTCATGGTGGCTCTGCAAATATTTCACAATCTGCAGAAAGGTGAAATTGTAAATACTTTGTCTCCAAGAGCTTCAGAAGAGGATACTCATTCTCCACATGCATAATTTGTATTTATACACACACACAAAAAGAAAACCCCGCTATGCTTGAGAAGCTGGTCTGCTCTGTGGGTGTCACCTGAGCACATAGCCAAGGTGAAATCAGGGCTCAGAAAACTGATGAGGATGTGACTGACTCGAGCTGCCCTGGAGGAGCAGGACGGAGCTCAGAGAGAACTAATAAGCCTGGCTGTCCTCAGGTTTCAACAAAATAAAGAACTGTCTTAAATACGAGCACTGGCTAAAATTAAACCTTGCTAAGACTACTGTACTCTTCCCCTACAAATGGATCTAGGAGTGCTCTAGGGACATTTGGAGGGCATTGTCCCCTGTATAAAACCAACCAAGTAGAATTAGATATTAAATTGAACATGAACTCATCAGCACTGTGGCTGACACTGAAGTGATTCTGTCTTGAACCCCCATACTCTTTCAATGTGTCTGTCCCAGAGCTCTGAATTTACTCGAATATCTGGGACTGTTTACGAACCTGTGACACTCCCCAAATGTCTATCCATTCTTCCCAGTGGGACCCTCTCTTTGGAGATCAGTGTCTCTTATTCATGCCATTGTCCCTGTAAGTGTTCTGGGAAATAATTTTCTGGAAGCTTGAGCCAACATCTCTTCTCCCCAGAGGATGCTAGAATCAACTTCATCAAAAGGCTCTAATACCACAGGACTAGTTCCCACCCATCTATCATGTGACCCCATTAATGCCACCCTTCCTGACCACCAAGGATTGTCTGAGTGTCCCAGGGCACATTCTAGCACTGATGTTGGTCACATACTTAGTGCCTTCAAAATGCCTCAAGAAATGTGTTCTCTAATATACAAAGTGCCTTTGCCCTTGACTCCCAACCAACAGGTCACAGGCTATCAGATGAATCTCCTAAGAGGTGATGCCACACAGCAGGGAGCCTGAGTAGGTACCAATGTTCAGATTCCCAGTTTTAGTATCCACCTGATATACTATTGTGCCTTATCAAAAAAAAAAAAAAAAAAGGTTTCTGTGCATCCAAAATCAGACCAAAGTAAAACTGCTGTGGTTGATGGGAGCTCCTAGGCTAGGGGCATGTGGGAACTCAGACAGGTAAGCCATGATTTTATTTGTGTATTTATAGTCACTGTTAGTGGCAAGAAACATTTTCCGTACTTCCTTCATCTAACTCAGAAGCGATGGCAACTTCCCATTTTTGACTGTATACTTCTCACGATTTTCAACTGTCTTTTCCTAAAGGGAGCCTTTGTAATGGACCCTATGCACCGTGTCTCTCATACCCTGGAGCATACTCCAGTAGGATATGAAGAGGTCCCCATCTTTAAATCCTATGTTACAACTGGTGTATCGGGGACAATTAGTAAGTAAAAACTTCTGCTAGGCACGCCAACAGGTGGATCTCTGGAAGATTGAAAAGTGTGTTCAGAATGTAAAACTGTTTTGTGCCATCTCCTAGGATAAATTTATTTGGATATTGCTCTCTAGTTTCTGGTCCTCTTATGAAGTTAAATCTGTGCACACAAAACAAGAGGTTTCCATAGGCATCAACTTTCAAAAAATTTCCATAGAATGGTCAAAGGCAAGCCCTCTGGTAAAAAATGTACAATCATATGCAAAGCTGAGCATCTCCTAAGGAGAGCCAATGGAAACTAATCTCTCCACAGTAAGCTCACAGCCAAGAGACTTGTACACAGCAAGGGTATAATCTATGTCAAAATCCATACACTTTAGTTTTTTTCATGGTAAACTTCAGGTCACAGACGTCTGGTGATAGGCTTTTTCACGTTATCGGGCACATCCACTGCATTCTGTAAGCCATCACTCCAGGGGGATGTCATGTCTTTGTATGATGAATTCGGCTCCACTGCATAGCAGCAGTCCTGGAGCACAACCACATTTGTTTCTTTGAGACAGGGATTCTCTACATAGCCCTCACTATGTAGACCAGGCTGTCCAGGAACTCACAGAGATCTATTTGCCTGTCTTCCAAGGGCTGGGATTGAAGACATGCGCCACCACCCCTGGCCTTAATAAAATTTTAAATAAGAGCCCTCCACTAGAATCATGTTAATTCAACATCTTGTGACTCAGGACTCACTCCAACTGAGAAAGACCAGAAGGACCCCCCTCTTCTTGTGGCGAGAAGTGAAGGACTACCCAAGCACTGTTAGCCGCTGTCAAGGACTGTTCAGTACTGTTAGAAATGCCAATACTGAGCCACGTTTCCCCTATTGCTTTCTGTGAATGATTGCCACTGTCAGGTGCTTGCTGTTTTATAAGCCCTCCCCATGTACCCGGCAGCCCCGTGCAGGGACCTGTCAGTCAGGCAGTGCCCTTACTATCAGCTGGTTGGAAGTCCTCATGGCAGCAGGACTGTTTGGGTTATTTTACAAGTACTCTGAGATCACCCCCAGCAGCCTCAGAAGTCATGTTCCAGCCATGACTAACCACTCCAGACAGCCTGGCAGCCTTGGGAAAGTAGAACAATTTATAAGTCAAGCCTGAGTGAACTTTGAATGACCTCACTCCTCCTGCAACTCTTCTTACTCAAGCCAGAGGGGAGCACTTCTCCATAGGCCAGTAGAAAGCCTGTGATTGGTGTGAGCAGTCTTTCATTTGCATGACTTACTGTGTTGTGATTGGTGCGGACACAGTTCCTTCTTTGCATAAAGGGCCATGCTATGATTGATATAAATATGTTTGTCACACCTGTTCCTGTTCATGTAACTAAACTGCTCATTTTAAAAACATATTTATATAATACTTTCCCTAAACTTTTGAGAAGTTTATATGTGCTGACAATGGATTTTAATTGCCTTCACACCCCATGCATCCCCTAACCTCTCCCAGGCCCACCTGCTTCCAAATGTATGTTTTTTTTGTTGTTGTTGTTCTAGCCAACTTATTCCAGTTTGTGCTACCCATGGATGTGGGGCCACTCTCTGAAGCATAGTTGACCTACCAGGGACCACATCCCTAAGGAAAACTGACTCTCCTTCTTCTAGAAGCCACCAATCCTCAGAAGTGCCTCAGCTGGGGTGAAGGCTTGTGAGCCTCTCCACCCACCATGATGAATATTGGCTGGCTTGGTCCTGTGCAGGTAGGTCTTGTATAGGCACCCACATCAGCTGTGAGTTCACGAGTTCAGCTGAGATCCTGTTCCATCCAGAAGACACTGTTGCTACTGGAACATTCGTGGAAAAATAATGGAAGTGTTTACTAAAATTCTCTCAAACAACGGATGAAGCTGCCCATCCCAAGGCTGGGAGGAAAATACTGAGTCACAAATAGGTCATGCCATGACATCCAATTCTGGTGCTGAGGTAACACCCTGCTACTTCCAGCCAAGGGTCAGACTGAACCTGAGACCTGGACTCCATGTACAAACTCCTTCACTCTGGCTCAGTGTGCCCCCAAGCAGTCAGGACCCTACTACCACCATCTGAGATTCCTGCCTGGCCTCCTCTGCCTCCCCTTGGCAAACTGGCTTTGCTTTGATAACACTCAGCCTTGTGAGTCCTCCCTTCCCCTCTCTTCTCTCTGAATGTTTCCTAAATCAAGACACAGTCCTTGTAGTTTGACAGGAGCATGTTGTCTGGTGTGTGTGAGTTCTGGGTGAGAGACTCTGCTCTCAGCTCCTGACAAGCAAGGTAATGAAGTCCTGCATCCGTCTACCCGTTGGTAAGTGGGGGAAATTCTGGCATCCTTCTCATATGACATCTAGGACTATTAGATAACAGGTGCCTAGACATCAATTAACATCATTCTCGGCACTTAATACATGTTCTGCTGGTATTTCTGAAGTGAATTCTATTTTTAGGAGTCATTATTCCAATAGAATTGAAGGTGATCTGCATAAGATGTAGTAGAACCTCTGATAAGCTAGTGTAGGGGTAAGGCTTTTTGGGGGGTAAAAGGAAAGATTTCTTTCCTGTCAGCACATACCTGGGGATATGACTGGACCTGCCTAGTGTGACTCTGTGGCATCTTGAGTTGCTCTGAAGTATAGTTTGAAGGACCAGGGTGCTGTAGCCATGCAGTGCTTACTCCTCTGTTTTCACTCTAGATTCTGGGCTGCAATCTTGTTGATAACCAAACACGTCTTTCCTTGAGCCCTTTATTCCTAGCCGATGTCTCATTCAGAAATGGTTCAGTTTGGTTTTGAGTTGGGCTCACTTCTCAGATATCTCATTGTCCAGTTCCCTCCCCAGCTAGAAGGAATTATGTCCTGAATCTGTCATCAGGGTCATTGGCATGAGGAAGCACAACTTTAGCACCTGCTACAGGACAAAGGACCAGCTCTCGAGGGCAAAGCAGACTGCAGCAGAAGTGTTTGAACAGCACCCAAAGGTCATAGTATGAGAATTCAGAAAACAACTCATTTCGGCAGTTTTTACTGAGTGTTAACTAGTTGTAAGGTATACTCGGAGATACACAACATAGCTTTAACATTCAAAGAAATATAACTAACTCACTCTTTAAGATGTGTGTGGCACAAGGTGGGGGCATATACACATGTATGCATATGCACATAGAGCCCAGAAGTTGACATTGGATCTATTCTGTGGCAGCTTTCCACCTTTCCTGGGAGGCAAGGTCTCTCAGTGACCCTGAAGCTCATTGGTGAGCTGGACTGACCAGAAGAGCCCAGGATGCTGCTTCTGCCTTGCAGCATTGGGGTTGCAATGCTGCAGCCACGCCTGGCTCTTCACGTGTGTGCTGGGTATCTTAACTCACGCTTATTCAGAGGGCACTGTCCCAACCATGCCATCTGCCTGCTACAGATAACGTTCAAAATGAATTCTGCAATTGATGGACGAACGAATACCAACCTCTACCCACGAGCCTCTGGGAATGTCAGTCCTGGTCTTTGTAGTGAGACAAGCCTTCTTCACAGGTCCTTCACTTAGTAACTGTGCTGTTCTGAGAAATGCTTCACAGCAGCAAGTCATGTGTCAGTTGGAAGTCCTCATGGCTCTAAGTAGTTGCGCCTCCTCCTTCAGGGATTCTGTATTGCAGAGGGGATAAAAAAGGAGGGTGTTTGAAAGAGATATGGTAAACATTTTGGTCGGGGAGAAAAAACCCAAGCAGAGCCAGTCATGGTGACACTTGCCTGTAATCCCAGCACTTTGGGAGGCTGAAGTGGGAAGATCCCAAGTTCAAGTTCAGCCTGGGCTACACCATGACACCTGCCTCAGAAAGTGGAAAAAAAAAAAGTCACCTAGTATTTACTAAATCTGTGACCTTTGGTAATAAGAAATAGAGTCTCTGGCAACAAAAAGGAAATATGATCATGAATAAATTGATGAGTGAAGAAATATATCTGTGACACAAATTTCTTATATCCTCATCTTTTTTGCCTGAGGCCAAATACAGAATGGCAACTTCCACAAACCTCCTTCATCATAAGAGTGTTTATTTTGTTGAAGGCTAGACAGAACTGAATGGAGTAATAAGGCTCCAGCGTGAGGCTGTCTATTTATCTAGGTAGGAGTCAGGTTGTGTTCACTGATGAATTCTGTAGCAGAAACAAAACTGTCCCCTGCCACTCTTGTCTTTATTGCCTCTGTTGTTTCTGAGACGTCTAAAATGAAACCCGAGGCACACACTTAAATCAGAAGTGACTCCCTGTCCCTCAGCATGGGATCTGTGTGCTTGGCTCCAACTGACAAGCGTGTGTAAATGTCTGAGACAGAGTATCAGGAAGAAAGACTCCTGAGCACCACTTTGTCCAAGAGTCTGTTTCAGCTGTTTAAGGTGGGACTGATGATTTGTGATCTCGTGATCTCGAACACAATGAGATCTGGACATCATTACTAATAGGTAATATGTCATTTCTGAGTCCTGTTTTAGAGTCTGGTTATATGTGGATGTATATTGAGCTCCTCAAGACAAAGTTGGAAGACTTTCAGGTTTTTGTTTTTGTTTTTGTTTTTGTTTTCACTAGATGTGGGGGACTTGGGTGGTGATACAGAAAAGCTCAGGCAGTGCAGCTGAGGCTTTGGTCTCTCGGCTCTGTCTGTGCATGAGGTAAGCCAACGTTAGACCAATGTCCACATTGGTCACCATTGGTGAGACCAACGTTCACATTGGTCACCATGGTGAGCTAAGTCAGTACTAATCTCCTAAAGACCTGGGTATGAGCAATGATGAAGCCTAGAGATGGACATGCACACAAGCCCCTCGGGAGGAGCTGAGGGCTTGTGAAGGAAGATAACGGAAGCAGTGTCCAAATGCAGCATTCTGAAGAAACATCAAAAAGATATCACCCCACTTAGTGTTGTAAGGAACCATCCAGAGCCTACAGGGATAAAAACTGAAGCATGGTGAGGCTGAGAAGGTGGCTTGGTGGGCAAAGTGCACAAACAGGAGAGCTGGGGTGAAGATCCTTGACATCTGCGCAGAAAGCTGGATGTGGCAGCATGTGACTGTAATCCCGGAGCTGGGGAGCAGAGACCTGAGGATCTGAACAGGGTTAAACTGGTCAGCCATTCTAGCCAGTGGAAGGTCTAGGTCCAGTGAGAGATTCTACCCACACAGGAAGGTAGAAAGCAATGGAGGAAGGGATCTGACATTGACCTCTGGCCTCCATAAGCTCCACCATAAATGCACGTACCTATACAGGAACACACACACACACACACACAAACACTCTCACATATCCTAAATAAATAAGTAAACACATAAACTAACTAACTTAATTAAATAAAGGTAAAAAAAATGGAACCTGTTATTGTTCTGGCATCTGTTCCCATTGGGGTCATCAGTTGGGAGTGACGCGGCTAATAAAGCCAACAAGAAAAGAATGGAGGTGGACAGGGTCCTTTTTAGAACTGTCCAGGAGAAAAGTATGCAATGAGACAAAGACATATATATATGAAAAATGGAAGAACTAGATTTTTTTTAAAAGCTGCGTCACTTCTAAAAGATGTCGAAAAAAATATCTTATATTTTAGCCAAGTAACTTTCAATCCACATTTTCTTTGCATATAAAAACTAGAAATGCTGGGGCAAGGGAGATGACTGAGAAGCTGAGGTCACTGCCTACTTTTCCAGAGGACTTGCTTTCAGTTCCCAGCACCCATATGGCAGCTCACATCCTATGTAACTCCAGTCCCAGGGTACCCAACCACCTTCTCCTGGCCTCTGCTGTTCATGTGGTACACAGACATGAACGCATACACATAACCTTTTAAAAATATAAGATCAGAAATCCTGATCTCAATGAGCAGATTCGCAAGCATCTTCCCTCTTCGGTGTGCCTGAGTGTTTTCTAGGCTATGAAGGAATCCTTCAAGAAAGGAGACTTCAGATATCCCAGAAATAAGTCTATTGAAACTTTGTCCCTTCTAGGTCTTCCAGAAGGAGATGACTGTAAACATGGAATTCACAATTCTAGCCAAACCCCTGAAGGCATGCATGGTGCTCAGGGAACAGTGCAGCATTTAGCAGGGCCTCCAAGATAAATGGCAATCTGCAAGGGCGGCAAGAGGTCCCTGCAGAGACTATTGATCCAGGCAATCACCTGGTATTCTACTGTGACCATTTATCAGGCCCACTTAGAACCTTCAGAGAAATGTCTTGACAATGATAGTTGTTCCATAGCCCTCACTGTTACTTTAAACCCTTAGGGGCAGTGGTTAGAATCACTGCTCGTAGGATGAAAACATTGGGGTGAATCAGACCATGACTAAGGGCATTAGGAAGTAGTCTGAGGAAACGATGTAGAAAGCCAAGTGTTATACACGGCCAAGTCTGAAAGCATAGTAAGTCAGCATTTACCTTGATTCCTCTTGCTTTTCCCTTCTGATACTGGGATGCAGATATGGTGGAGAAACATGGCTTCCTTAGTCCCACCACACCTAGACCATTACTTTACAATCCTAAGAGCAGATCAGGAGTACAATACAGTTCTAGGATTCCTAGTCCCCCTTTCTATTTGCACATTTCCACTTCTTTCGAGTCAATGTCTCAGAATCTGATTGTAAACATTCATCAGGAGAAGGTAGCCACCATCTGGAGCCTTGGACCCCGGAAGAGTTTAGAATGTACCAGAGAAGACAAGAAATAAGAGAAAAGCAATATGGAATTTATAACCCATTTGATGTCTCCAGGTGGTTAGCAAATGTGTTATTCTGACTCCAGAGGAATTATAGATCAAAGGGAAGTGAACTGCTGTGCACTCCAATTTCTTGAACAAGATGTGACTTGAAACTCTTAAGAGGGAGGAAGATTTAGCTGGTTAGAGAGGCTGGGAGGAGCAAGCTGCTTAGAGGCCTGGTTATAGAGTAAGTAGAAGATTAGAAATGGGCCAGGCTCTGACCTCCCTCTTCTTCCTTCACTTCATCCCAAATTCATAATTGTCAATATGACAGAAAATAATGGAAATAACTGGAAAACACTGTGGGGTGAGAGCAGATGTTTTTCTCAATGAAGAAGGAGGGGGAAGGCTCCCCTCCTCCATTTCATACTGGATGTCCTTACAAGGCTCGGCTGTTCTGAATGAGCAATGCCATGCTGCTTTGTCCTGAAAAGACATGAAAAATACTAACTCTACTACTCGGAGCTGATATTGAATCCCATATAAGTGCTGGGGCTGTGTGGCCTTCCATTGAGAGCAGCAAAAGCACAATTCAAATTATGTCGACAATAAACAACACACATTATCTTACGTAATGGGAAATGCAGGGGCTGAAGGGATGGCTCAGTAGATTGTCAACCAACTATGAGTTTGGATGTCTAGCACCCACAGAAAAGCCCTGGGCAGGACAGCACTGCAATCCTGGGACTCTGGATAAGACAGAGAATGTCTGGGGTAAACTGGTTAGCTGTACTAGCCAAAGTCAAGACTGAGTAGAAGACTCGACTCTTTTGCCTCAGTAAATGAAGTAGAAATCAATCAAGGCTGTGTCAGCCCTGGACTTCAACAGACACCAGCGCACTTGTGTGCTCACACACATGTAACACATATACACTCACATGGGAAAGCCAAAAAAGGAGTGGGGGATAAAATCTTGAGGCTGGAAATAGTCTCTTTAATGCAGAATCTGACTTGACAAGACCATCAAAAGTGAGTTGCCTCCAGTTTTCCTCTAGAGGCACTGTCCCTCGACCTCTGACTTGGGGTTGCGAGAGAGCTGCAGCGGGTCCTGATGCCATGGCAAAAGGCCATGTGAAAATACTCCTTCTCCTGCTGCAGGTCATCCTTTGAGAAGCAAGCTGAAAGAGAAGGAGACTGGGAGACTCTGGTCTGTGGAAGGGAGTCGGAGAGGGAGAAGACACTCAAGGCTGGAAGCTGTTATTACCTGGCCACAAATTCTTCGATACCTTGTCAAGAAGTTGGGTGGCATGAAAGCAAAGTGCCAATAGACAGGCTTCTGAAGGGAGAGAGACTGTCAAGGCTCCTGCCAAGAACCCTACCAGCGCCATTTTGGAAGTAGATCTTCCACCTGGGCTAGATGCCTGCAGACCCCAGCAACAGCCTGCCTGCAGGTGAATGAGGGAGCTTGAGTGTGGATGACCCAAGGAGCCACTCCTGAAATCCTGGCATTCCTACTAACACAGCCTGGGAGACAGTAAGGGCCCTAGTGTTTCAGACCGTGTCTATGACAATAGATAAAGTAACAGGTCTGGGAACTAATCGTGACTATTGTGTTTGTGCAGAGGAACTACGTATTCATTTTATGTATGTGGGTATGAGACAAATACCTGAACGTTGTCTATCTGAAGGAAGAAGAAAATGGTTAGAGTTCACTGGAGTGCCAGATGTGGGAGTTCCTGCTCGAAATCCCGGCACTTAGGAAGCAGAGGCAGGAACTCAAGACCAACCTGGACTACAGAGGAAGTTCAAAGCCAGACTGGGTTATATAAGGAAGGGAAGAAGGAAGGAAGGAAGGAAGAAAAAAGGAGGAAGGAAGGGACTAAGTAGAAATCAAGCCTTATCTGTCACTGGACTTTCCTGTTTTTTTGATGTTGTGAGCTGTATCTGTACATAAAGAACTTAGGTAACTGTTCTCCAGTCATCTTCCAGCTCTGAGCTGACAAATATGTGGTCAACTGACATGCTTCACATAAATCATTGAGTGTGATACTGATTAGTAAGTCCTCATTACAGGCGAGTTGCCTTTTTTTTTTTTTTTTATCATTATTACAGTAGCACATTTTGTAAAATAAAGCAAACAGTCTGCTTGCTATAAATGAATGCTTCGAGCAGGAAAGTTATGTTGTCTTAAGCATAGCTGGCACAGTCCTCTGTCTTATTTGTATAGGCTTGCTTTTTTAATAGTATAGAACCCATTATGTATTATGTCAATTTCTTGTGTCTCCGTGTCTGCTCCTTAATGACTGAGTTCATTGTCCATCACCTGTCCCCCTGCCCAGCCCTCTCTGACTTGCGCTGAGGCTAGAAAGTCACAGGTCTTTGGCTGAAGTCTCCCTCCTACAGAGATCCGAGTGCTAAGATCTCTTTCATCTAGATTAGTTTTCTTGGGTAAGTGTCCAGAGTCAACACCTGATGTTTGTGTCTGCTCTGGCCCTATTTGTCAACTTAGGTAGGACCCAAAGGTGACAACATGGTTAGAATATTTCAAGGAAATCCAGATTCAGTCATTTTCTGAGAAATTATGTTTCTATAACATTTAGGAAATTTCCAATACTAAGCCTCAGCATTGCAATTGCCTTTAAATTTAATATGTGGCTGAATCAACAGTGAAGAAAATAACATACAGTGGGAGAGATATAAGTCACAGACTTGATAAAGGCTCCTAAGCTTCAAAACACCAACAATAAAAGAAAAAGTAAAACATGGGCAAAGGGCTTGACCAGACTTTCTTCTGAAGATGATGTAGAAAGATCCAATCAGCAGATGGGAAAATGCTCCACATTACTAATCATCAGGAAATGCAAATTAAGGCTACAGTGAGTTATTCTGTCAACCCATTACAATGACTTTTACATTGAGGGAAAGCAAGAGTGACTGAATGCCCAGACGGTGAAGATGGACATGGGACCTTTCTGTGCATGGGCTGCTGTGGAAAACACTACAATGATTTCTCTTGAAAACGAAATCAACATGCTATTCTACAATTCCTCTGTGGAGAACATATCCACATGGTCCTTAGCAACATTTCAAGGAGATGCCTGTTCACCAAGACATGCAATAGCTTTTGTCGCAATCGACAGCGGGTGAGTCCCTGGCGCCGTTTTCATGACAGACTGTCCCCACATTGAAGCAGCAGTGGCAGTGCCCAGGCCACCCTGCCTGTCTACACAAGGCTGTGTGAACAATCAGAAAAGAGAAGGAAGGCTGTTTCCTGGCAGTAGAAAACTTGGAGGGACAAGGTTACAAGGTGCAGGAGCAGGAAAGGTATTCTTAGCAGAGGGAAACCACAGGGCGAGTGTACAAGTGTGGGACTCTAGGTTGTGTTTAGCAAACAAAAGAGGACCAGGCTTGAACTTTCTGGGATGAATGATGTGAATGAACGCCTTGTGCCACACTTTGAATGCAGTTTTGTTTTGCTTTGTTTTGTTGGCTTGTTGTTTTGTTTTGTTTGACAGGATTTTGCTATGTCTTTCTGGCTGGCCTAGAAGTACTATGTAGCCCAGCTTGGCCTCAGACTCACAGATGTTCTCCTGCCTAGGCCCTTCCAAATGCTAGATTACAGACCTAAGTGCCATCATACTCAGTCTCAGGTCTTGACAGTAAAGTCTGTTGACCTGAACTAGCTACAAGAATATGAAAGACATGTGAGAGTGGTTAAGAGAGTCTTCACTGGGACCATTTACAAATGTATATCTACGTATGTATATCTAGACATATACGTATGTATATCTAGACATATATGCACATATTCTTAGACATTATATATCCTCAGAGAGAGAGAGAGAGAGAGAGAGAGAGAGAGAGAGAGAGAGAGAGAGAGAGAGAGAGAGAGAGAGGGAGAAAGAGAGAGAATCATCTTCAGAATAGAGCCCCA
Organism: Mastomys coucha; assembly: GCF_008632895.1. Lineage (NCBI taxonomy): Eukaryota > Metazoa > Chordata > Mammalia > Rodentia > Muridae > Mastomys > Mastomys coucha. The sequence continues at coordinate 218,065,405 of NW_022196905.1, forward strand.
TAGTCTGTAGCTAAGTGGACCTGTCTGGTAACAGGCCTACTGTATACATCATCATCTTATTCATTTCTTTTAAGACATTATGGCCATTCTTTTATAAATAATGTGTGCCATTTGAATGGCTGGGCTATGTTTTAATTACACATGACACAGTCTGGCAGAGCCATGATGTTAAGCTACAGAAGAACCACCAAAAGAGCTGTGAGGCCTCAGAGGCACAGACACTTTCTTTCTTGAAGAGCTGGAAGAAACAATTATGTCTACAGTCTCATCATTTGTGTTCAAAAGATCACATCAGGTAGTTTAGGAGGGCCACCAGGGAAAAGCAAACTGGTGGCTGCTCTCCCTCCTCATCAAGACCCCGTGCTGATTCCACTTCCAGCTGACTCCCTGCAGAAGCTGCATAGGCTTCTGCATCCAAGTATGGAATGGCTGGTACTCAGGAGAAGGAAGTCCAGGGTGGCCTGGGCTTCTGGGATGTTAAGACAGACCTTAGAGACCCCGTAACTCTGTGCGTGAGTGTGTTTCACACCCATGTGGAATGCTCAATGGCAGCTAGGTCTGCCTACACACCTGTTCCAAACCCCACTCTCTCACCCCCCTCAAGAGTGAGGGTTAAGGACATGTGCTGCCATACCCTACTTCTCCATAGGTTCTAGGCTCAACCTAGAACCTATGGCTTAGGTTCTCATGTTGGTAGAGCCTTCTTTGTATTTTTATTTGGCAAATACAATTATTATGATAATATCAACGTTACCAGTGACACGTAATAATCTTGTCTCTGAATCTGAAAAAAAGAAAGGAAGGAAGGAAGGAAAAAATCTGATAACCATGTGTCTGAGGAAGCTGGTCTTTCTGGACCAACTGACCGTCAATACCTTTCTGAAGCCACTTTTAACTCTGGAGCATGCTTTAGCAAAAGTCACAGCAAGTCCCACAACCATAGGCACAAAGGAGAGCCGAAGCTTTCTCATCGTTGCCATTGTAATTTTATTCAAGTGGCTGATGGCATCCACACTCACAATATGCAGGACATTCTAGTGGTGACCTCGTGGTCATCCAAAGGTTTTGGTGCCAACAAAGGTATCAAGCCAATGGTAGACAGGTCCTCTGTTCTGGGTTCCCAGTACTTCAGAACCACACAGAACAAAACCTCCATCTTGCCTCTTTGTCCAAAGCAGTAACTGTCACAGAGCTGGGCACAGCCAAGCCACAGGTGCTGTCATCTGACCCATTACAGTCAACAGTGCCCACCTATACCAAAATGAAATAGATCTATGGGCAATCTGTGGCATGTAAAATGATCTCTATATATCTTCAAATTTTTCTGCAATGGTCATTGGCAGGATAACCGTTATTATGAAAAAAATTACTTATACCACTCTATTGCTAGAACTTAGAAATTACCTGACTCTTCACCATCCGGGCACACCAAAAGACAAATGGATTCATTTTAGTATGAGAGAACTGAGGACCTCCTTTGCTGGGGAAATGTGTTACCCAGCATTGTGGTACTTGATAGTTATTGCTGGGGGAAAAACAGAATTTCAAAGGAATTCCCCAAAAAAATAGAGGCTCCTAGGTAGTAGTATGTGGGTCACAGGAAGCAGCAGCACAGATTTCTGGACGTAGATTGATTCTCCACAGTTAAGACAAGGTTGACAGACCGGATGTCCTTACCTTACCTTAAACTGAGCTGGCCTTGTCTAATGTCCAGCCATGCCTGACTCGGAACGTCTGCAGGCTAAGGCAGGGAGCACATGTCCCTGCACTGTAGACATGCTTTTCTCCTATGAGGTTGGACTTCACGCTATTTCAAGGAGCTCTGAGGCTCTTTCTGAGAGAAACTGTCCTACAGCTTCTTGTTTACTTCAGTCTTAATTTCACTGGGGGAAATTTCTGCTTACTTTTCTGAGATTTCTGTCAGCAGAAGTAGTGTATACAGAGTACCACAAGAGCACATGTTGTGTGTGTGTGTGTATTGTGTGTTTCTGTGTATTTGTGTGTCCATGTGTCTATTTGTGTGGTGTTTACACCTCTTTGTATGTGTGTCCTTGTGTCTATGTGTGTGTTTTCACACATCTGTATGTGTATCTGTGTGTGTGGTGTGTGTAGCTCTGGTATGTGTGTGTTTCTGTGTGTGTGTATGCCCATGTGTGTGTGTCTGTGTGTGCATATGTGTCTTAGCATGTTGCAGAGGTTTCAGTGCTTTGAGATCTCTCTCTTTCATGATGTGGAACTGTGATCAAGGCCCAGTGCTACACTGGAGTGAGCCCTTCGTCCATTCCCTAAAGGTAACACTTAAACTTCCTCATAAGAGCCACGGCATTCTCATGCCCACCTTTCCTCCTCTAATAAACTCTTCCATTGGGCACTCAAAGGCCTCATGCACACAAGGATGAGAGAAGAGCCAACCTCACGAAACTCCATTACCTGTGGCACAAATGTCCCAGTGATGGAGGGGATGCTCACCTTCGGAAGCCAGAGCTAAAAGCAGAATTGGTGTGATCGTTGATTTTTGCTCTCTGCCCTGTGGATGGAAAGTGCCTCCCCAAGCAACAGTGCACTTGGTCCTGGTCATGCTGATGGGCATCTGCTTTAATCTGTCACTTGCCTATTGTTTCAGAGTGCCAGGATGTCATCGGTTCCACTTCCAGAGAAGCAGCAGCAGCTCACTAAGGCTGAGGGGCTCTCAGAACACATGGGTCAAGTTCTCTGGGAACATCAAGATGCTAGGGAGTTGTTGCAGAGTCTAGACACCTCCCACAGAGGTCCTGCTGGAGCTCACAATGGGAGACCTTGTCTACTTCTGCTAGCATCACTAGGGCCAAAGTCATCCTTCAGAGAGAGAAGACATCCTCCAACAACATGTCCCATACAGGATCCTCCCACCTGGGACTTCCTGCCCTCAGGATGTCAGTTTCTGTCCAGGGTCATGTCTCAGAGGAGCCCAGGAGTGCCTAAGTAACATTCTACTATGATGGCCTCAAACTTAAAACATAAAAACTTTGGTTTGCTCCTCTCCCAGGGTAATGGCCAACTCACCCAGCAATTAAGTGATGGAACAAGGCCACTAAGTGACCCTTTCCAGAACAAAGGAAATCTGACCAATAGGACAACAGGGTCTATTCACACAACTCTTACGAAATTGAGGGAGCCTCTTAACTGACTGTCCCAAACAGCTTCACACTTCAGTGACGTTTCTGTCCCCCATCCATTATATATGATGAACTTCTATCTAGAAAACAACTAAAATCTCAAAACGAATTATGAGTGGGATAGCTGTTTTGTTGTAGATGTAATGTTTGTTAGAACAATCTTAGCATTTCAATTCTGTATATTTAATACAATGTTAAATACACCTATGCCTGGCTTTCAACCAGTAAAAATGGCACTGTGTTCCAAGTATATGTATATATATTACATGCATATATATATAACATATATGCATAAATGGATATCTGTATGTGATATTTGAGTATGTGTATATAAATGCCCATATCTAAGCTATTGCTTGCCCTTCCTTTTCAAAAAGGATTTGCTGCCTGAGAAATCGCAGACATTACCCTTTTTTTGAGAGAATGAGTGAGGAAAGGATATTTGAACAGAAGAGCCAATGTCATAATATACCCAAGTTCTGCAACGTCAAGGAAATGTCAGTCACATTGTAATAGAAAGTGATATGGTCAACTCCCACCCAATGAGATTAGTGAGACCCAAAAGGTCTTACTATCGACTCTAAGCTTCTCATTGTATTAAAAGGTCCAGAATTAAAACATCCATTTAAACATTGTGTTACTGCGAGGTCAATAAAATCACCTACCCTACCAGCTTCAGGTAAGCCTTGGGAATTCATAGTATAATCCAAATACCGGTCCAAGTCTGTACTGCCTCATGCAGCTATCTGAGCTCTTCCTGCCCTTGCCCACAAACAGAATAACGATCAATGCAGATGATCCTGAGTCTCATTGTTGCCTTGGACTTCCAGAATACAAGTACAACTCCAGAGATCCCTTGCTTGGCTGAGAACTGCTCAATCCCAGCTGGGAAAGACTGGCCCAATGAAATGCTATAGATCCAAGCTGACTTTCTAGTTCCCAGTTGGGACTACTTGTGTGTTCTGATCAGCCTGCATGCTCCCTCCAATGGTGCCAGATCCTAGGACATAATGACGTTAACTCACATTTGACACTGGATAGAAAGTGGGAAATAATTGAGCTATAACCAAATTTGCATTACTCTAGGTCTGTCACAATGGGTTGTGACTCTACCGTAGCCTGGTGCTTTGATATTGCTTGTTTTTATCTCTGTCCACATCTATCCAAAACACCCATCTAAGCACAGAGGTAAATAAATATTCTTTGTAAGGTTTTTACTTCAAATCCCAGAGTAGTATATACAATCCCACAGTTAGCCATTAGTACAAAAGTTAAGAGTAGTGTCAAGGGGCTGGAGAGATGGCTCAGTGGTTAAGAGCACTGACTGCTCTTCCAAAGGTCCTGAGTTCAATTCCCAGAAACCACATGGTGGCTCAAAACCTCCTGCAATGTGATCTTATGCCCTCTTCTGGTGTGTCTGAAGACAACTACACTGTACTCATATACATAAAAAAATAAATAAATCTAAAAAAAAAATCACTCAAAAAAAAAAAAAAAGAGTAGTGTCAAGTGTGTTTGTACATGGGTGACAGTCCCATCTGATGCTGGTCTAAACCCTTTAGCACTACAGAGGGTCAGAAGTTCCTGCCCTTTAAAAATCTCCTGAAATCGCAGGTTGTTAAATGGATGGCTTCTCAAGAACTACAGAAAATCTTTCTACGAAGGAAATACTTAAGCTGTGGCTGTCAGTGAGAGGTTCTCTTTGAAATAAGATTGTATTATACTATCACAGTAATAATTAGACATAGACATGGCATTTCTGTGCCAGCAGTGAGACTAAAGTGTTTGGATGTCAACATAAATAGACACCAGACTATGACACAAGGACTTGAAAACATCATTGCAATTGGAGGTGTTCTGTTGGCAACGTAAAGACACTGAGCAAAGGAGTGCACATGCTAGTCTAGTAAAGCTACAGCCTGCAAGTACTCAGAGCTGCAGTATGGAGGCTTGTATTTCCCCAGAGTGATGGGCAAGACTTGAGAGGGCTTTCTGGGCTGGCCACCCCAGCATTTGATAGTTGGGAACGCCTGATACACCAGTACAGGCAGTCATGGATTTTCTTTCAGGATAGGGTATGAGAAGAAAAAACAATAGATGCCTCAGAGTGAAGAGGAGCCAGATGGCTTACCAGCCGTTTTAATTGCAGACATTAACTTCCAAGCTAACCATGAGACTTTCAACCCAGCATGAACAAGATAATGAGAAATGGCAGCATCTGGCCTATGAGTTTGTGAATATCTCTGAAAATAATTTTAAGTGAAGACAGTTTGTAAAGGGATCCTATCCTTTGCTCTTATTCTGAACCACAAACTAGCCTTGACTGACGACATGGGAGCTGGGAAACTTTATTCTTTGTTAGAGCCAAGGGAGTTCCATGTATATACGACTTCTGGGAATCAGCTGGGCTGCGAGGGGGAGATGAGGGCAAATGAAGGATGTATCCTGCTCAGCTCTTTGATCTGGAATGGCCCCGGAAAGGGCCTGTGTCGTAGTCGGTAGTCTGCTTGAGCCTACAAAAGTTGTGGCTCCCACTTCTCAATCGCCAGAGTCAACTGGAAACCTAGTGAAGCTCTGCCCAGTGAGATGGCTCAGTGGTGATGGTCCTTGCTTCCCAAACCTGGAAACCTGAGTGTGAGCCTCAGAGCGCATGTAGACAACTATACAAAGTTGTCCTCTGACCTCCCCAAACAGCCTGTGGCAGGTGTACCCCACATAAACACATGCAATAACTTTCTCCAACTCCAGCAAAGCAGGGGTAACTTGGCTTATTTCTCAGGAATACACACTCTTAACTAAAAAATAAATTCACTATTATAAACAATTTGACACATCCATTACAAATATTTAAACCATTTCCATGTCACACAACTTGAACCATTTCTTTATAGTAGTGTTTAGCAGTGTCTGCCTATAAATGGCTTCCCAGGCTCGCCCCAAAGAAAAGAGGACACAAGTTTCTCAAGTTTCCATCAGGAGCCTGAAGCCAGTTGAGAGCTTTCTTCAGAGTGCTCCAAGTGACCTGGAAATTCAGAACCAACCCATGGTTGACAGAGGTTTAATCTTCACCCCAGCTGCTGACACAGAAGAAACTCAACTGGCATGACCACGTTCTGATTTACAAGCTCTTCGGACTCCTCGACTCAGCAACCTTGAAGCGGATCTCTGTACTTGGTAGTATAACACTAAGCTGCCTTTTAATTTACTTTAAAATATTCCCAAATTAAACTACAACTCCTCAACCGTGCATCATCCATTCAGGGATGCTCAGCCCACATTCCAGAAGCCCTACCCATTCATTCCCAGTTCTGTATGTTGAACTCAGGTCCTGTATCTCAATTCTTGGCATACAGTCACACCTCCGTCTGCACGGGGCATTGTCTATGGGATCTCCAGACACAACAGTCTGAGAGCCCCTTATCTCCATAGACACTACGGTGCTCACATTCCTTATCTAAAGTTGGACAGTGTTTGTATGTAGCCTCCCTGTGCTTTAGATCATCATCAGGCTACTTAACACATCAATAACGTGAATATTCTGCTAGTATTAATAGTTATAAGGTGCTACTTACCATAAGAAAGAGAAAATAAAGACTGTATCTGTTCAGTATTTGGGGATATTTTCCAAATATTTATTTTTTATGAACACACAGTAGTATGTATGCATGTACATGTTTATATGCATATGGAGACCAGAGAACCACTTTAGGTAAAATCCCCCAGAAGGCTGTCCATTCCTTGGAGACAGGATCTCTCACTGAAGCTCACAATTAATCTAGACTGGCTGACCAGTGAGTCCTATGGGTCCCCCTGTCTCCACCCACCAGCACTGTGCCACCCTCCAAGCAGCAGCAAATGGGAAACTGGAGGTCTCCATCAAATTCCACCCCTCAGAGCTCAGGAAATCCCACTGAAGAGGAAGCAGGAAGTGTGTAAGAGCCAGAGGGGATGGAGGACACAGAAGAACAAAGTCCTCTGAATCAACTGAGCCAGGCTCATATGAGCTCAGGGAGATGGAAGCAGCAAGCACAGGGCCTGCATGATTCTACACAGGTCCTCTATTACAGCTATATGGGTCGGTATTTTTATGGGACTCCTGACTGTGGGAATGAGTGAGTCTCTGACTCTTGCGTCTGCTCCTGGGGCTCTTTTCCTTCTATTGGTTTGCCATATCCAACTTTGATTCCATAGTTTTGCTTTATCTTATTTTATTGTGTTCATGTTCAGTTGTCATCTCTTAGAAACTTGTTTTTTTTTTTTTTTTTTTTTTTTTTTTTTTTTTTTTTTTTTTAATGCAAGTCAGAAAGGGAGAGGATCCAGTGGGGAAGGGAATGTGGGGAGGAACTGGAAAAAGCAGAGGGAGGAAAAGCTATAATCAGGATATATTATATGAGAAAAGAATCTATTTTCAATTATTTCTTCCTTCCTTCATTCCTTCCTCCCCTCCTTCCTTCCTTCCTTCCTTCCTTCCTTCCTTCCTTCCTTCCTTCCTTTCTTTCTTTTGTTTCTATTTTTCAGGACAGGCTTTCTCTGTATAACAGCCCGGGCTGGTTCTCCTGGAACTCACTTTGAGGACCAGGCTTAAACTCCGAAGAGATCTGTCTGTCTCTGCCTCCCAAGCTCTCGGATTAAAGTGCAGCCATGCCTATCTTCAAAATCTATTTTCAATAAAAGAAAATATATAAAAACAAAAACAAAAACCACAGGTGTGTGCCATCACACCTAGAAAGCTACTCAGGTCCTCATGTTTGACACTCCTGTACCAACTGAGCTGTTGTCCAGATTCCAAGTATCTTTAATCTGAAGTTGACTGGGTCCTCACGTTCAGAGCCCACAGACACAGAGGGCCAGCATCACCATATTAGGGACAGATACAAATCTTTGGGGGTTAGTGGTGCAAACTGCCATGATGAATGTTGACCACTAGATACTAGACTTTACTGGTAAAATTGAGCATGTATAAGATACATGGAGTGGCTGCAAATATTTTAAAGTCCTTCTCCAAGCATGCCTGAACAGAGTGTAAGAAGTAAACCAAGACAGATTTTACTTAAAGTGGAGCCCAACGTTGCTTTCAGGGAAAGCCCATATCCACTGCTGGCTATGATGAGTACCACACAGGGAAGGAACCTGCATTGCATTCTCGAACTCCAAATTAATTTCTGATCAGCTAAGATGACAGAGGTAGACTTCATTAAACTTAAGGAACTGCCCAGGCCAATTTGTATCTGCTTGTCAGTCAGTGTTTGGCTAACAAACACATAGATATGTGATCCAACTAGTTTTGAAACTTTCTTTCCTATGCTCTAAGAGCAGGGTTGGGGACTAGCTAATCCCCAACCACCCACACTCATACAATGGCCAATGAATCTTCCAGAAAGAACCTAAGAATTGTGTATGACCAATTAGTTTAGTTTAGTTGCTCACATTGAGGGCCTTACTGTTGCTTGGGGGTCCAGATGCAGCCAAACTTCTCAGAGAGTGGTCAGCCATTATCCATGAGTCTAACAACATCCATATCTATCTATGCCTATATCATCTATATATTTCTATATATATTTATATCCATTCTATAAAGTTATATACTTATTTCTGTGTTTCATCCACTAAGCTTCTGTTATATTTTGGATCATAAATGTCCCCCAAAGGCCCATGTGTTAAAGTCTGCTACTCAATTTGGTGCTCTTCCAGATGGTAAATAACCTCTTAGGAAGTGGGGCACTATGGGAGGTTTTTGCCACCAGAGGCATGCTCTCAAAGGGATTATGGGAACTCAGTCTCTTCTTGCATCTTTCTTTTCCTTTCCCACCGTAAGGAGGGCAGGTTTGCTCTGCCTTACACTCCTAGATGATATGCTAGGATATGAGAGGCCTAAAAGCAAAACTGTGAGCCAAACCAAAGCATTCCTCTTTGTTGGTTGATTTTCCCCACTAAAAACTACTGCATTAAAAACAAAACAAAAAACAAAAAACAAAAAAAAAAAAAAACAGCTGACTAATACACAGATTCCTTAATCAGAAATCCAATGACCTTCAGCTACTTCTGCTTTCCAGGAACATACATCTTATAAAAGCTATGTTTCCCTACATGTTTTTTACATTTATGGTGAGAGGCACAGACATACCATGACCATGCATACCATAGTAGACAACATGTAAGTTGGTTCCTTCTACCATATGGGTCTTAGGAATCAAATTCAGGTCATTAGGCTTATTGGCAAGCACCCGGACCCACTGAACCATCTCACTGGACCTGTTTCTACACTTAATAAATAACTGACCACTCTTTTAAAAGTTCCCCACAGATAAGCTTATACTTCTTTATGGGCACAATGCTCAGAGGATCCAAAGACTTTGGCCAACTGTCATAAGTGTTCCTGCTGGCAGACAGATAAATCTGAAATGAGGACAGAGTGTCTTGTAGTCCTGTATTTAATCTTGGGTCTTGATTCTGCAGCTCTTGGTCTTAAATTCTATTTTTTTTGTTTATTTGTTTTCCTTCTTCCAGTTTTGTACTTGGATGACTGTATTCCCACAGTGGGGCTATCCTGGCAACTTATCCTTTGGAATAAATTGCTTTTTGGCATAATCATTAATAAGGAAGTATAAGCCAAAATGTAGGCCTCTCTATTACAACAAAAATAGATCTTAATTATACAAGAGTGAGGAGCGTCCTTTGGCTGACTTGACCCCAGGCTGAGATTGGCCAGGCACCATGGCCCTGCCACAAGCTGTAATTTAAAGAGTTGCAAACTGTACTTCCCTCCATTTCTGTCTCCTTGACCCATCCCAGCCACCGCCACAGCTGTTAAATACAGAGCTGTCTTTTATGGTCATCGTTCAGTGCTCATTATAGCACGGCTGTCTTCATGCTCGGCCAGACCTGGATGATATTTTAAAAGGTACCAGTTAAGAATACCATAAGTTAAGAATACACTTCTCCACAGATTTAAAGTTAAATTTCCCTGTTCCCTTTCCCATAAGTACTAAAATAAAGAGTCTCCTCTTCCTCATCACCACAACTGTAGCTCGTGTCAGATTTGCTGCTCTTCCCAGTATATAACATATACAAGCAAGGTAGTAACTCTAGAGGGAAAAGGGTGGCAGAGGAAAATATCTAACCACATTATATTATTTGTCTATATAAAAAACAATATCAACAGTCATGGCATGTAAAAGAAATTGCTACTGCCAACCAAAGAAAGGTAATTACAAGATAGAGTAAGGAAGGAGAAACGGGCTGAGAGCGCTGCCTCTTGAGTCCTCAGTTCATGGCTTCATTGGCTATTCTGAAGTAGTTCCAGAGTTTCAGTTGTCTTCAGTCAACCATAGTGTGAAAATACTAAATGGAAAGTCCCAGAAATAAGCAATTCGTGTGTTTTAACTTGCAGATCGCTCAGAGTAGCACAATGGAATGATTCCTGAGTCTTCCTTGGTCCAGAGTGTACACATCGTACACAGCAGCTGCACATCAGTCATTTAGCAGTCGTCTGGGTTATCAGTTGGTCCATCCCTGTCTGGTGCTGCTTTTGTTACAGTCATCCCATGTTTGTTTAAGGGCCTTAAAGTACAAGCCAATTTGGATATGCCAACTTAATAAGACATAAGTCCTCTGCGGAGGCTGCTAAGATTATGGAAGGAAATAAACTCAAGTCTATCTTCAAATTCCAATACTTATAACCAGTGTGCAGGAAAAGCACTTCATCAGAAGGAAAGGAGCATCAAATCACGAGGTTTTGTACAAGCTATAGTTGTGGGCCTTACAGTTGGTGGTGGAACTTATTCTTCATGGAGAAGCATCTATGCCAATCTCTCCCAGTCCAGAGGTAATGGAATACACTAGTAAGAGATCTATTGTGTTGGGAACAATGGCCACTGCTTTATGAAAACTGTCTAAGGTCCAGCCTGCTTTGCTCATTGACTGCTATCCTGATAAAAGGATGTCTTTGACTTCAATGTTGAGCTGAATACTCAAGCAATCAACATCAGTGAGTACTTTTCTAAATGGACGTCTAAGCTGTTCACTCTCGTATATGTAGTGGCTACAGGGCTACATCTCGGTCTCTGTGAGCGTACATTCTGATGAGGGAGAGAAGTACAGAAGCATATGATTTCTGTGCATCATGGTCTGCACAAGGCACAGACTCAACCAGCACTACCAAGTGGAGAAAGGAGTGGGCAGGAGGGAGTGAAGACTGGCTTCCCAGGGGCTCTCGCTGGCACTGAATACCACTGGCCCTTAGAATCACAACTGCCCTCTCATTTCTCTTAGTTAGCTTGTCAACTTGATTGAAACAAGACCGTCCTCTGTGTAATGTGCAGATTCACAAAAGGCCAATTTATCTTTGGATTCCTAAATGAAAATAACAAAAATGATGTTTGGCATCCTCCAACCACAAATGGTGAAGTATTTAGCCAAAGTGGAAACTAATTTGATTTTTCATGGAGTTCAATAAGAAAGCCAAGGAACTGTCTTGGAGAATGTTTTATGCTTCTCCGATCCTAAGGGTTTAGTAGATATTCTAGCAATCATCCAAAATTGTTTAGCAAGTTACCATGCTTACCATGGCCCTTGTAAAAGAGAGATCTTTTATTGCAAGATGTCTTTTGAGTCTGAAAAGCCAATAAGTCATTCGCACAGCTAAATAAACCTTCACTCAGGAACACCCTTCACTATTCCTTGCCAATACACTGTGACAGTTGCTAAGAGCTTACTTATTTTTCTTCCGTCATAGGAATTATTAAGTTACAGATAGAATATTCTTTAGAGTCAGAGATAGTGGGTGAGAGAGGGAAGGAGGAAGGGAGGGAGGGGCACGGGGGACTGCAGAGGTAAAGAGCCTTCATTTAAGTAACCAGCTCTGTGATTTCCCCGGGAGCTCACCTGGGTGTCTTCACTTCGGCCTAAGCCATGTGCTTGCCCTTCCATGTGTCATGGGAACTATGAGGCATTATCAGGTAACCCAGTGCTCCAAGGGTTTGCCTTAGAATATAATGAAGAAATCATTTTTTGAATTTAATTAATTGAAATTTTGAGTATAAATGCTGTGCCTTCAGGTTTGTCTGTGTACCTTCCGAATGCCTCATGAACAAGGGGGCCAGAAGACGTCAGATCCCCTGGTACTGGAGGTACAGACAGTTGTAAACTGCCATGTGGGTGCTGGGAATTGAGTACTGGTCCTCTGGAAGAGCAGCCAGTGTTCTTAAACCCTGAACTATTTCCCTCGTCCTAAGGAATCATTCTTAACTCAGTTAATCCGATTTCTTTACTCTCATGATTTATTGCACAGAATATACATATATACTATAAAAAATAATGTTGCTTGGAGACTAAACAAGCCTGTCAAGTCGTAACAGCTGGATAATGAATTCCAGGCTTGGGAACTTCTAGAATGTTTGACAGTTACATGAAATCATTAATAAACATTACCCACAAATAAAAAGCATGGGCCTTTCTGGGACACTAATACTGCAAGCCAGTCAGAAGCCCAGGAACCATGGTGGGTTTCTTCTCAGAATCTTTGACGCATGAAAGAAGGTGGCCTCTAAAAGTCCTCTGGCAGTGTAATGGAAACCATTAATTATGTTCCTGATCACGTATTCAGCAACAGACACCACTGGCCTTGGATATTCTACATGACTTTTCTAGTGTGGTCTTTGTCGAATGACAGCCAAGGAACTACTTTGATTCTGCACAGCCACATGTGCATCTGGGTTTGATTTAGTTAACCTATCATCTATGCATCTGGGTTTGATTTAGCTAACTTATCAAGCTCTTGTATGCAACTTTTCAGACACATGGTTTTGCTTCTCTGCTTTTCAAGCACATTCTGTTTACTTAAGCAGATGCTGCAAATTAGCTCTGAAAATACTGCAAATGAAGTAAAGAAATCCTTTCTAGGAGATCTAACTAATGCAAATCTCATTACTGACTCAGAGAGGGAGGTCCCAGAATTCTACACAGAACCTGAGGAAAAAGACAGCAAATACAAATATACACAAGCAAATGGACCAAATGGACTCAGGTTGTGTGCTTACACACACACACACACACACACACACACCCTACATATGCATCACAATAAAAAATGAAGAGAGGAATTGAGGGAACATGGGAGGTGCTGGAAGCAGGAAGGATGGATTTAATGTAAACACAACTCTTGTGTACGAAATTCTCAAAAAATTAAAAATTTTAAATAAGAACATTAGTATAACTTTTTCAAAAAGTAAAGCTGTTTCCCTCTTACTTTCCAGCCCCTTGATATGGACTGTCACCATTATACCTGAGGAGACCCCAGAGACCAGAATGCTTTGCGCTCCACTTCAGGTATGACCATATGAATACCTTGGTCTTTGCTCAGCTTTCTTGGCTGTCCCATTAAACCCAACCACTATTCAGACAAAAGGATAATCAAAGTACCGTGTGAACCGCATATGTGTGAATTTAATTAATTGGGCACAAGGTGGATCACCTTTTTACATCATAAGGAAATAACAATTTGTAGACTTTAAGCCTGCCCCATGTAAGACTTTTTTTTTTAAATGCTGTTTTGAGAACACTCATTTTTGAAGAAGAAATATTCTCGGTTGTTTTAGTCACTATGTAAAAATGTCTTGGTTTGAGATTCTTTTTGAATCAGTCCCAATGGAAATGAATAAACTATGAAAAATAAATTGAATAAGTTATTACTCCATGGATGCCTGTGCTCACAGGCCATGCAGCCACTCTGCCGATGACTCTAGAAGCTGAAAGCGTTGTCATTCCACTCAGTTTCTCTCAGATCATTCCACTCTGTGTTCTCATCAACTCTATTACCATCCTGCCAGGATAAACCAGGTATCCAGAATAGTTATCCCTCAAAGACTCAAGCTCATGAGGTGGACCATGTGTGTAATGCGAGAGCAGGCACTTGGTCCCTCCCACCTGACCGACACTTGGTCTGCCTGTCCACAGCAGGCATACTACCCAAGAGCTTGTTAGTAACACTGACTCTTCCCTGATACCAACCCACCAAATCCAGCCTACAGCTTAACAAAGTCCTTCAGTGATAAACCGGAAACATAAATCCTTGAGAAACATTAAACTAGACAAACTAAAGCTTTTGTTTTTTTATGACTCTTGGCTTTGAGACTATTGCAAATTACTTGGTTTCTGTGAGTCTCAATTTCCTTTCTTTTATTTAAAAAATAAAACAATGTATTAAAGGTTCTTGCATGAATACAAAATACCGTTAACTGGGAGAAAGAGCTTCGGGTGTTCTGGGAGTGGAAAGATGCTCCATGAGTAAGAGTAATGGTCATCTTACAGACGACCTAAATTTGATTCCCAGCAGCCATGTGGCCACTTACAACTGTCTCCAGTTCCATGTGACTCAGCATTCTCTTCTGGCCTCCAAGGGCACCGGGTACAGGTATGATGCACATGCATATTGTTATGGTTTGTATATGCTTGGCCTAGGGAGTGACACTATTAGGAACTATGGTCTTGTTGGAGTAGGTGTGTCACTGTGAGTGTGGGCTTTAAGACCCTCATCCTAGCTGCCTGGAAGCCAGTATTCTGCTAGCAGCCTTCAGATATAGATGTGGAACTCTCAGTCCCGCCTGCACCATGCCTGGCTCGACACTGCCATACTCCTGCCTTGATGATAATGGACTGAATCTCTGAACCTGTAAGCCAACCCCAGTTAAATGTTGTCCTTTATAAGATTCCCCTTGGTCATAGTGTCTGTTCACAGCAGTAAAACCCTAACTAAGATACATATATTCGTGTGAACACTCATACAAAATAATTAAATATTTTAAATATTTTAAGTTCTGGTATTTTATTGCATAGAAATATGTATATAATTGAGAATGGTGTATAAAATATTTCAAAGTAGTCAGCAGAAAAATATGTAAACAGCTAGCAGAAATATGTTATATGTTTTCCTACAAAAATTTCTGAGATAGGTCTGGAGAGATGGCTCAGCAGTTAACAGTACACTCTGCTCTAGCAAAAGACCTGAGCTCTGCTCCTAGCGCCTACATTTGGTGACTCACAGCCACCCGTAAATCCACCTCCCAGAGATCTGATGCCCACTCCTGGCCTCTATCGACACTTCACTCACATGTAGAAACACACAGATACACATAATGTTTTTCTTTTTAAAAAATGTATGAGGTGATAAATAAAGTAATTATTTATCTGATTCCTGACTTTTTGGTTTTGAGACAGGGCCTCCTGGATGGCCTCCCACAAACATACCTACTTTTGCCTTTCTAGTGATGGCATTAAATGTATGTGCCACCATGTGAGAGAGTGGTTGTCAATCAAGAAGCAGCATTCAACCTTGGTTCCTGCATCCTGGCTCCTGCCTTAGGTTACTGCCTCAGCTTTCCTCAAAGATGGACCGCGACATGTACATATACGCTAAACAAACCTTTTCCTCCTCAGTGGCTTCTGGTCACTCCGGTCAGATATTTTTAATCACAGAAATTCAATGAAAGTTGGATACCCAGATTAACCTTAAACTGCTCAACTCAAACAGTTCTTCCACCTCATCCTCCCAAGGGCTGGCGCTCTGAGTACTTATCCCCATATCAGTATAGAAGCTTATGTTAGGGCTACCATTGAGTTATGTTTCTTGCTTTATATCACATCATCTTGCCATCGTCTATTACTATACTTTTCTCTTAATTTCTTACCCATCTTATTAATTCACAAGTCCATTTCTCTCTTCCCCACAGGACAACCGCAGGGTACTTTGCTGGATAACTCTAGGTATAGCAAACTTGGTGTTCTATCTGATATATCACCTCTACCTTAAAGCATGTGAGCACATCCTCCATATGTGTACTGTTGTCTTATATATGACTTTAATATACGACAAAAAATGTTTGTTTTAAGTCTCATGCCTTGGTATTTGCATTTCTGTTCTTTGAGCAGTAAACTTCGAAGCTACCTCTCTTTTCTGAGGAAGTAAAGAGCTGAACAGATTGAAAGGTACACAGGCTTCTTGGACCCACAACAGAAGTGAAGTCAGTAGACAAACTCTAGCACCTCCAGGCTAGAGACAAGCGGATGGGTTAAAAAAATAAGCTTGCAATTTAACCAAAGAACAGATCCTCCCAGGGAAAGACAGACTAGGACAGCCAGGACTACAATTGAACTTCTGGGACCACACTGGAGAGATCAGCTCTGAGGTCCCCTGCAGATTTGTGATTTTTTTTAAGCCCCTGGAGCTCTATCAAGTTCTCACAGTGACTGTGGAAGGAAAATCACCTCATAACTTTCAACACAGAAAAAGAAACCATTTTGAACTATGTTACACAGTCTGTTCTCTGTCCTTGGGAGATGCTGAACCAGTCTATCCTGATAGAGATCCACTCCAGCCCCTCCATCCATCCTGCCTTACCTAATAGGGAAGGAGGGCACAGGTCAAGAAGCAAGTGAGGTCACAGCTGGGGAGTAGAAACCTAATCATAGGTCTTTAGCCCTCCCTAACCCTAACCCCACCTCCACCCACATCTCACAACCACATCACTGAAATCATCAGACACGAGACAAATCTACACCATCGTCAAACATGGCAGGGGTACTGGAACTATCAGACTGAGAATATTTGAAACAGATATGATTAATATGCCAGAGGTTTTAATGGATAAAGTAGACACTATGCTAAAACAGATGATTGAGATAAGCAAAGATGTGGAAATTCTACAGCCCAGTTCAGTGGCCTATCTATCTGTAGTCCCAGCACTCAGAAGGCAAAGTCAGAAGGATTGTAAATTCAATCCCAGCCTGACCTGAGTGTCACATAAAATTCCAGTCCAAACTAGGATACAACATTCTGTAATAATAAAAAAATATTAATATCTAAAAAGAAATACCAAACATTAAAATATGGCACAGACCAGGTGGTGATGGCACACACCTTTAATCCCAGCACTGGGGAGGCAGAGACAGGCAAATCTCTGTGAGTTTGAGACTAGCCTGTACTACAGAGCAAGATCTAGGACAGCCAGGGCTACCCAGAGAAACCCTGTCTCTGCTTTCAAAAAGCAAAACAATAGCAACAACAACAAAATGGCAACAGAGTAAAGAATGTCTTTGGTAGGCTCATTCATAGACCAGACACTGCTGGGAAAGAATATTTAGGCTACTACACATTTCAATGAAAACTCTTAAGACTGAAAGCAAGAGAAAAGAGACTTAATAAAACTCCAGAATATTTCAGAACTGTGGGAACCTTGGATTATGATTAGAAACAATGATTACAACAGAATGAGAAAAAAACCAGAAAGAGTCAGAAAGCAACTCTTGAAAAATGGCTGGGAACTCCCCCAAACTGATGTCAGGCACCACCAAAAATTTGGGAATTCAGAGAACACCAAGCAGGAACTATCTGTCTGTGTGTATATGTATATATATACATTATGCCATATATACTAATTTGTCATATATATGGCATATTAATTTCAACACCCACACATACAAAAAAGGTTAAGAAAAATTTCTCTTCTTTCAAATAGGAGTGGGCTGAAATTACAAGTACTGAGTGAAATTGTCACCAATCTATAACTCTGTAGCTTGCCAAAACTATTCTTCCAAGACAGAAAAATAATGAAACAAAATACAGAGAATTATTATGGTAGACTGGCACTGCAAGGAATGTTTACAGTTCATATGGAAGAAAAATAATGTGGATTAAACCTGCATGAAGTAGATCCAAGAACCAATGACAAGGACAGAATTCTTGTTCCTAACTGATATAGTAGGTAATTATTTCAAAGGGAATTGGAATCATTTTTCCTATTGTAAGATGCGTGTAGTGCCCCTGACATGGTGTGGCATCATATGATAGTGACTTTCAATGGTTGTAAGAGAATGTTATAAGCTATAGGGCAACCACCAAAAAAAAAAAAAAAAAAAAAAAAAAAAAAAAATGCTGACAACCTACACTTGTTATGCTGAGAAAGGAAAGAACAGAGCAGGATAGCGAGGGGGTTGCAGAGGTGGCTCAACAGGCAATAGCACTTGCTGCTCTTCCAGAGGACCTGAGTTTGTTTCCCAGAATCCATATCAGGTAGCAATTTCCTGGAACTCCAACTCCAAGAGATCCAGCTCCCTCTTCCAGCCTTCTTGGGCACCCATACATGACACATAGGTACATATAAATAAAAGTTAAAAACAAAGATTAAACTTAAAAAATATCCAAGGCAGACAAAAGCTGAAATAAAAAACAACACATAGAACACTGTAACTAGAAGGGCCCAGTCAAACTAGCTACATCAGGGATCATATGAACATCAATGGTGCACATGTGCCAATTAAAAGACCCTTTCACAGTGCATCTAAAAGCATGGCCCAGTTATACCCTGTCTACAACAAACTCACTTTAAATACAAAGACACCTATAGATGACAAAAAATGGGCTGGAATGTGATGATTTTCTGCATGCATAAAAGCAAATTAAAAAACATTTTTCACTAGCTATAGTGATCTATCCAATGCCTACTATATGTACTGACAGAGGGTAAAGTATCTTTAATAAAGGATAGACAAGAAAGATATCCTGAAAGATACCTACTTGATAGTTTTATGTCAAGTTGACACAAGCTAGGGTCATCTGAGAGGAGGGAGCCTCACAGACAAGCCTGTAGGTAAGCCTGTAGGGCATTTTCTTAATTAGTGATTGATGGGGAAGGGCACAGCCCATTGTGGGTGATGCCACCCTTAGGCTGGTAGCCCTAGGTTCTTTAAGAAAGCAGGCTGAGCAAGCCATGGGCAGCAAGCCAGTATTAGCATCCTTCATGGCCTCTGCTTCAGCTCCTGCCTCCAGGTCCCTGCCCTGTTTGATTTCTTGTCCTGACTTCCTTTGATGATGAACATAAGAAAGGATAAGACAAATAAACCCTTTCCTCCCCCAACTTGCTTTTGGGTCATGGTGTTTCATGCCAGCAATAGAAACCCTAAGACACCATGCTGACAATTCTCAAGACAAAGTGGGAGTTGCTACATTAATTTCAGAAGAAGTAGAAAGAAGTTATTAGGAGGGAAAGGGAAGCATTGTACAGTGGAAGAGGAGGTAAATTCTCTAAAAAGAAATAAAAATATTTAATATATTCAATATCTGCTCCAAACATCAAAACAAATGAGACCAAAACTTTTAGAACCACAAGGAGAAACAAATGGACTCGCCACTACAGTTGAAACTAAAACTAACATCTTTCTGCCCACCCCAGGGTCACCTTTATTTTTATCTGAACTGTTCATTTGCTGTGGCTTTTTTTCTCCTTAGGACAATAAAATATTTCATAATATGAATCACAGTATTTTAGAGGTTATTTTTCTTTAGAGCTTATTTTTCTATCAGGGCACTCAGTCTGAATGTAATCTTCCATCACCACAAACAATTCAGAGGAATAAATAATTTACTTATTGCTCTCCCGACATGAGTCCATCCTTTTGAAGGTTCCACAAACTACATGTCCTAGACTTACCTTCAGCTTGCTTGGTCTTCTAGTAGTAGGTTATATAAGACCACGAGGTAAGAGAAGAAGAAAGGGAACTCTTTTCTAAAAGCTCTTTATGGAATTCTTCCATCAGCAGCAGGCCCCTAGGGCTAACTCAAAAGCAATACACTATGGACTTGCATCATCGCCCACAACCTCTAGGGGGCAGTGCACTCATTGAATCAGAGGTGTCCTGATGGCCCCGCGTTCTGGTCAGGAAGGATAGAGGAGGAATGGGCTCCTCATGGTGTTCTTCTGCCCAGTTCTGCAGGATCAAGGCACTCTATGGCTGGACTATGTGTTCAACCTGGCTGCCTTGAACATGCCAGGTTCTTTGTCCAGAGAACACTACCTTGTCAGAGTAATTGTCTCTGAAAGACAAAAGAAAGAGTGTTTCCAGGCATTCCACACAAACAAGAAAGAATCCATGTGTCACCCAGGTGAACCAACTTGAACACCTCTAGGTACTTTTGACCCCCATAAAAAGAAACATGTCACAAGATTAGCCAGAAAAGTTTATGCTTTGGGGAGATTCATATTCTTTTGAAAAATTGCCAAAGCTGACATAGGTGATAGGGAGGGCAAGGGAATTTACAAGGGAAAACACACAGGAGAGAGATCATGAGAACTCATGGCCTTGAGGCCAACTGCAGAAGCAGTTCTACTACCCTCTATCTGAATATCCCAGTACCTTGGGGAGCTTTTTCTGAAAGTCATGGAGAAAGGCCTTACAGAACAGGAGGAAGGGAATGAGCAGCTGGTATCCTCCAGCTATTAACTTCTCCAGGATCTACCACAATGCTCTGGACGTGGACTCTCCTCAGAGAAACCCGCCGCCTCAGTTTGTTTTCTATTATTATGAGAAACACCATGGCCAAAATCAGCACAGAAAGGGAAGGGTTTATTTGGCATTACTTTGTGGTGATTTGAATAGGAATGGCCCCCATAGATTCACGTGCTTGAATACCTGGCCCATAGGGACTGGCACTGTTAGGAGCTGTGGCCTTGTTGGAGGAAATGTGTCACTGTGGAGGGTTTTGAGGTCATATATGCTCAAGCTACACCCACTACGGTACACATTTTCTCCCTGCTGCCTGAGAATCAAGATGTAGAGCTAACTCTCAGCTACCTCTACGGCATCACATCTACCTGCACACTGCCATATTTCCTTCCATGACAATAAAGGACTAACCCTCTGAAACTGTAAGCCGATTTCAATAAAATGCTTCCTTTATAAGAGTTTTTCTTTATAAGAATTGCAGTGGTCATGTTTCTTCACAACAATAAAGTCCTAACTATGATACACTTTATAATGCACCATCAATGTAAACCAAGACAGGAACTCAAGGCAGGACCTTAGAGGCAGGAACTGAAGCAGAGTCTATGGAGAAATGATGCTTCCTGGGTTGCTCCTATTGTCTTGTTAAACTTGCTTTTATCTACAACTGCTGAGTGAGAAAACTTTTCCAGGGAAGATGTAACATACAGGTCTACTCACCCCAGATAGGGATCTCGCTACAGAACAAAGTACAACTTGGTTGTAGGGTAGGTCAAAGCCCACTTCCAAGTTTGAAAACTTACCCAAACCCATCGATCGATCCCTGGGCTTAGCTTAAAATCTCACCAATCTCCACCCTGGAAAAACAGTACCACCAAGAAACCTGTGTAAGCTTGACTCACTCTCGCTTCCTTGCTATTTCTCGCCTGAGCCGAGGTAGCCACTCTCTTTTGTCTCTTCTAATAAATCTTTTGTGTGAGGTTTGTGGTGTGGTGTGACTTTGGAGTCTCCCTTGGCTTCTGACTTCCAGCCTGCTTTTCCCTTCAGAGCTTTATGAGTTTGTTCAGGATCACTCACAGGAACAGAAATGAGTCAAAGGCAACCGTATCACCAAGGCCCATCCCAGGATGGATTGACAGCTCACACACCTGGGGAGCTGGAGCACACTGCACAGCCTTCAGACAGCTCAACCGGTGGGAGAATGTTCTTTCCAAGTAACTGTGGTCTAAACCTCTCCCATGTGGCTCAGGCAGCAGGCCTGATCTGAATTTTTGCAGCTTTCCCCTCTCAGACCCCTCTCTGTAGCTGGGTTTCCTCTCATCTGAGGACTCTCACATTTATTGTTTACTCTGGCCAGAGGGGCCTAGTGAATCTGATCAGTTTCAGAGACTTCCTGAAGCTCCTGTGAGTTGTTTGCCTTCATGCTTAGGAGCGTCCCTGGAGGTTAGAATGTTTCAGTCTCAGAAGACAACAGACTTACACAACAGCTCAGGACCACCTGTTCTGGGGTGGCACCATGAATCTACTGGGCCTACTCCAATCGTTAATAAAGTACCCCCAACAGAGATGTAGGCGTCTACTCAGTTGAGGTTTTCTCTTCCCAGATGACTATAGCCTGTGTCAAGGTCGTTGATGTAGGAAGGCAATGGTGGCAGAAGTCAGGCTCCTGTTGGGCAGCTCTCGATGGTAACTGAGCACTGCAGAAGAGCCTAGCTCTTTGTGCATGGCTCTGCTCCCATGGATAGTTCTTATTTGGGAGCTGACTGTTGCCCTGGTGGAGACATGGCAGGGTCTGCACAGCCCTCTGAGGATTCCCTCTGCTCATTTACTTTTTTGCTCTGTCTTCAGGATAATTTTTCCACATTTTAAAATTAGCATAGGTGCCTGTCCGTGTGTGTGTGTGTGTGTGTGTGTGTGTGTGTGTGTCTGTGTGTCTGTGTGTGTGTGTGTGTACATCAGAGAGTGTCTTATTGTTCCTGTGTGAAGAGACCCTATAGGCCCGAGCAAGATAACCATGACTCTAGTGGGCCTTGCCCCTCCCCTAGTCCCTCATCCTTGCTAGAAACCATTAGATGACATTCCTAAAGCTAGCCACCAAGGTCTATTCCCTTATTTGGCCACTTCCTCCTCCTGAGGCTGACTACCAAAGTCCAGTTATCAAGATATTGAAATCCAGCAACCAAAAGCCCTCCTTTGGCCACCCCAATTAGCCTGTCCAATCAAAATTAAACACCTCATCCTAATACAGGTTTTCTCTTTTCCCTTTATAAAGTGCCTAAGAGGCCACGCCCACCTTCTCTCTATCCAGCCACAATCCTACAGGCTGCTTGACTGTAATGTCCTAGGGGTTCTCTTGTCCCCACCTCCCATCTTTGCACTAGAGCACTGAGTTGACTGACGTCACATGGCTTTTTGTGAGTTCTGGGGATTTGAATGCAGGAGTGCCAGGCAAGAACTCTACCCACTAAGCCATCTCCTGTGCCAGTTTTTACACTGTTAACGCTATTTCAGTTCCTGGTCTTCAGAGACCACACCCTGAAATGTGATTTACGTCTTTCTAGCCAGATCACCTAGCACAGTCTCCACAAAGTACATGGGTACTTGGTAAGTTGTTGGTGAATAGGACCAGGCTGTTGACTTTATCCCGTGCCTAACTATGTGCTTAGTCACCACAAGTGATCTGGCAACACTTCTTTTCTCCTTGTTTAATTTTGTCTTGCAATTAAAATGAATACTTCGGGGCTTTTAACGAAAGAGTATTAATGGGTTTTCTGGCTTATTTGACATAAGCAATCTATTTCTTCCAAGTCCTTTGCAGTTTTCTGAATCAGAAAAGTTTCCAATCTGGAGGGGGAAAGACAAAGTTTTTGTTTACATCGGGAGGAATTTTCAACGAATATTTTCTCAAATGACTAAAGATGTGTTCGTCGTAGCCATTTGAGAGGGGCTACCCACACTGACAAGAAAGCTGAAATAGCCCATCCGCCAAAAAAACCACATAAAAGCCTGCAGCTCAGGGCTGAAGCCACCCACGCAGTTACCCCAGCAATCAGTCAAGGCCCAGAGGCAGGGGCACAGCTCGTGTTGTGGCTGAAAGACTATTTGAAGAGCCTGGCCAAAGCTTGTGGGTTTTATAAAGGGGCTTTTAAAGTGAGAAACAACAAAATGATTTAGATCGGCCGCCCCTGCTGCGAGTCAGGTTTCCCCCTTCATTCCCTAGAAGGGTTTGGTGGCTGTGGGGAAAGCATTGCTCCAGGAGGGCAATATAAATAGTGTGGTCCAGATGCATGCCACAGAATGAGAGCCATTTTGCTAGCAGTTCTAGACAGATGAAAATTGTCTCTGCTGGGGTTGAAATACCTAAAAGGAAAGAACCTGGACCAGTTAATCTTATCTCGCAACACACACACACACACACATTTGCAGAGGAGTAGTAATGAGCCAACCAAAATCTCTGCACAGGTGGCCGGTGGTGGCACTTGCCTTTAACTCCAACAGAAGGAGGAGGATCTCTTAGTTCGAGGCTGGGCTCATCTACAGAGTGAATTCCAGGACAGCCAGGGGGTTGAAACCCTGTCTCAAAAAACAAACAAGCAAACAAAAAACCTCAACATGCTCTTCACAATGATTCTGGAGATCATGGCTTCTCCTACATAAAGAGAATCGAAACCTGAGAAACCACGGACACATGGGATGGTTTCTCAACATACCCTCTTTATGCTGGCAAAAGTCCTGGAGTCGTTTTGTTTTGTTTTTAATTTAAACATCTGTTTGTGCACATGTGTGTACAGGCACACAGCCTTGAGCACACACTACAGCCCACTTGTAGAGATCAGAAGATATTTTCCAGGGGTTGGTTCACTCTTGCCGCCATGTGGCTTCCAGGGATGGAGTTTAGGTGGTCAGGCGTGGCCACAGGTGCCTTTACTCACTGAGCCTTCTCGTTGGTGCCCTGGAGTTTTAAACTGCATCTGTTTATTTTGTGTGTGCCCATGTGTGCATCAGTCGTCTCCTAGAATCATTTTGTAAGATGAAGTTCAGAGTGGATTTTTTTAGTAGTTGTTGTTTGAGTGAAACATGTAAGAGGCCTCACAGTCTAAGAGCTCACACCTGACCCTTAGCTGAGTTGTGACTTTGAACTTCCTCAAGGACAAAGACAGATCATCATTAAAAATTTTAGCCAAGTCTGCAGTGGTTTTATAACTGGAAATGATTATAGTACAAGAAACACTTGTTTTTGCTTGAGAGCAACAAAGGTTCTGGTATTAAGCCCTTCATTTTACCCTTTTGGGAGAAATGAAATAATTTGGTTTTCTACTGCAAAAAAAACCCAACAATTTTGCATATGTGAAAGTTCCTCAGCCCTCTGTTTTATCAATGTGTGAAACCTCAGGTAACTGTTTAAGAGACTGTTAATCATAGAAAGCACAATTGGCTTCAACTAAAGAAAAATTTTTAAATGTTCATTTGCTTATTTACAATTTATCTATACAAAATCAAAACAAATACTTCAGCATGCTGCCACTTTTACAACACTTGCCTTCGTCTGACAGTGAATTTTAAAAGTAAATTCATAGGTCAATGAGATGACTCCTCCAGTAAAGGAGCTTGCCACAAAACTCCTGAAACTTGAGTTCAATACCTGGAACCCACAAGGTAGAAGGAGAGAATCAAGTCCTGCAAGTTGTCCTCTGACCTATGCATATTTGCAATGGCATGTACCAACTCACACGCTCACACAATAAATAAACAAATACATAAAAAAATAAATATTTTAAAGTAAATCCAATTTTCTATGTCATAAATATTTTTTAAAGTTTCTAATATGAGCCAGCGGACCTCTTGTCTACATACACTCTTGCATCTGACTCTTCCTTAATGGTTAACCACTCCCACAGTTGATTCTTAAAGCCCCATTGCAAATGGTTAGAACACATACATGTTATAAACTGTGATTTTAAACCATATCAAGTTTTTAAAGACTACATAATTATATATTTTAAAAAGCAAGTGGAGATGGTAAATGAGCAAAAATAGCACTTACTGGGGATGTAATATGCCAAACAATTGAGAGGCGTAGGTAGTGTATGGATTCTTGTAGCCACACAATGAGGGTGGCAAGCCCATTTTCTAATCATGGTTATCAAAACACACCACAGTGGACTCCTTGGAAGCCAACAGCAATATTTTTAACATTCTCCTGCAAGACACACTGGCCCAGCTGTCATCGCTAATGAGAAGGCTACTTTTTCCTAATATCAGTCAGGAAGTGCTCCAAGAGCAAAGACACAGAGATTCTTTCTTTTAAATAATTTAATGAGCCTCAGTTTCATGCTAGGCCAAAAGAAAAGAGCACACGAGGCGGTGTTTTTGTAACTCTTGCTTCAAGTAAAGGGCAGCAGAAGTCTGAACAGATGATTGCTGACTGTCAAGAAATAAGCTTGTGTCTGTTAGGCTGGGAAGCATAATATATAAAAAAAACTCCAGCCGTAGGACATTCATTATTATTTATATTCATTTAGTTAATATTTAATTTATATTTATTAAATAAATATTTAACTTATTTTTAAATAAATTAAATGGAAATAAATTATATAAATAAAAATGATTTCTTTTTATATTTATTTATATTATATACATTTATTATTTATATAAAAATAAAAACAAATAAAATATTTATCTAAATGTTTGTAAAATAATTACTTTATATTTGTTTAATTTAATACATTTTAATTATTTATTTGATATTTATTATTATTTTATATCCCAGAGAGAACACCTAGCTGGGGATGTAGCTCAGTGGTAGATGCCCAACACACCCAGGTCCTGGTTTCAATCCATGAAGACAAAAGAGAGCAAGAAGAAGGGCCAAGGCTCTGCTTGTCTTTAATTCACCATCTCTGACTTGCAGATCTTTGTTTCACTTTCTCATAATGTCCCCTCACATTCTATTTGTACCTCTGCATCAACAATGCCTCTTCTTACTAGGATGTTGTCATAGCACATAGAACCTCCCCAAGATGGCTTTGGCTTAAATTACATCTACCATATGCCATTTCAGAAACAAGGACATATTCTCAGACACTGAGGGCTAGGCTCTCAACATACAGATTTCAATTTTTGCATTGCATGTCTTTGTGTATATGTGTGTATGTGTGCTCATGCCACAGTACATGTATAGAGGCCAGAGAACAATTTGTGGGACTCAGTTTTCTTCTTGTGAATCTTGGGGATTAGAACTCAGGCAACCAGGCTTGGTGGCAAGAACTTCTTTCCACTGGGCCATCTTGCCAGCCCAACATATGAATTGTGAGGGACCATAATTCAAAAATATTAGTTTTTTTTTTTTTAGTGGTTGCATTTCAGAACAATAATTCACTTTGCCCAAAGTGTAAAACAATTTTGCTTCCACATCAAGGATGAGAATTATCAGGAGAGTTAGCCAGCTCCCAAGTGTTCTGTACTTTGTTCTAGACAAGGAAGAGTTGTGCAAAAGAAAGCAGAGAGAATCCTTGAATGTCCAGGATTTAGTCACTTACTGAGCTATATTCTGAAGGCCGATATCTAGCAATCAAAGAGAGGAATAAAACTTCTCCCTTGTGGTCATTACATCATAATGGAAAGAGATCACACATAAGCAAATAAGCAAGTTACATCAAGTTAGTGGGTGTTGAATACTATAAAGACCAACAAACCCTGGTGAGGCTGATAGGAAATGCAGAGGTAACAATAGAGACTGAAATTTTATACAGGGTAGTCAAAGAATCCTGTCTTAGAAGATGACATTTAAGCAAGTAGATCATTAGTAAGAGGCATGCCAGACAGGAAATGGTATGGTGAGCTTCAGAGAAAGAAGGAGAACAGTGTGGCTAGCCTACATGAGAGGATGACGGTGATTGACAGGTAAAGATCAGTAGCTGTGAGAAAGGATGGCATGATTGACAGGTAAGGTCAGGAGACTGTGTGAGGGATGATGAGGGTGATTGACAGGTAAGGTCAAGAGATTGTGTGGGAGGATGAGAGTGATTGACAGGTAAGGTCAGGAGGCTGCATGTGGGAGGATGAGGGTGATTGACAGTTAAGGTCAGGAGATTGTGTGGGAGGATGAGGGTGATTGACAGGTAAGGTCAGGAGACTGTGGGAGGATGAGGGTGATTGACAGATCAAGGATGAAAGGCTGTAAGGATAGATTATAAAGGTAATGGCAGAGGTTCTGAGGATCTCAGCTTTTCCTAAGGAGTTGTTACAAGGGTCTGAACAGGAGACAAATATCACATGACTTGAGTTTGACAATGAGACTCTCTCTGGTTCAGTGTGGGACAACACAAAAAAACGGGGAGAAACACCAGGAAGCCATAGCCAAGGTCCACCTGAGAGATGTTGACCCAAAACTAGCCCAAGGGAGGCCAAAGAGCAGCGTGGGGGTGGGAGAAGCATTCGGACTCTGGATAAATTCTGAAATGAAGGCTTGTTAGACTGGATTTGTTGTGAGGTAATATAAGGCATAAAGAAAGGAAAGGAAGCAAAGAAGGAAGAAACACAAACCCCAAGTCTTCATGTCTACCAGACAGTGAGATTCCCCCACTGTCATTGATACCAATCAACTTTGTTTATCGAACAAGGTGCAAAGTAGTTAGTTAAATCGAGAAGTGAAAAGAGTTGAGAAATTAAAGCTTTTAAAAACATTTCTTCAAAAGTCATCTAATGCCGGGCAGTGGTGGCGCACGCCTTTAATCTCAGCACTTGGGAGGCAGAGGCAGGTGGACCTCTGAGTTCGAGGCCAGCCTGGTCTACAGAGTGAGTTCCAGGACAGCCAGGGCTATACAGAGAAACCCTGTCTCGAAAAACCAAAAAAAAAAAAAAAAAAAAAAAAAAAAAAAAAAAAAAAAAAAAAAGTCATCTAATCTGAGAAAGAAGAAAAAGGAAGGAAAAATAGCCCGAACAGGAGGACTGAGCAGTTGAAAAGTTCGCAGATGCTTTCTGTTGGTGGATTAAAACACAGTGGTGAACAAGCCAGCAATAGAAATAAGTCATGACGCTAGCCTACAGATGTAGACAACGATTGGCTCACCTCACAATCGACCTTTAATAACATTAAGAAATTGTGGTTAGTTTGAGGGGAAGTATATGATACTGTTTTCAAGGTCCTCATTTTTATGAACTTTTTAATTAATTTTTTGATTGACAATTTCATACATATAATGAATTCTGATTATTCTCACACACCTCCTGTGATGGCTAGTCTTATGTCAACTTGATACACAAACTGAAGGTACCTAAAGAAGAGAAACCTAATTGAAAAAAATGCCTCTCCCTCTAAAAGGCCCAACAAGTAGCTGAAAGAATAGATGCAGATATTTACACCCAACCAATGGACAGAAGCTGGGGACCACTGTGGTTGAATTAGGGATAGGCTGGAAGATGAGGAGGAGGGCGACCCTATAGGAAGACCAGCAGTCTCAACTAAACTGAATCCCCAGGATCAGACACTGAGCCACCAACCAGGCAGCATACACCAGCTGATATGAGGTCTTCAACACATATACAGTAGAGGACTGCCAGGTCTGGACTGTCAGAGAAGGTACTCCTAACCCTTGACAGATTTAGGGCCCCAGGGAGTAGGGAGGTCTTAGTGGGGTGTGAGTGTGGGTGGGGACATCCTCTTGGAGATGGGGTGGGGAGGGAGGTGTGGGATAATGGAACAGTCAGAGGGTGGACCAAAGGGGTATAAAGTCTGGACAGTAAAAAATAAAGAATGAAATTTTTAAAAAGCATCCATAATATCCAGCTGTAAGGCATTTTTTTAATTAGTTACTAGTGGGGAGAGGCCAGCCTTTTGGGGGTGGTGCCGTTCCTGGGCTGGTGAGCCTGCATTCTATAAAAAAGCAGAGAGGTGCATGCTCTCAGCCAACCATTGGACTGAGCACAGGGTCCCCAATGGAGGAGCTAGAGAAAGGACCCAAGGAGCTGAAGAGGTTTGCAGCCCCATAGAAGGAACAACAATATGAACCAACCAGTACCCCCAGAGCTCCCAGGGACTAAACCACCAACCAAAGATTACACATGGAAGGACCCATGGCTACAGCCACATATGTAGCAGAGGATGGCTTGTCAGACATCAATGGGAGGAGAGGTGCTTGGTCCTGTGAAGGCTCAATGCCCCAGTGTAGGGGAAGGCCAGGACAGGGAAGCGGGAGTGGGTGGGTTGATGAGCAGGAGGAAGGGGATGAGATAGGGGGCTTTCAGAGGGGAAAAAAGGAAAGAGGATAATATTTGAAATGTAAACAAAGAAAATATCTAATTAAAAGAAAAGAAAGAAAGCAGGCTGAGCAAGCCAGTAAGCAGCACCCTCCATGGAGTCTGCATCAGCTCCTGCCTCCAGGTTCCTGCCATGTTGAATTCCTGTTCCAATTTCCTTTGGTGATAAATATCAATATGGAAGTGTAAGCCAAATAAACCCTTTCCTCCCCAAATTGCTTTTTGCTCATGGTGTTTTGTCAAAGCAATATAAACCCTCAGACACCCTTTCTTACCTCTTTCTCTCCCAATGTCCTCATGTCCTCTCCCAATCACTACCCGTGTCTTTCCCAGACTTTCAGTTCTGTGACTCATTTAGTTTAACTATGAGCACTGGTGTAACCATTGGATTGGAATCATCCATTGGAGTCTGGTGAGATCATCTGTGGGTTACAAATAAATGTGGTAACTCTCTTCTCCCTGACTCTATCAGCAGCAAAGAGTGTAGTGGTGAGGAGTAGGGGCCCTGGTCCCCTCTTCTTCCTCACCTGACTGTTGACTGACCTGTTGTTGTGCAGACCCATGGAGGTACCTGCCCCTTCTGAGAATTCAAGACTGCGGTTGTGTCTGGCCCAGGAGATCACATTTCACAGTCCCCCTCTTCCACAATGTTCCTTGAGCCTCAGAACAGGCAATATTTAGTCTAAGCAACTTGTGCATCCATCCATGAGTCTCTCCTGTGTTCTCTTATGATTTTTTCCGCAGTGAAGTTTCTTTTTAAGAACAAAAACCAAAACAACAAACAAACAAACACCCCAGGTTTGTAGTACTCAGCATTGGATTCTCTTCCTGGAGCAGGTCTCAAATCAAAAAGCAGTAGGCACACTCATAACAATGGTACCACTAAGTGGACACATCTTGTCTTAGGGTTGGTTGGTCAGTTAGATTGTGAGAATCACTGCTGAGTAAGACCACTGATGCCCTTTCTAACCCACTGGCCTACGTTGCACCCTCAGGACTACGGAAACCAACTGTCAAGGAGAAGCTACAGTGTCAAGGACTTGCTTTTTCATAGTCTAGTTGTAAAATGAAAGTCAATATATTTGGTTATTATTGTTAATCCACTGCTCTCTACTTGTATGGATAGGAGAAATTGCACATGATGAAGAATAAACACAGAATGAAAGCATATTCCATTGTACCCCATATATTTAGCATACGTGAGGCCAGAGATTCAATCCCTAGGACAAATAGTTACCGTATCATGAGACATTGAAGACTGATAACACTAGTTGCCCCATAAGAGGGGCCTGTGTACAGTATTATGAGATTTTCATCTGTCTCCATCTTTGTGTCTTGCTAATGCCAACATACCAAAAATATATTGTCTACTAATAAATACAGTGAAAACTGCAGGCCTGCCCTGGCAGATAGGTGGGAGAGAAGTAGGCATGGAAAATGAATCTCAGGACAAGCTGCCAATTACCCACTCCTGAGCCTCCTCATTCTGCTTTCTGGCTAGTTGTCTCCTAACTCGTTATTCTGAGGCAAGACCTAATTCAGCAGCATGTGATCCCAGGCAAGAATGACTCAGAGAGACATTCCCCTGGGCAATAGAACAGATATCATTGAGGAGCAAAGTTTTCCATGCAAGTTTCAACAGATTGGCTCAAAAAACAATGGCTGCATTGCAAGAAACCATAAACCACAACCAATGTCTGAGAATAGTGGCTCATTTCCTGGCTGAACTCATGGCTTTACAACCTGGTCCTCTTGGTGTCTGTGTTAGAATTTATTATATGACTGCTATAATATGTGATGAGAGTTGTTTTTATTGGTGAAATGAACACATGTAGTTTTTTATGAAAGACAGATTTACATAGAACTGAAGTTTCTCTCCATTGACTTTGTAATTACCTGACCTGGGATTGAATCTCCCTGTGTTGCATGGGTATGTTAGTGTGCACATAGCACATGTGGAGGTCAGAGGACAATTTACAGAGGTGACTGTTCTTCCACCATGTGGGTTCTGGGGATCAAGCTCAGGTCCCCAGGCTTGGTGTCAGACACCTTTGCCACTGAACCATCTCCTTGGCCTTTGCAACTTTTATAAACCTGAATCATAAAATCACATAGATTTTCCAGAGCTGGAGAGATGGCTTCTGGGGTAGAAGCTATTGCTGAACAAGCCCGATGACCTGAGTTCTATCCCCAGAACCTACATAAAGATGAAAGGAGAGAATCAACTACTGAAAGCTGTCCTCTGCTTTGCACATGAGCACCATGGCACACATGCGCCCCTCATTCACACACATACGTGCCATACAGATACATACATACACATACGTGCCATACAGATACATACATACACATATGTGCCATACAGATACATACATACACATATGTGCCATACAGATACACATGTGCAATAATAATACTTTTAAAATGGATCTATTATTTTTACAATAATATTTTCCTGAGAGCTAGCATGCCTCTTCTGCCTTGTGAAAGCAAAGCTAGAAGGTTTCATTTACCAACCAGAAAATAAGCTCATCCTATTGGATGATGAACATGCCAAGGTCCTAGTCATGAATGTCTCAGCTTGCAGACCTGTGAGAAATACATTCATGTCACCTGTAAGTTACCCAGTCTCTGGTAGTTTGTTGTACAAACCTGAACAGGACTAAACACAATTCACTATCTATGTCCCTTCATCTTTACTAAAAGACCCCCAATTTAATGTGTGCCAACAACATGTTTCATTAAAATAATGTGTATTCAAACATCTTTCTAATGAGATCAAATGCAAACCAAAGTTGCTAGAAAACAAAACTCTTGTAGAGTTTTTTCTTTTTAAAGAATCCAGAAAGAGAATAGGGAAATGAGCTACAGAGCGATAAAGAGAAGGGGAAGAGGAGAGAGAAGAAGAGAAGAGAGGGAAAGAGAAAATGATCCCAAAAGATGTTTTTGATAAAGGGCTATTGCCTGAAATATTTAAAGAACTCTTGAAATTCAATGGTAAGAAAATAAACAACCTGCTCTAAAAATGGGGAAAGCAGGCCAAGCGCATTATCAGATACCTCACCGAGCAAGACACATGAACAACAGACAAGCTGATGAAACGGTGCACTGTGCCCTACATGCTCAGCAAATTATAAAACAACAGGAAACATACTGCCAAAAACTCTACCACTGCCAAATTCACAGAGACACACAAAAGGGAGTCTGAACCATTGCTGGCAATAACACAAAACACAAACACACTGTGTCAGGCAGCTAGACACTCCTTACAAAATTATACACATTCTCACTAAGATCATCTACCAAGATGCCCCTCATATTTGCCCAAATTATTTGAAAACTTAATGTCCACTCAAACTCTGAACACAGGTGTTTCTCAAAGCATTTTTTCACAATTGCTCAAACATGGAAGCAATCATAAAATCCAACTCATTTACATCAATACATATATACCTTCACCCCTTCAAAGCACACCATTATGTAAAGACAGTCTGACATATGGTTACAACTTCTGACATATTGAAAAGGCAAATATATATATATGGAGAGAATAAAGGCATCCATGGTTGTGAGGAGCAGAAGGCAAGATAGATGGCTGTGTACAGATCCTGGAGACTAGGAGACTACCTGTATAATAAATATTACAGCGGCGGACACATCAATGTATAGTCAACAAAACCTATACAAGGTGCAACAGTGAGTATGAACTCAAATGTAAACTATGGGTTGTGGGTGATGGTGATGTGCAGTGAAGCCTCCATCATGTGCTATGGGGTATATATGTAATCATGTACTATCTACCATAGTTGGTAGTGGGAGAGACGGGACTAGGTGTATCAGGACAAGAAGTGTATGGAAAATTAGTACTTTCTGTTTAATTTTGTAGTGAACTTAAAACTACTCTGAAGCTGTGCATGGTGGCAGACAACTTTAATCCCAGCACTCAGGAGAAAGAGGCAGACAGATCTCTAAGTTCAAGGTCAGTCTGGTCTACAGAGTAAGTTCCAGGGCAGCCAGGGCTACACAGAGAAACCCTGTCTTGTCTTGGGGATGGAGAGAGAAAGAGAAGAAAAGCAACATGGCTCAATGAGTAAAGGCATTTACTGCCAAGCTTGAGGACTGTAGTTCAACCCCTAGGAACTACACAGGAAAAAAAGAGAACCGACTCCAAGTTGTGCTCTGGCCTCAGCATGGCATGGCACAAGTGCACACACACACACACAATGTAATTTAAATAAGTAAAGAAAGTAAGATTTGTTAAAGAAAGAAAAAGACAGCAATATCAAGGTAAGATATTTTCTATTCTCTTTAAACCCACTGCAAGCTTTTAGTGGCAAAGCATGAGCAATGGTGCCTCTGACAGACACCTGACCTCCCTGGACTTTCTGTGCTGCCTCCTGAAGCCTAGACAGATGTGAAAAATGACACAGCTGTTCTGGGATTCCAAGGCAAAGAGCTTGACTCAGCAGGAAAATGCAAAGGCCTGGGTTGCTGTATTAGTTTCCTGCAGCTGCTGTAAGAACATTCCAAAGCATGGATGGCTTACTGTGTTCCTTCTATTCTAAAGGCCTTCCTTGCCCCCATGGTGGTTTAAATGGAAATGGCCATTCATATAGGATCATAGGTTTGAGTACTTGGTCCCCAATGGCTGGAAGTGTTTGGGAAGGATTGGGAGGTGTAGTCTTGTTGGAGGAGGTGTGGCCTTGTTGGAGGAGGTATGAACTTGTTGGAGGAGGCGTGGCATTGTTAAAGGAGGCTTGTCAGTGGGCACAGACTCTGAGATTCCAGAAGACTCATGCCATTCCCAGTTAGTCCCCTCCTACAACTTGAGATTTTACCGATCAGGCTCTCAGCAGCTTCTCCAGCCATCTGTCGCCATGCCTTTACTCAGCTACCATCAACTCTAACCTACTGAAACCACAAGCCCAATTAAACTCTTTTAAGAGTTGCCTTGGGGGCTGGAGAGATGGCTCAGTGGTTAAGAACACTGACTGCTCTTCCGAAGGTCCTGAGTTCAAATCCCAGTAACCACATGGTGGCTCACAACTACCCGTAGTGAGATTTGATGCCCTCTTCTGGTGCATCTGAAGACAGCTACAGTGTACTTTATAATAATAAATAAATCTTAAAAAAAAAAAAAAAAAAAAGAGTTGCCTTGGTCACTATGTTTTATCACTACAATAAGAAAATCTCCAGTGTTCTGTGATTTGTTACACAGCCTCTGCCTCCATGTGTGGACAGCTATCTACTTCTCTGCTTCTAATTTTCATCTTAAAAACCACCATTTCTGGTTAGGAAAATGACCCCGTTACTGGAATGCTAGCCTGTCATACACAAGACCTTGGCCTTGATCTCCAGTACTATATAACCCAGGTGTACTGAAATTGGGAATTTAATCCTTGAAAGTGGAGGCAGGAAAATCATGAGTTCAAGGCCATCATTGGCTACATGGTAAATTCAAGACCAGCCTAGAGTACTTGACACCCTTTCCAAACACAAAAATTAGCCAGCCTGTGATTGCACATGCCTTAATTCCAGCACTTAGGAGGCAGAGGCAGGTGGATTTCTGTGAGTTTGATGTCAGCCTAGTCTACAGTGTATTTCAAGACAGCCAGGGCTACACAGAGAAACTCTGTCTCAAAAAGCCAGATAGAAAGAAAGAAAAAATAAAGAAAGGAAAGAAAGAAAGAAAGAAAGAAAGAAAGAAAGAAGGAAGGAAGGAAGGAAGGAAGGAAGGAAGGAAGGAAGGAAGGAAGAAAGCAAAACTCCAGTTATATTGGATTTAGGTCTACCTTTCTGACCTTACCCTATGTAGCTCACATGTGATATATTCTATCACATGTGATATATTCTATCACATATAAGCTACATAGGGTATCTATTTCTAAAGAAATGTCACATTCATAAGGACTCAAATCAACACTTCAACATAACTTTTTTTATATTGTGTGTGTGTGTGTGTGTGTACATGTGCATGCATGTGTTTGTGTGTATGTATGTGTATGTGTGAGAGAGAGAGCGAGTAAGAGAGAGATATAGATATGCATGTGTATGATTGTGTGGTGTGTGTTCATGTTTGTGAGCATAGTCCCATGTTCCCCTTCTACCTTGCTGTGCCTGCTGTGTAAGCCAGACTAGCTGGCCCAGGGATTCCCCTGTCTCTGTCTTCCTGTCACATAGACACATTGCAAGCCATATCCAGCTTTACATGGGTTCTGCAGATCCAAAGCTCTTGTAAGACATCACAATTCAACTAGACAAAACTGCTGGTGGCCTTCTGAACTGCTCAGAAGCAGTTAAAGTTTATGCCTCTGCACTTATACCAGAGAAGACACAGCCCCCGGTTTGTTTAAGTCTGTTCATTCGCAGTGTGGAGTTCATTTCCTCATGGAAGTCATTATTTCTATACATGAGCTCTGAGAATTCGAGGGCCATCAGCCACTGGAGCCATCTGTCCAGAAAACAGTCTATAACCTCTCAAAGGGCAGACACAGACACTCCTATTTGGGAGTGGTGGTGATGGGTGGAGCATTCTTCTCAGCTAAGAGTTTTCTAGTCATAATTTAAAGATCAAAACTGTTTTCAAATGAAAGCTTGCCAGAATCTGAAAAGGTCAGTGGCCATGTATTCAGCAGCCAAACACAAGTCCTCCCCCTTCCACAGCCACCTCAGTATATCTTCATTAGTCACCAGGCTTACCTCCATGAATGAGACTACAAATGCAGCCATTGTGCTCCTACTACCAGAAGTGCAGTGTGCTTGTCCAATACAATCATGTTCAGTTTTATGGCGCTATCTCTCTGCCAGGTGTGGAGCTCTGACACGCTGCCAGCAGCCAGTGCCGAACTTCCCTGAAGCTGGAGGGAGTTGCTCGGAGGTCACAGAGTGTGTATGTGGCACTCAGAAACTAGCTATGATTCATCCAGCTGAAGCATGGGCCCCAGCAACAAGGACCCAACGCTGCTCCTTCATCTCTGCTGGTCCCAGAGCCCTGGATGTGCACTTCACTTGCAGTGAACTCCTTGAAGGTTGTCATTAGAGAAAGGTGGTGTCCCCTCACTTGCTTTCAAAACAAATGGGGACTGAATGTTAAGTCCACATAATCCATCTTTCCTTTTCTTCCCCAAAATATTTGTTCAATGCCAGTCTTGTGCCCAGCTAAATGAAGGCACTGGAAACCAAACAAAGAAGGCACTATCCCTACCTCTGATTTAATTACAAAGGGAGAAAATGGAATATTTAATGGTGACAACTGCTGAGATTCACTTAAGGAGGGAGCATCAACATGAAATCATGTATGTATTGATGACATCAAAGTTGAAGTAAGGCCCAAAGAGATGGCTCAGTTGGTAAAGGCACTTGCAATGCAGACCTGGCCACCTGAGTTTGATCCCTAGAATCAACATAGTAGAATGAGAGAATCAACATCTGCTAGATGTCCTCTGGCATACACACACACACACACACACACACATACACACACACACACACACACACACACACACACAAAAGTCAGAAGTATTTAGAAAACTTTCTCAGTAGACTCACACATAGAAGATGATAGCAGAACATGGGGAGACTGGCAAGATGGCTCAGAGGATAAAGGGGTTTGCCACCAAGCCTGACACCCTGAGTTTGATTCCCAGAACCAATGTGGTGAAATGGGAGCTCTGACATCTGCAAAATGTTCTCTGCTCTCCACATATGCTGCATGGATGTGTGTGTCTGCAAGCACACACACACACATACACACACACACACACACATTAAGGAATAAACATAGTAAGAATGTGGTACATTAGGAAAGCATATTTCCAATGATAATACTAAAACTTATGGATTAGTTAACTAGTGAATGGGAGTACCTGATATGTGACACATGATAAAAATAGTTTGATTCTACAATATGGCTGCTATTAGTAAAATCCAAATTCATACATTTAACAAAGAAACTAATCCGAGATCCCAATTAAGTTTCTATAGCATTAAAATTTGTGGAGGGTGAGGTGCAGTGAACTTCATTGGTAGTATTCAAGAGAGTAGCACTCCCTAAGGCTCCCTTCCTTTGGGGATCTGGGATGGAAACTATGAAGGAGATGCTCAGTGTCTGGACAGGGACTCTTCAACAACCCAGAGCTCTCTCTCTCTCTCATGTTCTGGCTGGGATGGGTAGTCCAGGATGTCTTACTCCTTGGAGGCCATGTAGGCCATGTGGTCCACCACCCTGTTGTGGTAGCTGTATTCATTGCCATATCAGAAAATGAGCTTCACAAAGTTGTCATTGACAGCAAGGCCAGCCCCAGCATCAAAGATGGAAGAGTGGTCATCACTGTTAAAGTTGCAGGAGACAACCTGGTCCACAATGTAGCCCAGGATACTCTTTAGTGGGCCCTCAGATGCTGCTTCACCACCTTCTTGTTGTCACCCTACTTAGCAGCTTTGTCCAGGTGGCATGTGAGTTCCATAACAGATTACATTGGGGGTAGAAACACGGAAGACCATGCCAGTGAACTTCCTATTCAGCTCTGGGATGACCTTGCCTACAGCCTTGGCAGCACCAGTGGAAGCAGGGATGATGTTTTGGGCAGCCCCATGGCCATCACGTCACAGCTTTCCAGAGGGGTCATCCACAGTCTTCTGAGTGGCAGTGATGGCATAGACTGTGGTCATGAGTCCTTCCACAGTGCCAAAGTTGTCATGGATGACTTGACTAGGAGCTAAGCGGTTGGCACAGGAAGCATTGCAGACAATGTTGATTGAGTTGTCATAATTCTTGTGGTTCACACCCATCACAATCATAGGGGCATTGGCAGAAGGGATAGAGATGATAACTTTTAGCCCTACCCTTCCAGTGGGCCCCAGCCTTTGCCACAGACACCAGGAGACTCCCTCCACAGCTTGCTCAGCACCAGTATCACCCCACTTGATGTTATTGGGATCTTGCTCCTGGAAAATGGTGATGACAAGTTTCTTGTTTTCAGCTTTGACTGTATTGTTGAATTTGCCATAGGTACAGTTATGTTGCTGGAAATATTAAAATGACTAACAATATCTTGTGCTACACTAGGCACTGGCAGGTCACATTGCACCAGCGGCAGACTCTCTGGCCTGGCGGTTCCCAAAATGTCTCCACCCAACTTGCTAAGTTGCCACTGGCAGGTTGTTACCACACCAGCCCCATGCTTCAAAACCCCCATGGTCTTTATGGTGCACATCAGGCAAACTCACGCTTTGCCTTTCTCTCTGAAACCCAGTCGAGTTGCTGTGAGAAGAAAAACACTACACAAATTTAGTTCAGAAATAATGGTAACTCAATCTCTGGGTGCAACAACTAAAATCCTAATCTTGTAAGCCATATTAAATCTAATTCCTCTGGTGATGAATCCTGGCGGATCCACCATGAAACCGGAAGACACTAGCAGCTACATCTTGTCCTCCCACTATCCCCGATCCAAAGCCCCTAACTCTCTCCTGCTTCCTCACTTTCTCTGTTCAACCCGGAAGTCCTGCCTACTCACCCAGTGATTGATTCCTTTATTCATTAGGGGATGGTTCACAAGAAGTCACCTGAGTATGTGACTCATTCCTCCGTCCAGACACCTCCTGGGAAAGCAGAATTAACATCAAAATACAACAGCATCAGGGCCATCCACAACATAGTCATACTGGAACATGTTGACCACATATTTGGAGTCAGTGAAGGTGTCTTTAATGTCAACAATGTCAACTTTGCCAGAGTTGGAGGAAGCCCTGGTAACCTAAGGTGCTTACTTAATAAGGTCAAATTTGTTCACTTTGATCTTTGCCATCATGTCTCGAGGATGCAGCTGACACAAGAAGATGTGGCTGTCTCTGGAATGGGGAAGAGCAGAGAGTCGAATTAAAATGTTTTAATGCGAAATCAGATATCCACTTTAGGAAGTGAATGTTAATAGAAACGAGTCATAAAAATGTGTGGAATGTGGCATTGTATGTGAACTGATGCCTCTCAACTATTTTTTTCCTGAGTACTTTGGGACTCTCACCCCCTCTTGTTCCTCAATTCTAGGCACAAGTCTATATAATAGTCTATATAATCCTCTTTGTTTGTAGAAAGTAGGGGTTGGAATAATACTTTGGAGCCCAAAGGAATGTTGGGGTTAGTGAAACCTTTGGGGAGTCTCCAAGTTGAATCTGTGGTGCATCATTAAAAAAATTTAAAATAAGCAATGCCATAATGTTAAATGACAGTGAATTTGATGAGAAACAACTATGTCTAAATGAGAGGTCTTTATGTTATGGAGCTGTATAGAATCAATGAGACAGTACTTTCACATTACTGAACACAACTCTCAGTGACTGATAGATACAGCATCAGAGACTACCAGCCAAATCCATACCCTACTTTTTTTATATACAAGGCAACCAACTAGGCTGCATTTCCCAGCCTTCTTTGCAGTCAGGTATAATGACATGGCAACAGACATCAAAAATGCATGAGTCAAAATAAATTACATTTAAAGCTGGGTAGCTTCCTCTGCACTGTGCCCATTCTTTGAGCTGAAAATTATGATTGCAAGCCGCCAGCTTATACATATTGTCTTATACATACAGAGACTGAGGCCCTTTGTAGCCACATGGAAGAGTTGCT
Organism: Mastomys coucha; assembly: GCF_008632895.1. Taxonomy (NCBI): domain Eukaryota; kingdom Metazoa; phylum Chordata; class Mammalia; order Rodentia; family Muridae; genus Mastomys; species Mastomys coucha. The sequence goes on from NW_022196905.1 coordinate 218,105,719, forward strand.
GATCCATCTGCCTGGACTAATGTGCTGGTTTATACTGCTTCTGTTACAGCTGGCCCACCTTTGCCCAGAAGAATGCCATCTTGTTTTCCTTAACTACTTCACTTTTTCATGCTATCTTCCACATGTTTAAGCGTTTAAAATATCTGCAATCACCATACATGTTACTTTGCTTTGCTGGCTAGTTTTATGTCAACTTGACACAAGCTAGAGTCATCTGAGGAGAAAACCTTAATTAAGGAAATGCAAAATAGATAGGATCAGAGGTGAGGAGGGCACAACATTTGTCCCACCACCTGGAGCAACTGGGAGAAGCAGGACCCAAGTATGCAGGAACTCTGCCAGTCCAGTGGCACAGGTTCCTTCCAGTCTGTCTGGGCAGGTGTCTTGAGCAGACCTTGGGTGCAAACTCCACAGTGAGTCCATAATACCTAGAGGAAGCTCTATTCCCAGGCACTCTAAGGGGCCCAGAACCACAGGATCCCAGGATCCCAGAATCACAGGATCACAGAGACAGCTTGACTCTGAAGAGTTCTGAAACAACCAGGATCACAGGAAAGATAGGCTCTGGTCAGATATAGCCAGGGCAGATAGCACTAGAAATAACCAGACGGGGGAAGGTCAAACATAAGAACATAAGCAACACAAACCAAGGTTACTTGGCATCATCAGAACCCAATTCTCCCACCATAGTAAGTCCTGGACACTCCATCACACCAGAAAAGCAAGATTCAGATCTAAAATCATTTCTCATGATGATGATAGAGGACTTTAAGAAGGACATAAATAACTCCCTCAAAAAAATAAAGGAGAACACAGGTAAACAGGTAGAAAATCTTAAACAAGAAACACAAAATCTCTTAAAGATTTATAGGAAAACACAATCAAACAGGTGAAGGAAATGAACAAAACCATACAGGTTCTAAAAATGGAAATAGAAACAATAAAGAAATCACAAAGAAAGACAACTCTGGAGTTAGAAAACCTAGAAAAGAGATCAGGAGTTATAGATCCAAGTATCACCAACAGAATATGACAGATGGAATAGGGAATCTCAGGGACAAAAGACACCATAGAAAACATTGACACAACAGTCAAAGAAAACACAAAAAGCAAAAAGCTCATAACCCCAAACATCGAGGAAATCCAGGACACAATGAGAAGACTAAACCTAAGGATAATAGGTATAGAAGAGAGTGAATATTCCCAACTTAAAGGGACAGTAAATATCTTCAATAAAATTATAGAAGAAAACTTCCCTAACCTAAAGAAAGAGATTCCCATGAACATACAAGAAGCCTACAGAACTCCAAATAGACTAGACCAGAAAAGAAATTCCTCCCGTCACATAATAATCAAAATACCAAATGCACTAAACAAAAAAAGAATTTTAAAAGCAGTAAGGGAAAAAGGTCAAGTAACATATAAAGGCAGACCTATCAGAATTACACCAGACTTCTCACCAGAGACTATGAAAGCTAGAAGATCCTGGGCAGATGTCATACAGACCCTACGAGAACACAAATGCCTGCCCAGGCTACTATACCCAGCAAAACTCTCAATTACCATAGATGGAGAAAACAAGATATTCCATGACAAAACAAAATTTACACAGTATCTTTCTACAAACCCAGCCCTACAAAGGATAATAGATGGAAAACACCAACACAAGAAGCAAAACTACACCCTAGAAGAAGCAAGAAAGTAATCTTTCAACAAACCTACACAAACAAAATTCCACCTCTAACAACAAAAATAACAGAAAGTAACAATTTCTTTTCTTTAATATCTCTTAATATGAAAAATAATATTACCAATAATGCTAATTGATTGAAATTCAAAATTATAAGGAATTAAAAAAATGTGTTGGATGTCATCCAGTGGTCTCTCTAATTTGGTAATTGGAAAAATGGGTCCAATATTTACAATCCATATACACTTTCTGCTCATTTGTGCATGACAGTGTCTTGCTGGGTACCACATAATGTTCTTGAAATCATGCTTCTGCTATCTCAGCCTCTCTATTAGTAGGATTGTTTATTTGATGTTTTTACACTATACTATGGTTTTCAGAACAGCTTACATATTTCAAAATTATTTATACAGCCAAAAGAAACATAGACAATTAATTTGGGAGGTGGCTTGAGAGAGAACAACAAAGAGTGAGATTGATTGCTTTGCTTGGTATTTATAATTATTGCATCCATTTTGAGAAAGAAGACTTTATAAGTTACTCTTTTTCTGAGATGAATGCTTTTCAAAATCATCACAGCCAATGAACCAGATTCTTACCCTCACCTAATGTCTGTGCCACCTTCCAAGCAGAACTATTGTTCATTGAAACAGTTGGTGAATGACTTCATGGATAAACCATCTCAATATACATACCATTTCTTAAATGAATATAACCTGATCCCTTGGGCTGAGAATGAAGACAACCACTCAAGTCAAAAAGCTTTGACCATAGTAGGAAGTCTGTATCCAAAAATCATGCCTACAATTCATTCCTTGGTGCAGCAGAACTGTCAACTCCTTAGCTTAGCTACTATGGAGGTAAAATCGTTTGGTGATGTGAAGGTCACTGAAGTACAGCCTTGTTACAATGAACTCCAATGTCTAATAATTGTTCTTATTTTGGGTTTGTATCACAGTAACAGCCAAGATTTTAAGCTCTACTAAAAACAAAACAAACAAACAAAAGACTTTATCTATTCATGTTCATTTTTAAAAAACTAATAATGATCTTTTATTTTAGAATATCATACAGTTAATATGTTTGGAGTTATTTAAAATTTATATTGAGAAAAATGTATATATTTTCAGTATTGCCATAGACAAGCATCTACATGAGTCTGTTTAATTGATTGTTGTTTTATATCAAACAACTTTTACAATACTCATTTTTATTGTTACAATATTTTATAAATTTTAAAAAATATGATAAAAAATGAAAGGTATGGCAGGTATTGAAGGGGGGGTCTTTGGGAGGAGTTGTTGTACAAAAGGGAAAGAAGAATGTGATGTAACTCTATTTACTTAAAATATGTTTTTAGATGTTGACAAATTCAGATAAATTGAAATTATGGATCATAATTTCAATCATAATGAAATAAAACTTAAATCGACAAAAAAGAAAATGCAAAATAAGTAAATAAATAAATATATGAATAAAAACAACTTTTAAAAAGAAAGAAAATGTTTCCATAAGATAGGGCTGTAGACAGTCTGAAGGACATTTTCTTAATTATTAACTGATGAGAAGACCCAGCCCATTGTGAGTGTTGCCATCCCTGGGCTGGGGTTCCTGAGTTCTGTAAGAGAGCAGGCTCAACAAACCATGATGAGCAAGCGAGTGGGCAGCACCCCTCTGTGGCCTCTGCATTGGCTCCTGTCTCCAGGGTCCTGCCCTGTTTGAGTCCCTGTACTGACTTCCTTCAATGATGCACGACAATATGGAAGTGTAAGCCGAATAAGCCCTTTTCTCCCCAACTTGCTTTTTGGTCACAGTGACTCATTGTAGCCATAGAAGCCCTCACTCAGACATTTGAAATACCTTAACTTCACTTTTCATATTACAAATGCCTTCCAGCATTCAGAAATCATCCTCAAAGGGCTTAGAAGCTGGCTCCATAGTACTTGTCATGAAGGAATGAGGACAAGCGCTCACATTGCCATCCCCTATAGCCCAATGTTGTATGCATATGACAGCCACCTTCTGAAGGCAGGAGAAGGTGGAGGTGTGTGTACATGTCTTCAGAACAATCTGGCTAGCTAGATTAGCCATGAGTGAGTTCTGGTTTCAAGTGAGAGACTCTTCCTGATGAATAAGGTAGAAATAGATATCAATATCAAATCTCTGTATGCATGCACACACATCCATCTATAGCCACACAAACATACATTGTACATACACACACTGCATACATATATATGCAATAAATAAATATATTTTAATAACTATTTGCTTTAAACTAAAAATCACTCATGGGAATTAATACAATGAAAGAACTCCTGAGAGTCTCTCTTTGATTAATGGCCATGGTATCTTCAGTCATATCTAGTGGTTAGAGAAGGTTGGAGTTGAAGATAGACAAGCAGGAAAAACTATTCAAGTATCCATTTCTCAGTAGTGACTCTTCCCTTAGAGATGCTAGACAGGCTGACTCTCCCTCACCCAACACTTACTCTCTTCCTAACCCAGCCTAGCTTCCTCAGTGGACGTTGAGACCATCCTGAAAGCATCCAGACCTTTCTTAATGATCGATGCCCCATTGTGATTCCTCCCTTTGTAGCCAAACAAGGTATTCTTTTGATTTTTCTGTCATCTGAAATATTTGTTGTCTTGGGTCCTTGAAAAGCCCAGCAGGAAATAGGTCCAGTGTAGTGTCATTTGAAGATAATAGACATTATTAAAATATTCTAGGTAAGATAGTAATGTCTGCACATATTTAGTGCAGACATATTAAGGTTTAGCTTTAAAAAATAAATCAGTGCAATAAATCACTTTCAAGTTACTTTAAAGCATTTGTTATGAATCTACAGTACACAAAGCATTATCTTACTGACCATCCCCTCCCTGAAGTAACTATGTGACGATTAACATTTATTGTCAGCTTGACTAGATTTAGAGTCTCCCATGGAAACACACCTCTGGGTGTGTCTATGAGGGTATTTTCAGGAAGGTTTAACTAAAGAAGGAAGCCCCACCCTGAGTATAGGTGGCACTAACCCATTGGCTGACATCCTGGACTAAATAGAAGAAAAGAGTTAGCTGAACCTAGATGTGTATTTTGTGACTACAGATATTATGTGACCAGCTGCCTCAGGCTCCCTGCTGTCATGGTGGATGGAGCCCTCAGATTGTGAAACAGAATAAACTCTACTTTTCTTATGCCAGGCATAAAACTAACCAATAAAAGTTAATGACAAACTACAACAAGATCTATATTGTATAGGTAAATTATATCTGATCATCTTGAAAGGAGAAATTAATTTTGAGGAGCAGAGAGAGAAGAGGGTCAGAGTATGTAGAATAAAATCAATGCTTACCTTATTCCCATTTCTCAGCCTCTAAAAACAATTATTCCTAAATATTCTCAGCTGTATTGAATGCTCGATCCCCAATGGTGATGCTAGAAACTTTGTGGGGTCTGCCTAGGGGAAGTAGGTCACTGGTGGCATACTCTTGAAAGACATAACTCGCTTGTGCTCTCTCCCTCCCTCCTTCCCTCCCTCCTTCCCCCCCTCATTTCCTCCCTCCTTCCCTCTCTCCATCTCTCCCTCCCTTTTCACTATACGTTGTATACTGGCAGCCATATGCAGCCTACTGTGATAGTCTGCCTCACCACTGGCCATGAGCCCGTAACTTTTGAATTGTGAGTCAAAATAAACTGCTGCCTTGTCAGTAGCTCTTGTCAAGCATTTTGCCACAGCAATAAGAAAGTCCAACTGGTCCAGTCAGCTCCCTCTGAGTTGTCTCATAAAAAGAGATGTTCGCTTTAGAGGTAAACCAAGTCATCCTGTGGTATGAGTCACTTGCTCCTACCCCCTGGCTCCAGTTCAGCAGTGATCCTCTGCCTTAGTGCTGATAGGATGACCTGAGATCCTCTTCTTATAGTATAATAATGACCTCCATGACCTCCACGGAAGGAAAAAAGAAAGATCAGACTTTCCTTTTGTTTCTTTTCTCCTTGGTGCAAACAAAAACATAGAAATTGGGCTTAAAAGATGGCTTAGTGGTTACAAACACTGGTTACTCTTCTAGCAGATGCAGGTTCAATTCCCAGCCCCCATATGACAGCTCAAAATTGTGTTTAGCTTCAGTTCCTGGGGATCCAAGTACTTTGTTATAGAAACAACAGTTTCAAAGATGTAAAACCTTCCATTTGTATTAGAAACAAGCATTTGACTATGATGTTACCTGTGTAAATTCCCCGTCCACAGTAGAAATAGCACTTTACTGGATTATGCCACAACTTTTGGATTCCTTTTACAACTCCCAGGCACTATCCAGAAGTTTCTCTGTGTTTCAGAGGCGAAGTCTCCATCTGCTATGCAGATCTACTGTGGCGTTAGTGACACAAATGGCATAGGAGGAACAAGTCACTTTCTTGTTGGGTTTAACGTCTACGACACAAGATATAACTCATGCCTTGTGCATGGCTGGGTAAGTCATGGACCATAGGGGATAAGTTAGTACCACTAGTTTACTAGTGCATATAGCAATAACCTAAGTTCTGGTACGAATTTTATACTATAGCTCAGTGCACTTCTCATGCCTCACTGAAGAAGCTTCTTTTTGCAATCGATGGTGATTAGTAACAGAGACTCACAGTGATCAACCCGGAGAGCTCAGACATTTAGTGCTCAGCTGTAAATAAGACCTCCAAAGCTCAGGAGTTATCATGGAAGGGGGAGTAGAAAGGTGGCAAGAGCCAGGGATAGTGGATGTCTTCAACAAGACCATATTTTCCAGTCATGACAGGGTCATTGCATACATGAACTCACAAGTGTTGTGACTGCATGCCTAAGAACTGAACAAAATTGAGGCAGTCAAAATCCCATGCTACATGAATGTAGGGCTCATGACGTCTCATCCCAAGCTGAGGGACCATTGATAATGGACAGATGGGTGCTGAGGGAGGGACGGAGAGTTCATTTTCTTCAGGGATATTGTGTCTGAGTGGTTACTCATGCCCTACAGCCCATACAAACAGGCATCACTAAGTGGACACTGGGTTTAAAGACAGAGTACAAGAGGTTGGGAGGGCGAAGTGGTGGAGAGCAGGAGAGGAATCAGAGAGAAGGAACCAGGAGGGGTATATTTGATGAAAACACATTATACAAAGACATGAAATTCTCAACAACAAAAATATTTAATTTTAGAAACCAATATCCCCATATTCTTCTCTTCTGTCCATAGTCTGAGCCACCACAATGCCTGATGGCCTTTCCCACAGGAATTCATTCAGGGTTGAAAACATGATTTAAGCCTAGCCACTCAGAGGCCTGCCCCAGGGTTTTAAAAAGTTAAAACTGACTGAAAGAAAACACTTTTCCTATAGAGATGAAGAAATTATGGGTCAAAGAAAACTATTTTTCTCCATGAAGAACAAGATTTTTCTCACTATAAAATCAAAATCAAATGCCTAAGAAAGCAGAAGTGAGATCTGGTAGAGTGTACCAGAGTGTTGTGCCAGGCCCCAGCCACAGAGGCCTGAAGACTGCTACCGTCCTAGAAAACCATCCTTCAGTTCTCTGAGACTTAAACTAAATTAGAGTGAGCTGCTTTCGTGTAAACGAAAAGGCTCTTATTACACACTGTACAGAGCAAACCAGCTTCCCCAGGAATAGGGGACACAGAGGGCAAGCTAGTCTTTCAGTTGGTATAAGAAAGTTCTGTCTATGTGGTCTGGAAGTTCTTTGACCAATAGAATTACCCTATACATAGGCACATCGGACTTTACAGAAGTAGATTTCTAGCACGTCACAAACTCAACACATTCATACTCAGCCAGTTGTTGAATAGAGCTTTATCAGGACCCCTGTCCTCCCTGAGAGGCCCACCAGCTCCTATATATTGAACCAGTTACAAATGCCACTTATCTTTGGACATAATTATGATGCATTTATGAATATGACCTCATGTTAGTAACCTGAGGTTCGTGAAGCAAAATGCTGATGGAGCAAATCAAGAAATTGTGTGTCAAGTCAGATCTTATCCCAGTGATAAAGCTGACAGAGCTGTGGTGGCAGCTTGGAGTGGTGTGGTTGGTGAGAAATTGTATAGGCCTTTAATTGGGGTTTGCACTGATCTAAAGGGAGGCATCCTGCAGACCACCCCTGCCACCACTCAGGCCCGCTCCCACACGGACCTGGGGAGACTCAAGACTGCCCCTGGGACTACTCCTCAAGAACACTGGAGAATACCTGACCTCAGGCACTCGGTCTCACACTCTGACCAAGTTCCATGACAAACTGCTTCCGACCTGCACAAATTCAGAAATACAAAGAAATCCAGAATCAAGTGACATCTTGAGAAAGAGCTGGAGCATGTCCTAGCATTCAATGGGAAGAGAGAGGCCTTGTGTGCTGACAGTTTATACTGGACAGCACACTTGCTTCAAAACTAATATGAGAAGAAAATGTCTTGTCCTTTTGTGGACAAACCAAACCAACCAACCAAGCCAGAGGTTGACATCAGCTGTCGTTCCCAATTACTCTCCAGCTTATATTTTGAGACAGGATCTCTCCCTGAAGCTAACAGATTCAGCTACACTGGTCACCTAACATGTTCTTCAGTCTCTGCCTCACCAGCACTGAGATTATTAGGTCTGCACTGCTGCTCCAGCTCTGGCTTTTTTATGTGGATGCTGGACATCAAACTCAGGCCGTCATCCTTGGATGGTAAGCAATTTACCAACCAAGCCATCTCCCCAGCTCCACTAAGGCCTTCCTTTGTTCCTCTCACTCGTACCCCTAGGGGCTTCTCTCTCCGTACCAGCTACAACACTAGTTTCAGCTTTTAAGAAGGCTCCCTCCCTACTAGTGTACACAGAATGAATTAATGATAAAACTGGAAGATGCTTAAAGAACAAACATGCTTTTTCTTTCACCAGGTTTCACACATTCTTACTCTGGAGCAATACAAGCTCTTAATGAACTTCATAGTTCCAAGCATGGTTCAGGGGTAGAGTGCGTGCCTATAAAGTGTAAGCCCTGGAAAAAAGATGGGATGGGGGATCTGGAGGGAAGGAACAAGAAAGGAAGGAAGACAGAAGGGACAAGAAAAACAAGGAAAGAGAAGGGAAGGGAAGGGAGAGTGGAGGGGAGGGGAGGGGAGGGGAGGGGAGGGGAGGGTTACACCCAGTTTGCTCATAGAAGGTAATCTCTACCAAGCAATGTTGTTACTATTAAGTGCTTGGAAACTGCTTTTTAAGAACATTTGAGTTCTTAATCATGCAGGAGACAGGAAGGTGGTTCAGTGGGGTGTTGGCTCCTTAAGCTCAAAGACCTATGTTCAAATCCCCAGGATACACATCAAAAGTTGGGCATGTGCTATCCAATGACAATGGCTGTGTGTGCCAGCATTGAAGGACAGAGATAGACAAATCCCAAGAGCTCACTCACTGGCTGGGTAGCCTAACCAAAATGGGAACTTACGGTTCAGTGAGAGAGCATCTTCTAGCAATACAATGAAGAATGAGAGAGGAAGAGGCCTGAAATACCCCCTTGGGCCTCCATGTATGTGCACACAAGTGCACATAATCATGTTCTCAAGTGTATCTGCCACACAGAGACAACACATACAGACACATACAAAGGAACATTTAAGTTCTCCATACGACATACAAGTTAACTGAATATCAAATTAAGTTTGAAAAGAATGGAAAGGAAGATAATGTCTTTGTGTAAGAGAACATGAGGACTCAAGACTCTAAATAGCATCAGGAAGTAGCTGCTCTCCAGTTAGGTGTGTTTGTCCTCTACCACATTCTGGGCTTTGATTTAAATGAAGTGGTCCCCCAGTGTCGTAAGATAATCCCTGTCAAATAAATAGTTTAATTTTTGCTTCACTTTTTCATCACCTTGTGATGAAGGGGCAGGCACAACTCCTCCTCTGGGGAGGGCAGGCTATGATGTGCCATGTGGAATCAGAGGACAATTTGTAGGAATCTGCTCTCTCCCTTGACCACATGGGTTTTGCGCTCAAAGTCAGTTCCCAAAGCTTGGTGGTGAATGCCTTCACCTGTTGAGCCATTTTACCTGGATTTACTATAGCCAGTAGAATGAGGAGTCAGGTGGTAAACCACCTTTCTTCCACAGAACCATGGAGATGACTTCAGTGCCACCACTGTCAGTAGCCAATCATCCGTTCCTCCTGTGATCACATGGGTCTCACCTAACTCCCCTGCCCCAGAAAATGCAGAACAGATTCATAGGCTCACATGACTTCCATTGTTCTGCAGTGCACGGCATACCTCAGCAGGGCTCATTGTGCACACAGCACATGCCCTGGTGTTAGAGTTTTTATTCCAGCTTCTTGGCCAGGACAGTGAGCTCTCCATGTTTGTCCTTGAATGATTCATCACACCATCTGCCCAGAAAGGCTGTCTTGGAACATCTGACTCACATGGCATGCTGCCAGTCTCCATCTTTCTCCATAGAACTCCCTTCAAGTCATTGATACATTATTACACACTAACGTTCCTTCTCTCCACTGTCAAGTACCTAAGGGCAAGGATTTGGTTTAGTTCAGCACTGAGTCTCCTGTGCCTAGGACTATAGTACCTACACAGTATATTGGAATGAATTCATATGTGAGTGTGTAGGTGGGTGGGGGACAGTCTAGAAGAATCTGTACAGTTTAGCAATGGAGAGCATGGACTTTGGATTTTTAAAGATTTTTTAAACTTATGTGTAAGAGTATTTTGCTTACACACACACACACACACACACACACACACACACACACACATTCACCACAGGCATGCAGTGCCTACAGGGGTCAGATGGCACTGAATTCTCTGAAACTGGAGCTCCAAAGAATGGTTAGCTGCTATGTGGGTGCTGTGAACCAACCCTGGGTGCACTGTCAGAGCAACCAGTGTTCTTAACGACGGAGCCATCTCTCCAGCCGCGAGCTCGAACTTTGGAGGTAATGGGCTCTTCTGTCTGCAAGCTGTCCGAACTCCACTTGACTCATGGATTACAGACTAGATGACGAGATAGTTGAAACAGAATACCTCTGTTTCCCCGTTGCTCGAGCCATCATACTGCATAGATAGGGAGCCGAACGTAGACTGAGGCAGAGGAGCTACAGCAGCATCTCCAGTCTTAACACTATCATTTCCTGGGAGGGAACAGTCAAGCCTGTCATACCTGCATAAAGCTATGCACGACAGATAGGAAAGCCCTTTAATGAATGCATGCACTTTGAACCAGTTTTATTTCCACAATTTAATATTAAGGAAAGAATAATCTATGGGAGCAAAGGTTGAGCTACACATATTTTTCTCATAGCCTTAATTAATAATGGCAAGAATTAGGAGCACACTCAGTATTCAGTAGGGAAATCATTTAATGAATTATAGTACACCCATGTTATAGAATGTTGCATGGCAACTTAGAAGAAAATTGCAGAATATTTAATAAAGTGAAAAATGCTTATATGTACTCTAGCTTAAAAGACCAACCTGGCCAGCAGGATAGCTCAGGAAATAAAGGGGCTTGCCACCAAGCCAGAATGGAGTTATAAAAGTTATCCTCTGATATCTACCATGTTCCAGTTCACACATACACCTACACTCATAAGCACATACACATACATAAAATAAACGAATATAAGAAAGATAATATTAACCTGTGCCAAAAGATCTGCTTGGTTAAAGTAATGGTGAATTAATTGTATTTTCTGTATTTTTCTTTTCAATAAATTAAGGTTATTTTCACACTCGATGTTTTTATTTGTTTCATTCATTCATCTATTCATTTGAGCCCAGGCCCTTGTGTCTGCTAGCCTAGGCTATAACACAACTGATTCTTTACATTTTAGGAAGAACAGCTTGCTAGTGTCTTTACAACAAAATGCTACTGCATTTTTCCAGGAGAAAACCAAGAAGATCCTTAAATTGAAGGCCTGACCCTGGCCGTTATGAAATGGACCTCTTATCTTGATTGCTTCATATTGTGGCTTGCCCGTTTGTTTTATTTTCCAAAGTCTCACTATGTAGCCCAGGCTATCCAGAAACTCACTATGTACACCAGGCTGGCCTCAAACTCACAGAGATCTGCCTGCCTCTGTCTCCCAAGTATTGGGATTAGAGGCATGTACCACTCACTATGCCTCCCTCTTTTATGTCCTGGTTTGAAGTGAACGATCCCCCTAAAGGCCTTGGCACAGGCCATTCCCAGAGCGCTCCAGCTTTGTGACTATGCATGTATCTGAGCCTCTGTGTTACTCTGCATTAGCACATTGAGCTGATGACCCTAGCTGAGTTGCATTTTTTTAAAAGTCAAATTGACTTAGAGCATTGCTCATTAGATTTTAAGTACTAGATGATTCATCATTTACGGTAAATCTATTAGATAGATTACCCTGCAAGATTCACCACTGTCAGCGTGGCAGGCCTGCCTGGAAATTAAGGATAAGAATGGAAATTGAAGGAGAGAGATTCCTATCTGTGATTTGAAATTTAAACTTAGACAGCTATGGCAAGCATCCAAGCCTCAGTCAGAGGGTCAGGGCATCTGCCACATGTCTGAGACGGTCCACTCTAATAATAGCCCAGGATCTCCTTTGAGAAAGCTGAATGCCTTGCTTCATAAGGGAAAAGTAAAGCTTGGATGTTAAAATACTTTAAGGAGTGTTTCTTTGCCCTTTAAAAAGACATTTACCGTGTAGCTTGGCTGCATATGTGATCCATGTAACTTAACAATTGTGGAGTCTCTGAGGGTTAAATATAGCTTCAAACCAACAACAGTGAGGCCGGGGGCCCTAGCTCACCAGATGTTAGTCCGCTAATAGTGAGTGAGCTCATCCCTGGTGTAGACGGTTATTCATCTGGGAGAGAATAGGGAAAGTGAGACAATCATTACGTCACCTTTTCCTGTACATTACCCTCCCAACAGCTAAGGAGGAAGAGTGCTGCCGAGGTAGATGACGCTGCTGAGGTAGATGTGAGCTAAGTCATGCTCTCGCAGGTCTGAGAGGCGGACTCGCCTTCGGGCGGGTCGCCCTTGCCAGCTGGGAGCCCTTGGCAGTGAGTTGTAACCCTCAGCCTTGCTTCCAGCAGCTCACTCTTTTCTTCTCTTCCCTGAAGCATCTATCTCACTGTCCTCAGATGGCCACTGGGGAGGCAGAGATGTTTCTAGAAGCATAAAAACTTCTGAATAATGGAGTAAACTTTTAAAATAACGCTCATGAGATCATGTCTTTTCTCGTTCGAATGACTCATCCGGGCTACCTATCAAGCCACAAGTTCAAGCTAGGATAAAATTAATTTATACATAATGCTGTAAAAAGAGGCAAGCTATTATGATATACTCCATATGTATTAAAAATACATATTATACTATGGAACAAGTATCTGTCCACAGATATATGCATTTTTATCAAACCTAAAGCAGGATTGGAAAGACGGCTCAGCTGGTCAGAGTGTATACTGCTCAGAAGTCAGATCCCAACACCCATGCTGGGTGGTCACCATGTCCTGTGACTCCAGCTTCAGGGGATCCAACGCCCTCTTGTGGACTCCATGTTCACTGCATTCGTGTACTCAAATCTATAACCGCCCCCCCCCCAACACACACACACATACACACACACACAAAACTTTTATGTAAAAAAAAAAAAAACAGGATTATCATTAGAAAGCTCACATATCTTAATTCACAACTTTAACTCCCTCCTGAATTTTGTTTCAGCTGCCTTCTGAATACAGGAGCAAGTTAGCAGCATGCAAATTAGTGGATGTTCTCAAAGGTCTCGGCTTTCTGCAAGGGTTAACCTGACTTGGCTTTCCTCTTGTCTGACCCATCTTTCTTACAATAGTGCCGCAAAGAAAAGGGGCAGTGGCCAAGGACAGCAACTGGGTGACTGACTGTGGGCTCCTGGCAAGGGAGCCTCACTTTCTCAGAAGCCCGTCTATCCTCCTCGAGGAGGAGGTGTTGGTAGGTGTTCATAGGCGTTGTTGGCTCCTATGAAGAAGTCTGGAGGCTGAGAAAATACTTGCCCAATGATAAAGACTTCACATTCTTAATTTCTGTTCTCTTCTCTCCCATGCTGACCCCTGCTCTCTATCTGTCATCTTCCATACACATTTTCTTCCAAGAACACTGACAAAGTAAAGTTCCTAGGTGTGGCCCCCAGAACCACCGCTTTCTTCGTTCCCTCTAGGTGCCAAGGTACCACTTGTAATATTAGAATAATGAGAGGAACAGTGAATGGTGAGGTAGCTCAGCTGTCGGGGTATGCCTGGAGTGAGAGCCTGTCAATGTGTGTGTGTGTGTGTGTGTGTGTGTGTGTGTGTATCTGTGTGTGTCTGTGTATGAGTCTCTGTGTGTGTCTGTGTGTGTCTGTGTGTATGTGTCTGTGTGTATCTGTGTGTGTGTGCCTGTGTGTGTGTCTGTGTGTGTATGTCTGTGTGTGTCTGTGTGCGTGTGTCTGTGTGTGTGTGTGTGTCTCTGTGTGTCTATGTGTGTGTGTCTGTGTATGTGTCTGTGTGTGTCTGTGTGTTTCTGTGTGTATGTGTCTGTGTGTGTGTCTGTGTGTGTGTCTGTATGTGTGTGCATGTGTGTATCTGTGTGTGTGTGTCTGTGTATGTCTCTGTGTGTGTGTGTGTGTGTGTGTGCAGAAGTTTTTAGAATCATGTACAATGAACTCTGAGAAATGTTTTGTTAGATAGTAAGCTTTGGATGATTTTTTTTCTCATTCTTCTTAGTAATTTCTATATTAGTTGCATTTAAAACATAAGCAGATTTATAATGGAACAAATAGAAATATTAAAAGCCAATTTTAATTGGATCAATTACTATATTTTTCCAGAATAGCTACTGACCCAGATTCTATTTATCCACTCCAGAACAGTTCCCTTAGTGGGGAAATCACACCTCATCACATCCCCACCCTTAGAGAGTCCCCTCCAGCTTTTCTCTGTGCTTGGCAGGGTGGCTTGCTTTGACCAATGAGGCTATAATAAATATGCTGTAAACAGGGGTTTATGACAACACGTTCCTGAGATCTTGTGTTAGGCTGGAGATCAATGACTATCTTTCAGAAGACTTTCATGTTTTCCCTAGTTAATCGTGTGTGTGTGTGTGTGTGTGTGTGTGTGTGTGTGTGTGAGAGAGAGAGAGAGAGAGAGAGAGAGAGAGAGAGAGAGTGAGAGTGTGTGTGTCTGTATGTGGGGTATCTGTATGTGTGGGCCTGTGTGTGTGTGTGTGTCTGTGTGTGTCTCTATGGGTGTATTGTGAAAAATGTACATCTGTGTGTGACTGTGTCTGTTGTGGGGTTCTGTTTGTGTGTGTTTGTGTATGTCTGTGTGTGTGAAGTTTTGTATATGTGTGTCTGTGTGTGGGTTTGTATTTGTATGGCTGTGTGTAAATTAGCTTGTGTATCTATGTGTGAGTATGTCTGTGTATAAGTATGTGTCTGTGTGTGTGTGTCTTGTGTAAGGTATATGTGTGTGACTATATGTGTGAAAGAGTGCCTGTATATATATGCCTCTGTATGTGACTGTGTGTGTCTGTGTGACTGTATTGTGAAAGTGTGTCTTCATGTGTTTGTGTATGTATGTGAATGTGCCTGTGTGTCTGTGTATGTGAGTGTGTCTGTGTGTGTGAAGTTCTGTATATGTGTGTCTGTGTGTATGAGTGTGTCTGTGTGTGGAGTTCTGTATGTGTATGTTGGTGTGTGTGAGTAAGCCTGTATGTCTATGTGTGTGTGTGTGAGGATGTGAGCATTTGTGTGCCTGTGTGAGTGTGTCTATGTGTGAGTATGTCTGTGTGTATGAAAGAGAAAAGTTTAACACCTTTTTTTACTCTTATTTTTAAACATTTTTTAGATCGATCGATTGATTGATTATGTCTTTGTGTCTGAGTGTTTATATGTGATCACGTGTGTGCAGGAGCCCCCAGAGGACAGAAAAAGTTGTCATGTTACCTAGAACTAGAATCACTGGCTGTTGTGAACTGCCATATGGGTGCTGGGAACTGACCCAGGTCCTCTGCAGGAGCAGGCAATCAATCCTCTTAATCATGGAGGCAGCTCCCCAGGTCATTTAAACCTGTTGATTTACTGTTATCTAGAGGTGCAAAGGAACCTCACAAAGCTCTTCATTAGCTAAAAAGGCATGGATTAATATATTGGTACACATCAAAGTGGATATTTTTCTCAGTGGGTAACATTGCAGGCCTCATTACAGAGACTCTGACCCAGCTCACCATATGGTCCTCATTTTTCTCTATCTACATCTATTTGTGGTACCCAAGGATCTTACTACTGTAAGACAGCTGACTGACCTGCTTACATGATGAAGGCATTTACCACAATCAAGGCAACTTGGAGATGAAATTTGGGGCTTACAATGTGTGGTGGTTTGCATAGGTTTGGCCCCATGGACTCATGTATTTGAATGCTTGGCCCATAGAGAATGGCATTATTAAGAGGTGTGGTCCTTTGGAGTAGATGTGAGCTTGTTGGAGGACATGTCTCATTGTTGGGGGGGCAGGCTTGGAGGGCTTCTATGCTCAAGCTACATCCATTGCGATATACAGTCTTCCTTCTTCCGACTTCAGATCATGATGTAGAACTCGCAGCTCCTTCTCCAACACCACGTCAGCTTGCACACCGCCAGCTGCCATGTTTCCTGCTGTGACGATAATGGACTAAACCTCTGAAACTGTAAGCCAGTCCCAATTAGATGTTTGCCTTTATAAGGAAAACATGTGGTGCTGGCACACACCTTTAGGCCCAGCACTCTGGATGCAGAAGCAGGTGGATCTTTGTGAGTTTGAAGCCAGCCTAGTCTACAGAGCTAGTTCCCGGAGAGCCAGTTCTACACGGAGAAACCCTGTCTTGGGGGTTTCCACCAAAAAATTCCTGTTTTTCTGCTCAACCATAAAAGGGACCTCTACATCAATTCCCAGGAGAATCCTAGATCATCAAAGAAGAGGGCATGAAAAGATTGTATTTTAGTTAGGGTTTCTATTGCTGTGAGAAGACACCAAGACCACAGCAACACTTCATGAGGAAAACATTTAATTGGGATGGCTTACAATTTCAGGTGTTCAGTCCATTATCACCATAGCAGGAAGCAGAGCAGTGTGCAGGCGGACATGGTATTAGAGAAAGAGCTGAGAGTCCTACATCTGGATCAGAAGGCAGCAGGAAGAGAGAGTGACCCTGAGCCTGGCCTGAGCTTCTGAAACCTCAAAGTGACCTATTTCCTCCAACAAGGCCACACCTTAAACCATGCCACATCTATGCCTCTATGTGGGCCATTTACATTCAAACTACCAAAGATGGTAAGGACTGTCCTCTGGATACAACAGGAAAGTCATGAATTCACAGCTGCTGTGGTTGTCTAGACAAGATCTGCCCAAGATCAAGACAGCATCCCACCACGAACCCCTCCTACATGAGCCCCTCCCCTTCCCACCATAAGCCCCTCCCACCATGAGCCCCTCCCCATCTAGTTAAGGAGTGACTGGCAGCTGATGGCTTCAGAGAAAGGGAGAGCCATCTACTTCAGGGATGAGTTCCCTGGTAGTCAGCCAAGCTCTGGCTGATGACTCCATCCAAATGGACAACACTAATTGGACTAAGTGAATTCTTTTTAAAAGGATGTGAAAACAGGAGGGGACATGGGTAAGATCCAGCAGGAGCCGGAGGGATGAAGTAGGGGTGGATATGATCAAAATTCATTGTAGGCATATATGAAATTCTCAAAGAATTAATTTTAAGATATCACATTTTAAAAACCCACCTGGAGATGGGCAGTGGGGCGCATGCCTTAAATCCCAGCCCTTGGGAGGCAGAAGCAGGTGGATTTCTGAGTTCCTGGCCAGCCTGGTCTACAGAGTGAGTTCTAGGACAGCCATGGCTATACAGAGAAGCAATGACTCGAAAAACCAAAACCAAAACCAAAAACAAAAACAAAAACAAAAACCCACCTGGGAGGGAGTATGGGGAGGGAAATGGGTGGTTCTGGATCAGGTGTGGGGAAAGGCAGCAGAGATGGCCAGATGGCCAGATGGCCATGAGAATGAGTGGAAATCTGCAAGGGGGGAGGGGACATCTCCAGGATAAGACAGAGACCTGGGATAAGAGAAGTGCCCAAGAGTCAGTGGGGATGGCCTTGGCTGTGACTACACTGGAGATATGGAATCTGAATAGGCCACATCCTATAGCCAGGCAGGAACCCCAGTGGAGTAATGAAGACACCAACCCACCCACAAAACTATCAACCCAAAATTTATCCTGACTGTAAGAAATGCAGGCACAGGGGAAAGCAGAGACTGAGGGGATGGCCAACCAATAACAGGCCCAACCTGAGACCCATCCTACGGCCAAGCACTAATCCCTAACACTATTAATGACACTCTGTTATGCTTGCAGACAGGAGCATATTGTACTCTAAGAAGCTTCACCCAGCAGCTGACTCAGACAGATAGACACCCACAGCCAAACAGGGAATGGAGCTTGGGGACTTTTACGGAAGAATAGGAGGAAGGATTGTGGTCTTGAAGGGAATAGAAATTCCACATAAAGACCAACAGAGTCAACTTACCTGGACCCTTGGGGCTCTCAGAGACTGAACCACAACTCAATGAACACACATGGGCTGGACCTAGGCCTCCCTGCTTATATGTAGCAGATGTGCAGCTTGATCGTGTGGGTTCTAAACAACTGGAGGCTATCCCAAAAGCCATTGCCTGTGTGTGGGATATGTTCAACTAGTTGGGCTGCCTTGTCTGGCCTCAGTGGGAGAGGAAATGCCTAGCTTCAGAGACTTGAAGTGTCAGTGGGGGGGAGGGGGATACCCAAGGGACCCCACTATTTCAGAGAAGAAGGGAAGGGGGTAGGGGAAAGGACTCGTGTGTGTGTGTGTGTGTGTGTGTGTGCGTGTGTGTGTGAGAGAGAGAGAGAGAGAGAGAGAGCAAGAAGGGGCAATGAGTGGGATATAAAGTGAATAAGTAAAAAAAGATTAACCAAACAAACAAAAACCCACCTATGGATGGTGGTGGATCAGCCCTTTAATCCCAGCACTCAGGAAGCAGGTTTCTGAGTTCAATGCCAGCCTGATCTACAGAGCAAATTCTAGGACAGTCAGGACTACACAGAAAAGGTCTGTATCAAAAAAACAAAAAGAAAGGAAAAGAAAACAACAACAACAACAAAACAATCCACCTCTCAACACTCTCCAACTGTGAACTTTGGAATGCACATTCATTGATGCACGAAAACTTCCTTGTCTGCAGATGGGAAAGCAATATCTGCACTTCTTTCTCTCCTCCTAAGACCTGATGCCTATGATGTTAGGGTCTCACCCTTAAGACATCTTATATTTTAGAATTAAAATATAATTACATCATTTTCCACTTTCCCTTTTCTCCCTCTAATCCTTCTCATGTATCCCTCCCCTTGCTCTCTGTCATGTTCAGGTGGATAGATAGATGGATGGATACATACATACATACATACGTATGTAGGTAGATAGTAAATGGATACATACATACATACATACATACATACATAGATACATAGATACATAGGTAGATACATACATACATACATACTACATACATATATACATGATACATAGATATATAGATTGGCAATCAGATAGATAGATAGATAGATAGATAGATAGATAGATAGATTATAGACACATACATACATACATAAATAGATACATAGATATATACATACATATATATATATATATATATATACCAAGGTAACAAGGTATATATATATATATGCACAACATGCTTAGTCCATAAATGTAACTTGTATATATATGTTTTTATGGATAACCCTTGGTATTGGATAATTCGAGGTATTTAGTGATTTGAATGAGAATAACCCCATAAGTTCATATATTGGAATACTTGGTGCCCAGTTGGTAGAACTGTTTGGGAAGGATTAGGGGGTGTGGTCTTGTTGGATGTGAGTGGGGAGATGTGTCAGTAGGGAGAAGAGGGATGGCTTTGAGGTTTCAGAAGGCCTTATCATTCCCAGTTTGCTCTCTGCCTCCTACTTGAGGAGAAGGATGTGAGCCCTCAGTCACTGCTTCAGTGCTGTGCCTACCTGTCTCCTGCCATGCTCTTGACTTGATGGTCATGACCTCTAACCCTCTACAACCATGATCCAAATCAAGTACTTTTATAAGTTCCCTTGGTCACAGTGTTTTGTCACAGCAATAGAAAGCTAAGTCAGGGGATTCTTCCTGGAAGAAAATTATTTCTTCCACTCTCAGCATTTCTTAGTTGCCTGTAGGTTTTTGCCCTCAAAATACCTTTTTTTTGGGGGGGGGGGTTCTACATAGTGAATTCTAGGACAGCCTAAATAGTGAGACCTGTGTCTCCAAAATAAAAACAGACATCTTTTGACTTCAATTATCTCAAAGTCTGTCTCAGTCACTGTTCTATTGCTATGAAGAGACACAGCAACTCCTATAAAATAAAGCATTTAATTGAGGCTTACTTATAGTTTCAGGGGTTTAGTCCATTATCATTATGACAGGAAGCATGACAGCGTGCAGGCTGGCATGGTGCTGGAAGAGCTGAGAGTTCTCCATCTGGATCCATAGGCAACAAGAAGAGATACGGGGACTGTCTTGGGCTTTTGAATACTCAAAGCCCACCCTGGAGACACACTTCTTCCAACAAGACCACACCCTCTAATCCTTCTCAAGTATTACTACTCCCTGATGACTAAGCATCCAAATAGATGAGTCTATGGGAGTCATTCTTACTCAAACCACAACAAATTCTCTGTATCCAGATACAGTTACATCGTGAGTTTTGATTCAATATATGACTTAAAAGGTATCACAGTGCCATTTGTAACTGCTTGTGCCATAATCAAAAAATCAATTAAAAATTGACATGAATGTTCTCATATTTAGATTTGGTTTGTCCTATAAACGCTCATATATTGAAAACTTGGTCCTCTCCTCCCATTGATGACTGGCTTGGCCATCCTCTGCTCTACGCATGCTGTTGGAGCCATGAGTCTCCCCATGTGCTCTCTTTGGTTGGTGGTTTAGTCCCTGGGAGCTCTGAGGGTACTAGTTAGTTCATATTGTTGGTCTTCCTAAGGGGCTGCAAACCCTTTAGCTCCATGGGTCCTTTCTCTAACTCCTTCATTGGGGACCCTGTACTCAGTCCAATGGATGGCTGTGAGCCTCTACTTCTGTATTAGTCAGGTACTGTCAGAGCCTCTCAGGAGACAGCTATCTCAGGCTCCTGTCATCCAGCACTTGTTGGCATCTACAATAGTATCTATATTTGATGATTGAATATGGGAAGGATTCTTTGGCCTTGTGAAGGTTCTATGCTCCAGTGTAGGGGAATGCCAGGGCCAGTAAGCAGGAGGGGGTGGGATGGTGAGCAGAGAGAGAAGGGAGGGAACAGGGGATTGTTTTAGGTTTTTTTTATTTTCTTTTTTTCTTATTTTCTTTTTCTTTT
>NW_022196905.1:218126920-218127580 GCF_008632895.1 Mastomys coucha
GATATTATAAATAAGAAAACATCTAATAAAAATAAAAATAAAAAATAACACTTTTATTTGGATGAAATTTAAAAGAAAATTAATATTTTATTTACTATGAGCCTCACTAATGTTGGTTAGCAATTGTATGATGTATATTACAGAAATTGTAAGTCTTATAGTTAGTTAGCCTTGAATAAAAATCTCATGCAAATCTGAAAAAAAAAAAAAAACTTGGTCATCACTGTGAAGATGCTGGAGTTGTGGGCCCTGTAAAACCTGGGCCAAGAAGAAGTCCGCACAGTTGTAGTTCTCATGGGACCCGAGTTTTGCCTTTGCTTTTATTCGTGCTGTGTGTTCTCTCTCACACATGTTCCTGCTTTTATAATGGCTACTCCTAGTTCTGTAACCTCCTTTTTAAAAAAATAAAAAATAAAGTTCCTATTCTCTGGTGTTTCATTATAGTAACAGGAATAAACTAATACCAACACATAAAAACAAAACTTAAAGCTATCAAACTGGCTAGGCAGTGGCGAAACACGCCTTTAATCCCTGCACTAGGGAGGCAAAGGCAGGCAGATCTCTGAGTCAGAGGCCAGGCTGGACTACAGAGCCAGGACAGTCAGGGCTACACAGAGAAACCCTGTTTTGAAGAAAGAAAGAGAGAGAGAGAGAGAGAGA
>NW_022196905.1:218127635-218129659 GCF_008632895.1 Mastomys coucha
GGAGGGAGGGAGAGAGAGACAGAGAGACTGAGAGACAGAGAGACAGAGAGAAACATTGTTTAAATGCTGGGACTAGCTAGCTCTTACAGGCATTCCATTTTATGCCATTATGACAAAAATAGCTCTTGGCCTGCTGTCACTCACCTCACCACAACGCCCCTCCCCCATACTCTTTCTGCCGCCTTAATATTTCTAAAGCAAAAATAATATAATCCTGTATGCAAATGAAGATAGGGACATGACCCTAAAAGATAGCAAGAGTGGGAAGTGAAGAAGCCACCACTCTGAGTTAAAACTCTTTCAGAAATACTGAATAGATACATGATTAGTTCCCAGTGTCCAATACAGAAAAATTAATAAATCAATAGATATACAAATCTGGATGGAAGGACCAATCAAGTTAGTCTTCTCCTTTTAAAATCCTCTGACATTGTGCCACTTAGAACTAATTGCTCAGCAGTAAGAAAATCTTTACTTTCATCGAGTCCATTTCTCCATTTGGTGAACAGGATTAATGATGATGAGCCATTGGTTTAGTATAAATTTTAAATAGCTTATTCTGGCTCTTAATCCCAGTAGAATCTGCAACTACATCTCCAGCCACTCCCTTCTTCACATTGTGTGATGATGATTCTTTTTCTCTAGAGCATGGCATGCTGACTCTTCTCTCCTGTAACTTGCAACACACACTGCAGGCAGGACCTCCTAAGCATGCTCACTGATAATTTTTTAAGGATTTATTTTATGTATATAGATATTTTATGTGCATATATGCTCATGCACCACCTGTGTGCAGAGCCCAAGGAGGCTAGAATGAGGTGTCGGATCCTCAGGAACTGGGCTGGGAACCAAACCCAGGTCCTCTGCAAGAGCAGCAAATGGTCTTAGCGGCTGATCCATTTCTCCGGCCCTGTGGCTGACAAACTCTTGCTTACTCAAGGATGCCCAGCTTCTTCCTGTACTGTTTTAATCTTTCACTTCCTTCTCAACTATATTGACTCACAGTAAGCTCTGAATAAATACAGGTGAATCAATGACAAACACGGAGCATGTGCCATCCCTCCATCCTTTATGTGCTAACAAAAGTCTTACATATTTGCTGTCACTAATGAAGGTACCAAACTCGCACATTAGAAAAGTTCACGTTTACCCAGCTATAAACTGGTATGCAAACACAGAGCTGTCTGATTCTGAAAGCCAAGTTTGGAATGAAACAGATCAAGCAAGATCTTAAAAAAATAAAAGATAATCATAATCAAGTACTCAACACAAATCTTTTGAGAACGAGAGGTCTTCTCATAAAAAGTTTGCATGCTTTCAGAAACAGCACAGAATTCTTCAAGTTTAGCTGTCTCACTATTTCCTAGAGAAAGGAGCTGGGTTCCCGAACATCAAGTTCTCTTGGCCAGCAAAGAAATGTGGTGGCCATTCTAGAAAGTGTACTCCCATGTCCTTTGGCTTCTGTGGCATGAGAAATTAAGAAGTGGAGGGATCTTTTTAAGTCATTGGATTTCCTTTCTATATGAGAAATATCTGTGAGCTGGGCAGTGGAGGCCCACACCTTTAATCTCAGCACTCAGGAGGCAGAGGTGGCAAGTCTCTGAGTTGGAGGCCAGCCTGATCTAGAGAGTGAGTTCCAGGACAGCCAGGGCTACAGAGAAACCCTGTTTTTAGAAAAAAAAAAAATGTGGATGTTCTTTAAAAGAAGTGTCTCCTCTGAAAATGGCTTCTAGGACCTGGGAATACAGTTCAGTCAGTGTTGAGCCTGACCAGCTTGTGTTAAGTCCTGAGTCTGATTCCTGGCAGTGCATAAATTAAGCATGGGGTGCACACCTGGACCCTACCACTCATTAGTTGGAGGCAGGAGGATTGGAAGTCAAGGCCATTCTCAGCTACAAAGCAAATATGAGGGCAGTCTGGGCTACCTGAGACACTGTCTCAAAAAAGAATGACAAGGCCGGACGGTGGTGGTGCACGCCTTTAATCCCAGCACTTGGGAGGCAGAGGCAGGCGGATTTCTGAGT
>NW_022196905.1:218129812-218148070 GCF_008632895.1 Mastomys coucha
CTCTCTCTCTCTCTCTCTCTCTCTCTCTCTCTCTCTCACACACACACACACACACACACACATGTATGCTGGAATGAAACCTGAGTCTCCTGGAAGAGCAGTTGGTACTCTTAACTTTTGAGTTGTCTCTCCAGCCTCCCAATTTTCTTGTTTGTCTTGTTTTTAGTTAAAGGAAAGTGTGTGTGTGTGTGTGTTTGTGTGTGTGTGTGTGTATGAGAGAGAGATAGAGAGAGAGATGCCTCTTAGACACCAATAAGAAACTGGTTAAGAAAGGAGTTGCCTTTTATATTATATACATAATTATATATATGAGAGCAAAAGAGAAAGATATCTAGATATTATATATTAGAGAGAAAGATCAAATAGGAGATAGAAGGAGAGATGTTAGCCATATATATACATATACATGATTATATATTTTCTTCCTTTATGTATATACTATTGATAAATTATATAGAAAAAGCAGAAGGCACAACAATGGAATACATATACAAATATACATGTGTATTGTGTGTGAGAGAAAGATGACTCTGTAGATACTAATAAGAAATATATAAATATATATAATATATGGCACATATATCTATGATATACAATGATAGATAGATAGAGACATATATGCTAGTGAAGACACACATACATGTATGATGTGTATGTATACAGATATAGATATATATACATATATGTGCTAGTAAAGCAGTAATACTCTAAATACAAAGATTAGAGTTCTTGGACACTTCTAGGACTTAGGGGTGGATCTTAGTGGATTAAAACATTATTTAGAATGCTATATATAGTCATAAATTCTAAACATAAAAATTAAGGGATGGTATGACTATAAGTTTCTTGTTTTGAAAGATTTGAGTTTCTTCTGTGCTCATCATAAGAAAGTGATTCACAAATACTATGTGCTTCCAGTTTGCTAGAAGTTTTTTACATATCCGGTTAGTGGGATGGATGGAATCATTCTGTAGTGGTTCTGTCCTCAGGTACTCCCGACTGCAGGAGGGAGGAAAGCAGCTTCCTCTGGAGACAGACATGGTGGTGACTAGAAGGCCATGGGATTGGGAGAGCTGATTAACTGTGATGGTGATGGACACGGGCAGAACACGGACTGGGAGGAGAGCACTCAAGGCCTAAGGCACAGACAGACTATGAAGTAAAAAGCAGGAGGCAGAACAAAAGACAGGTACAGCGTGTGGAGGTGTGTGGGGGTGGGGAGATGTCTCCGTAGACACCAATAAGAAACTTTTAAGAAAGTAGTTGCCTCTTGGGGCTGGAGAGAAAGCTCAATGGACAATAGTGCTAGCTGTTCATCCTGGGGACCTGAGTTTGATTCCCAGAACGTTGGGTAGCTGACAACTGCCTGTAACTGCAGCTCCAGGGGATGTGATGGCCTCCAATGGCTTCTACAGGAATATATATATACATGTGGCACGCACACACACACACACACACACACACACAAATTTTCATTTAAAAAAAAAAGCAGGGGGCTGGAGGAGACTGTAGAGATGATGGCCCAGTGGTTCATAGAGGAAACATGTCCTAATCCACCAAAGGAAGGTCCAAGGTACTTTCGGTCCACTGTGAAGTCGTATCTCATACTGAATTTAGATTAGTGCGAGGTGCGCCGTCGTCTGTATAACAGCCTCTGGGCCAGTTCTCACTTGTCTTCCAGCATTTCTTTCTGTTGAGACAACTGAACTGGGTGGTCACTGGCCCAAGGAAGCTATGAGATCAGAAAACAGAGAAAATGGAAGCCCTATCCAGCTTTCCCTTCAAAAGCTAGCAACACGGAGTGATGATGGACTGAAAAAGCAATAAAACGTGCATACACACACACCCCAAAATACACACACGCACACACAAACACATGCGCATACAGGCACATGCACATGCACATACATATATACACATACCGAAATACACACACATGCATAAGCACACACATATACACACATGCATAAGTACACACATACACACACAAGCACATGCACATATATACAAACATACACATGTACACACACATATACACACATATTCTACTCATATATACATACATATTCCACACACAGGCACTTATATACACACACATTCACATATGCACACACATACACACATGCCCAAATACACACGTGCACACACAAACACGTGCACATACAGGCACATGCACATATATACAAACATACACATGTACACACACATATTCTATTCACATATGCATACATATTCACACATAGGCACTTATATACACACACATTCATATATGCACACACATACACACATGCCCAAATACACACACATATACATATATGCTCACATATGCACACACGTGCCCACACACACACACACGCACACACACACACATACACACACACACACCATCTACCTTTCTAACTAGCTAGAAAAGCCTTCTTCACGTCTGGTGACAAAAGAGAATAGGGTCAGTGTATGGAACATGCTTTTAATCCTAGCACTTAGAAGGCAGATGCAGGAGGATTTCTATTATTTCAATACCTGTCTGGTCTACATAGTGAGTTCCAGGATAGCCAGAGGTACCTAATGAGACCCTGTCTCAAAACAATAAAAGATAAAAATAAAAACTAACTTTAAAAAAGGCTAGAGAGATGACTCAACAGTTAAAAACACTTCCTGCTCTTCTAGAGGACCCAGGTTTAATTGCCAAAACCCAGAGGGCACTCCCAATCACATGTAACTCCAGTTCCAGGGGCATCTAACCTCTTCCTGTACTGCATGCATGTTGTACATTGCCACACAGGAGAGCAAATATACATACACACAGAATAAAAACAAATACACTTTATTTTTTAAAAAAGAAGCCAGGCATGGTGTGTGCCTTTAGCCCCAGTACTTGGGAGGCAGAGACAGGAGGATTTCTGTGAGTTTGAGGTCAGCCTGGTCTACATAGGCAATACCAGGACTATATTGAGAGACCTTGTCTCAGAAAATAAAAATAAAGAGGAGAGTGGCAGTGCCTGACAGTGTGGTGACTGTTAGGAAGAGAGAGTGGGCCCTGTTTCCAGGCTGAGCTCCAGGAGTGAGAAGAGTCAAACCCCAGATGAAATTATAGAATCTAGAAGTGGGGAAAGCTTCATCTCAGCAACTAAGTAGAGTCCTAGATAGACAGCAGAAACCTGAAAGAAATCCGTCTTCAACTTCCATAGTTAATGGGCTCGTGGGCTCGGTGTCTCACATTCAAGCCATAATAGTGTGATAGAAAGAACTTGGTGCACCTGAGGAAACTAGTTTGGGAGGCTCGTACAGATGGGAGCAAATCCATCTCCATGACAACTTGCTTGGACAAAGGAGATTCTTCAGTACCCTCAGTGAAGACTGACCCTGTGTTGACACTGCCCATGCTTTAGAACCTCCTGGAACTCTCTAACCCATATAGCTGTACAGCCATAACCCATGTAGGAGGGGTCAAAGTTCAACCTGGGACTGATTACCTTTCTGCTGTACTGATGGAGCAGTGACCCCTAATAAATAGTCAAGTTACATAAGAACATAAGATGCATAAGGTATCACGCTTGAGACAGGACATTGCATAGCATGCATGACACTCTGTGGTGAGTCTGAGTAGCTCACCTCCACCAAAGGGAAGAAGAAAGCTGCTATATTTATTTCTTGGGGAAATCTATGACCTTAGCTTCATGCCCTCTGGCTTCCTAATAGCCTGAGGGGTTGCACCTGGGCTACCTATGTTGTAGGAGTAAAACCCATTGGCATGTTCACTTCCTCTGCAGTCACATGTGAGTGTTCACACCCGCTACAGGAGGTCACTGTGTGAGCTTGTGTATAAGCTGCCAGGACCAATGTGGGTGTCCACACACAGTCTTTCCCTCATCTCAGTCCACATCCACAGATGAGTACAGTTTCGAAGGGTAGTGCTGGCATTATTAATCACACTTTAGGTTGGCTTGCTCACAACGGCATTTTAGCATCTTAATCTCATCAGTAAAATGTCCTCAAGTCACATGGGTTACTTCTGGGAACGATTTCTGTGGCTGGCTAGTCCCACCCAGTGTGTGCTTTCCAGTAAGCTTCAATCAAAGAGACTGTCCCTTTCCTGACCTGGGCCTGCTGTCATTTCCCAGTCCATTGCCACAATCATCTCAGAGCCTGTCTTTGGCACCATACACTCTGTCTCTTCTTAGTAAGATGAGTTATGGCCTGTGTGCTCTGACTCCAGGAAGTGGGCACCATGCCCCTGCAGGACTCTCCTCCTGTTACTAGGTAAGCAAATGGGCTGACACCACTGTGAGCTTGGCACAGCGTCTTGCTTTGTCTCTGCAATTACATCACTCTGTAGATAAAGGCTAAAGCTCACAGAAGCCAAAAGATTTCTCTGAAATCCAAGGGCCAGTAAATGACAGAGATAAATCCAGACTGCTCAAGATGCGAGCTTTCTACCACACTAAAGCAGGCATGGCCTGTGTTCAAGTGATGGTTGACTGGAGTTTACCAGGAAGTAAGTATGTTTGCCCAAACAGAGATATGTTTGGATCATAACACGAACACTCGGACAGGAGGAGGAAAGAGAGAAAGAGGGAGGGGCACAGAGTAGAGCGAGAAAGAGAAAAATGAATATAATCATTGTGCTATAAGCAAGATATAAGTAAAACTTCAGTTTACTTGAAATGAAAAGGGAACTGTTAGATGTCTTTCAGATTGCATTGAATCTGGAAGTGAGCTGTACATAAAGCTGCAAGATCTGTCCTCAGTGTACCAAACTATGTTGAAGGTTATCCTGGACTAAGTGACAAGTTCTAGGGCTAGCCTGGTCTATGTAGTTATACCTCATCTCCCATGCATACAAGTAAAAAACAAAAACCTAGGGACATAGCTCAGTGTTCCAGTTCTCATCTTTGTGCAAAGCCCTGAGTGTGACCCCCAAAGAAAGATGGGATGCTACATAGTCCTCTAGAAGCAATGATGGCAGCCATGCTTCCTAAGGGCTGAGTACACAGCTCTTCTAAGCACTGGCATCTCTCTTAGATGACCTAATTCTTACCAAACTCCTGGTAATAGCTGCAGGAGATCATTGTTATGAGAGGAGACCCAGGCTTTTTCCATGACTCTTGGCAATCTCATCAATACATGCTTTGAGTGAGACTGGAGAGGAAGAGCGGGGTGAGCATCTCCTCTCTGGTGCAGGTCTCCCCACCAAGGACATTTTTTTTTTCTAAATTGATTTAAGTTTAAGTATTATTGCATTCGGATGAGAAAAGATAAATGATTTCAATTTATCTGTATTTGTTAACATTTAAAAACAGATTTTAAGTAAATAGAATTAAATCACACTCTTGTTTCCCTTTTGTACCCCAACTCCTCCCAGAGACCCCCCTTCAATACCTACAATATCTTTTTTGTCATATTCCTTAAAATTTATAAAATATTATAACAATAAAAATGGGTATTATAAAAGTTGTTTGATATAAAACAACAATCAATTTAACAGTGTTATGTAGATGCTTGTCTATAGCAATACTGAAAATACATTTTTCTCAATATAAATTTTAAATGACTCCAAACATATTAACTTTATATTTTAAAATAGTATATCACTACTAGTATTTTTTTAAATGAACATAAATATATAGTCTTTTTGTTTGTTTTGTATTTAGTAGAGCTTAAAGTCTTGGCTCTTACTGTGATATAAGCCCAAAATAAGAACCGTTTTTAGACATTGGATTTCATTGTATAAGGCTGTATTTCAGTGACCCTCACATCACCAAAGGATTTTACCTCCATAGTAGCTAAGCTAAGAGTTGACAGTTCTGCTACACCAAGGAATGAATTATAGGCACAATTTTTAGATACAGACTTCCTGCTATGGTCAAAGCTATTTGACTAGAGCGAGTGTCTTTATTCTCAGCCCACACAGAACAGGTTACATTCATTTAAGAAATGGTGTGTGTGTTAAGATGGTCTATCCATAAAGTCATTCACCAACTGTTTCAATGAACAAAGGTTCTGCTTGGAGGGTGGCACAGACATTAGGTGAGGGTAAGAATCTGGTTCATTGGCTGTGATAATTTGGAAAAGCATTCATCTCAGAGAAAGAGTAAGTTATAAAGTCCTCTTCTTCAAACTTCATACAATAGTTACAAACGACAAGCAAAGCATTCAGTCTCACTCTTTGTTGCTCTCTTACAAGCCACCTCCCTAGTTAATTGTCTACTTTCCTGTTGGCTGTATAAATACTTTTGAAATGTGTAGGCTGTTCTGAAAACCATAGTATAGTAAAAATATAAAATAAACAATATTACTAATAGAGAGGCTGAGATAGGAGAAGCATGATTTCAAGACCATTATGTGGTACCCAGCAAGACACTGTCATGCACAAATGAGCAGAAAGTATATATGGATTGTACAATATTGAACCTATATCTCCAATTACCAAATTAGAGAGACCATTGGATGCCAGTCAACAAATTTCAAATTCCTAATATTTTTGGATTTCAATTGATTAGGATATGGTACTATTAATTTTCATATTAAGATATTAAGAAAAAGTAACTGATACTTCCTGTTGTTTTTGTTGTAAGAGGTGGAATTATGGAATTATGTTTGTGTGGGTTTGTTGAAAGATTGCTTTCTTGCTTCTTCTAGGGTGTAGTTGCTCCTTGTGTTGGTGTTTTCCATCTATTATCCTTTGTAGGGCTGGGTTTGTGGAAAGATACTGTGAAAATTTGGTTTTGTCATGGAATATCTTGTTTTCTTCATCTATGGTAATTGAGAGTTTTGCTGGGTATAGTAGCCTGCGCTGGCATTTGTGTTCTCTTAGGGTCTGCGTGACATCTGCCCAGGATCTTCCAGCTTTCATAGTCTCTGGTGAGAAGTCTGGTGTAATTCTGATAGGCCTGCCTTTATATATGTTACTTGACCTTTTTCCTTTACTGCTTTTAAAATTCTTTGTTTAGTGCATTTGGTGTTTTGATTATTATATGATTGGAGGAATTTCTTTTCTGGTCCAGTCTATTGGGAGTTCTGTAGGCTTTTGTGTGTTCATGAGCATCTCTTTCTTTAGGTTATGGAAGTTTTCTTCTATAATTTTGTTGAAGATATTTACTGGCCCATTACATTGGGAGTCTTCACTCTCTTCTATACCTATTATCCTTAGGTTTGGTCTTCTCATTACTTCCTAGATTTCCTGGATGTTTTGGGTGAGGAGCTTTTTTCTTTTTGCATTTTCTTTGACTGTTGTGTTAATGTTTTCTATGATGTCTTCTGCCCCTGAGATTCTCTCTTCTATCTCTTGTATTCTGTTGGTAATATTTGCATCTATGACTCCTGATTTCTTTCCTAGTTTTTCTATCTCCAGGTTTGTCTCTCTATCTGATTTCTTTATTGTTTCTATTTCTATTTTTAGATTCTGGATGGTTTTATTCATTTCCTTAACCTGTTTGTGTTTTCCTGTAGTTCTTTAAGGGATTTTTGTGTTTCCTCTTTAAGGGCTTCTAGCTGTGTACCTCTGTTCTCTTGTATCTCTTTGAGGGAGCTATTTATGTCTTTTTTAAAGTCCTGTATCATCATCATGAGAAGTGATTTCAGATCTGAATTTGGCTTTTCTGGTGTGATGGTATGTCCAGGACTTGCTATGGTGGGAGAATTGGGTTCTGATGATGCCAAGTAACATTGGTTCATTTTGCTTATTCTCTTATGCTTGTCCCCCCCCACACACACACACCATCACCCACCCCCTGCTATCTGGTTATCTCTAGTACTACCTGCCCTGTCACCTGACTGGAGCCTGTCCTTTCTGTGATTCTGGTTGTGTCAGAACTCCTCAGAGTCAAGTTGTCTCTGGGATCCTGTGATTCTGGGATCCTGTGATCCTGGGCATGTTAGAGTACCTGGGAGTGAAGCTTCCTTTGAGTGCTGTAGGACTGGCTGTGGAGCTTGTGCCCAAGGTCTGCTCAGGGCACTGGCCTAGACCGACTGGAAGGAACCAGTGCCAATGGGCTGGTGTAGTTCCTGTGTGCCTGGGTCCCACTGGTCCTTGTTACTCCCAGTGTTGGGACAGATGTTGTATCCTCCTCACCTCTGATCCTGGGTGTGTTAGAGCACCTGGGAGTGGAGTTCCTCTGGGTGTTGTGGACTGGCTGTGGAGTTTGCACCCAAGGTCTGCTCAGGGCACAGGCCCAGACAGACGGGAAGGAACCAGTGCCCTGACCTTTTGTTTTTATAAAGAAATACTGAGGTTGTGGGTAGAATTCAGTGGTCACTGCAAAAATTAAAGATTTCTGTCTTGATCTTTCTTTTTCTACATCATAAATCCAGGTTAAAGAGCTAGAGGTATATCACAGTTGGTACTGTGTGGTTACCTACCATGTATGAGGTCCTGGGTTCGACTCTGAACACCACAGAAATTGGATGTAGCACATACCTGCGATCGTCTCTAGCTCTTGCAGGACAGAGGCAGGGGGCTTAAAAGTTCAAGTCCATCTTTAGCTACATAATGATTTAGAAGTCAGCCTGGACTGCATGAGACTCTGTCACACACACACACACACACACACACACACACACACACACTGCAGTTTTCCTTTAGCAGATCATGTAGAAAAGGAATCTTGAGAATATTGATTGATTGATTGATTGATTGATTGACTGATTGATTGATTGTGGGTATCTATGGGTGCAAGTCTATTCACTTATTTTTCCACCTAAGAAGGATAAAGATCAATGTTGGATGCCTTTTTTTTTTAATTTTTATTTAATTTTGTATATGGCTGGTTTTGCCTGTAAGTATCCCCTGATGCTTGAGAAGGCCAGAAGAGGGACTCATATCTCTCGGAACTGGAGTTTCAGAAAGTTCAGAAAGCTATAATATGGGTGGTGGGAATTAAACCTGGAGCACCCAGTGCTCTTAACAATTGAGCAATCTCTCTGGCCCCAGCTTGCTTCTTTGATGGCTCTCTACCTTGTACATTTAGAAGAAACAGTATGCATTGTGTAGCACATCAGCTAAGGCAATAACTGTGGCTTCTGGCTATCCTTAGATATATTAACAGTAGGTAAGTAAAATAATACTGTTTCTGTAGCAAAGCAAAAATCAAGCAAACGATTAGAAAAAATAACAGCTAACCAACAGATCCACCAAACTCTATGACACTTACTAACAGATATAGGTAATAAAAACCCACACTTTGATTCAGGTGCTCCAGTACACAAATCGTGTGATTTAGCTGATAATCAGAACCCACAGGCACCCTGGCAGAACAGTTGCCTACCATGCTCCAGACCCTGGGCTCAGTTCTCAGCAGTGGAGGACAGGAGAGAGGAAAGGACTCAGATGAACCAACCATGTGGTTTTGGTGAAATCCCTTAGCTCATCTCTAAAATCTCCCCATCATTTAAAGTGAAGTAAGATCCACAAGCTGCCAGATGCAGTGAGGACCACTGAAGTAACTCTGTGCCACAGTGTTACAGGTGGGAGGTGGTAAGAGCACTTGTTGCACTTGCAGAGGAACTGGATTCTGTTCTTAGTGCCCATGAGGTGGCTCATAACCATTTGCAACTCCAGTTCCTGGGGAGCCGACACCCTCTTTTGACCTCCAGTGGTATCTGTCATGAACACAGTGTACATATGTACATGTAGACAAAGAACCCATACACATAAATTAAATAAAAGAAATCATTTTATTATAACGAATGCATATGATATTTGCTAACTATCCTTAGAGGGTCTGCAAAGTGGTGTTTCTTGCACTAGGTACATGATATGTGTGTGTTATGTACACTCTACACTCTTTCACTTTCATAACTCTGACTTGGAGAGTATGAAATGCTTCTTGGAGGTTTAATTAGAAGATAGCAATAACATCTACTGCTATTCAGTGAGCACTTGTGACACATTAGTGCAAACACTTCAAATACGTGATATTTAATTATCAGAAGAAGCTGGTAAGAGTATTGCTGTTGTCTCCGGTTTATGGATGACGAAAGGTTAAGTGACTACTTCAGTCTATGCTCTCAGTGATATTAAGTAGGAGATCTCAGGATTGAACCTGGATGAAAGAATCGAGCCTTTCCTTGTAGTTAAGTCAGTGGTGTGTGCAGACATGCATGTGTTAGCATTCTGCCACTGTTAAGGTATCTGAATAATCAATTGTAAGAAGGAAAGTCTTATTTGGATTCACAGTTTAGATCTCAGTCCATGCTTGATTGACCCTGCTCTGGAGTGTGTGGTGAAGTGGGGCCACAGGGTAGGAGGGTATGGGAAGAAAGCTGCACGGCTCATAGCAGTGGGCAACAGAAGAGAGAAAGGGCTTAGGTCTCAAATCCCCTAGGAAGACTATACCCTAATCCAGTGGCTTAACTTCCTATTAGTAGTCCCCACCTCTTAAAGAATCCATTACCTCCCAACAGAATTTCCAACTAGAGACCAAGCCTTTGACATGTGGGTCTTAAAATGAGCTGTATCCTAACCCCTGAAACTCATATGAATGAGTCCTCCCATACCACACAATGAATCTACATTGACTGGCTGAATGGACATACATATATGCCTTGTTTAGAATTATTGGAATCAGAATAATATCAGAATCTCATAGGATACGTCATCATCATCATCATCATCATCATCATCATCGTCATAGATGAGAGGAAGAGGAAATACTCTCATGTCATCTAACAGTCATCTTGGAGAAGTGGGATTTCAAAAGCAGGCTTCTTTAAGGAGACCACTGAGTCTTGAGAAGACTAGACTAAATTTACCTTGATAAAAATCTTCTAAAATATATTAATTTGAAAGCCATTCCTTTGTGTATGTATGTGTATATATGTGCGTGCACGTGGATGTGCATGCAGGAGGTGGGATGTATGTGCACAAGTGCAGCCACCTGTGGAGGCTTCAGGTTACCCTGAGGTGGAGTTACAGGCAATTGTGAGCCAATTGAAGTGAGTTCTGGGAACCAAATCAGGGTTTCTGTGCAAAAGGAGTAAGCACTTTTAACTTCAGAGTCATCTCTCCAGGCCCATAAATTGAAAGTTTCAAGGCTCCATGAGGAGAGATAGCTGCTGGTCCTCCAAGAACCATGCTGGTTGCTGCTCTGCATCCTCAAAGGTCCTTTCTACTGTCTGAGAACTTGACACTCACTGTACCTCCTACTGTGTATTGCCATGGCATGTTGTCCTAGTTAGGGTTTTATTGCTGCAAAGAGATATCATGACAATGACAACTCTGATAAGGGAAAACATTTCATTGGAGCTGGCTGAAAGCTTTAGAAGCTTAGTGTATTGTTGTCATGGTGGGAAACATGGCAGCAAGCAGGCAGACATGGTGCTGGAGGAGCCAAGAGATCTACATCTTGATCTCCAGGCAGCAGGAGACTGAGACACACTGGCCAGACCTGAGCTTATAAAACCTCAAAGCCTACCTCCACAGTGACACACTTCCTCCAACAAGGCCACACTTAATAGTACCACTCCCTCCAGGCCAAGCACTAAAATAGAATTTATGGGAGCCATTCCCATTCAAACCACCACACCATCTACTTTCTTCTTCTTTCTCTTCCGCTATCCTTAGTCACTTGTTTTCTCTTTTCTTCATTCTTTCATTTGAAAGTATCTTAATATATGTAAGTATCTAAATATATATATAATTTATATATATATATATATACATATATATATATATATATATATAAATTCACCCTTTTACTCAGTAACCAAAGTAAATAATTACAATTAATTAAGTGACTCCTGCCCAGGATTTGTTCCATAGACAGCAGAAACCTTTATTTAAAGCAGCATTAAAGTTTATTAAAACTCATTTTGAGGTGAGCAGTGGTGATGCATGCTTTTAATTCCAGCACTTGGGAGGCAGAGACAGGCAGATCTATAGAGCAAGTTCCAGGACAGCCAGGACTATACAAAGAAACCCTGTCTCAAATAAAAAACAAAACAAAACAAGCATTTGGAATAGAATTCAGGCTCAAAGGTTAATAAAAGAAAAGAAGTGTTGAGCAGTAGAGGTGCTGGGTCTGAGCGGTGAGACATGCTTGAGAGCATGGACCTGAGTTTCTCTGAGAGTCAAACTTCATGGGATCTTCTTGTTGCTTGGTTGTTGTTATTGAGACAGAGTCTTTCTTATATAGCTCTGACTGTCCTAGAACTCACTATATAGACCAAGCTGGCCTTGAACTCACAGAGATCCATCTACCTGTCTCTGCCTCTTGAGTATAGGGGTTAAAGACATGCACCACACATCCAGCTACACTTAACATTCTTTACAATAGTCACATGTAAGCTACCACCCTCAAAGGGTGGAATGTGAGATTACAGAGTGATTCCTGAGGGTACCTGTCAGGACCACATGAATTAGGGAATTCAGGAAGCTCAACCAGGAACAATGCTAATAGTCTGCAGCTAAGATTCTCTTGGTCTAGTGTCTAGTTGGATAATAGTACGCCACAACCCCCTTCCTGGCTATCTTTCCACATGCCTTGAATCAATTCACTCTCACTCTCTACATAAATCCATCCTCTCTCCTCGATCATGCCACACAACCCTTCCACCTGGCATGTTCTAGATATTTTTCGCTTTGTTTGATTTTTATGAGATAGGGTTTCTCTATGTAGCCCAGGCTGTCCTAGAACTGACTCAGTAGACCAGGCTGACCTCGAACTCACAGAGATCCACTTGCCTCTGCTAGGATTAAAAGTGAGCACCACCATCACCCAGCTTGGAGTATTCTTTCTTTTTTAATTTATTTTTTTACTTATTCACTTTACATTCCACACACTGCTCCCTTCCTGATCACCCCCTCCCACAATCCTTCCCCCACTCTCCATTCCCTTCTCTCCTGAGTGGGTGGGGACCGCCTGGGTATCCCCTCACCATAGCACTTCAGGTCTCTGCAAGGCTAGGCATTTTTTTCTCCCACTGAGGCCAGTCAAGGCAGACCTAGAAGAACATATCCCACTTACAGGCAACAGCTTTTGGGACAGACCCCATTCCAGTTGTTCAAGACTCACACGAAGACCAAGCTGCACATCTGCTACATATGAGCGGGGAGGCCTAGGTCCAGCCCATGCTTGCTCTTTGGTTGGTAGTTCAGACTCTGAGAGCCCCAAGGGTCCAGGTTAGTTGACTCTGTTGGTTTTCCTGTGGAGTTCCTATTCTCTTGGGGTCCACAATCCTTCCTCCTATTTGTCCATAAGAGTCCACTGTTTGGCTGTGGGTATCTGTATCCATCTGTGTCAGCTGCTGGGTGGAGCTCCTCAGAGGACAAGTGTTAGGGAGCATCTGCAAGCATAACAGAGAATCATTAATAGTGTTAGGGATTGGTGCTTGCCCATGGGATGGAAATCAACTTGGGCCAGTTATTGGTTGGCCATTCCCTCAGTCTCTGCTCCATCCCCTGTGCCTGCTTTCAACCTTAGGGTTGAAAGTTTTGGGATTGGGTTGGTGTCTCTATCGCTCCACTGGGGCTCCTGCCTGGCTACAGGAGATTGCCTCTTTGGATTCCATATCCCCAATGTTAAGGTTACCCCATTGATTTTGGGGCACCTTGCTTATCCTAGGTCTCCGTTTCATCCTGGAGATGCCCACACTCCTCACCCCTTCAGATTTCCATTCATGTTCATGGCCATCTAGGATCTCCTGTCCTTCCCCACATCTGACATGACCCCCTTATTGCCCTCTCCACCCCCCCTCACTCAGCTCCCACCCTCCATCTGCCTCCTACAACTATTTCATTCCCCTTCTAAGTGAGACTCAAGCTTTTTCTCTTCGGCCTTCCTTCTTGTTTAGCTTCTTTGGGTCTCTGAAGTGTAGTATGGTACCTGTATTTTATGGCTAATATACATTTATAAGTGAGTACATACTACGCATGCCCTTTTCAGACTGGATTACCTCACTCAGGATTATATTCTCAAGTTCTATCCAAGATTCATGATGTCTTTGTTTTTAATAGCTGAATAGTACTCCATTGTGTAGATGTATCACATTTTCTTTATCCATTCTTCTGTTGAGGAACATCCATGTTGTTTCCACCTTCTGGCTATCATGAATGAAGCTGCTATGAACATAGTTAAGCAAGCGTCTTTGTGGGATGTTGGAGCATCTTTTGGGTATATGCCCAGGCATGGAATAGCTGGGTCTTGAAGTAGAACTATTCCCAGTTTCCTGAGAAACCACTAAATTGATTCCCAGAGTAGTTGTACAAGTTTGCACTCCCACCAGCAGTGGAGCAATGTTCCCCTTGCTCCACAGCCTTGCCCGCATGTGCTGTCAATCTCTTGAGTTCTTGATCTTAACCATTCTGATGGATGTAAGATGAAATCTCAGAGTTATTTGGACTTGTGTTTCCCTGATGACTAAGGACTTTAAACATTTCTTTAAGTGCTTCTCGGCCAGAAGAGATTCCTCTGTTGAGAATTCTCTGTTTAGCTCTGTACCCCATTTTTAATTAGGTTATTGGGTTGTTGGTATGGAGTTCTTTATGTATTTTGGATTTTAGCCCTCTGTCAGATGTAGGGTTGGTGAAGATCCTTTCCCAATCTGTAGGCTGCCATTTTGTCCTATTGACAGTGTCCTTTGCCTTACAGAAGCTTTTCAGCTTCATGAGGGCCCATTTATCAGTTGTTGATCTTAGAGCCTGAGCCATTGGTATTATGTTCAGGAAATTGTCTGGAGTATTCTTTTTTATGAGCATTCAATTCATTGATTGTCTCTTCTACTATATCAGAATTCAAATCTAACACATTTATATTTCAGTGTTTATATTTTCACTCAAATTCTCAAAAATCTGTTTTTATGTTTCCTTTTTGAATACTTTTATTCTACAGCGTCTTCTCTCTAATGCTTTCTTTTTTCTTTTGGGTTCTCTTTGTTTCATAATCTTGAACTTTTATTCATGTATCAACTTGAACCTTTCAGTCATAATTATAGTAAAAATCTTATCAACCAGCTTCAGAGGCGGCATTCCACCTGGAGTCCTTAGATTCCTAAGTTTTAGAATCACTTCTACTCTTTTGAATTTGGGTGTGGACTGATGGATTTGGAAGAAACTTTTGGTGTGTTTCTTTCTGTTCCTTCCTTGAGCCTTCACTGGTGAGGTCATCCTTGTCTGTCAGCAGACCCTTGATTAGAAGCCAAATCTAGACTAGTAGATTGGAATTCCTGTCTCAAGGAGACATTGAGGACCCCATGGGGCATTCACAAAGCAGTTAGGTAGTTTGGCTAAATTTTTATTATGAGATTATATCTCTGCTCCCCCCATTGCCACAGCTTCCTACAAAGCTGAGTCTCCAAGGAGACATCACATGGAGCTGCCCCCTTTTCAGCCGCCACTCCTGAAAAGGAAAGAGTTTTCTAGCTGTGAGACTGGAAAACCTCTAGTACCCTCTGTCTGTCAGGAGGAGCTGGAAGTCCTAGCCAGCACCCGATGCCCTCTGCTTTCTCCACAAACTGTAATCTCAGCCTACTTGTATAGTCATTTTTTTGATTCTGTTTCCATTTAAGTGATATTTGTTTTATTGTTCAATCCAGTTTCCTATATGTTTATTCTTTTCTCCTTTTGATTTTGATATATTATAGCTTTGTTTGATTTTATTTATAATTTGGAAACATGTGTATGAAGCAGAGAGTAGTCTAGCAAAACTTAATTGAAACTCAATGTTTGCCCAGAAGTTGTACTGATAGGCTCCATCTTCTCTCTAGTTACCTTCCCTCCTCGTCCCTTCCTCCGCCTCCTCTTCTTCCTCCTCCTTCTCCTCCTCTTCCTCCTCTTCCCCCTCTTCCCTTTTTTTTTTGTTTTGATTTTTTATTTTTGTTTTTTTTGGGGGGGGGGTTGGTTTTGATTTTTAAGGCAGGGTTTTTCTGTGTTGCCCTGGCTGTCCTAGAATTCACTCTGTAGACCAGGCTGTCTCGTAACATCAGTATACGGTAGTTTTCTACATTAAAATGCTCTGTCATGGGCTGAGCCTCCAGACTGTTCGCTCTCTATCGGGATGCTCACTTGGCAACTTGAAGTGAAGAGGACCAAAACACTGCCTTTGTACCATGTCTCAGGGATGAACCACCGACAAGTTGGAATTTTCTAGGAAAAGAAGGATTACCGAGAGTATGAAAACACCGAGCCACAGTTACTCCCTTCCGTGAACAACACATGGCTAGCTCTAGTTATTTGCTCTAGTTATTGAACCACTAAAACAAACATAAGGAGTATTGGGATAAGGGGAAGGGCTAGAGGGACCTCTACGAACAGTGTCCTGAAGAGGTTACTCTGTTTGGGAGATGTCATTTCTAGGTTTCTCCTGCCCTAAGCATGTGTGTGATGCCTCTAGATAACTTAGGCATGACAGATTGTAAGGTAGACCAGTTGCCAGATCTTCAAAGTTCTATATATTGATTTCTACTTTGATCTATGATATATGAGTCCAAACTTGGTGACCAACTGCCTTCCCTGTAAGAAATACACCAAAAATAAATCCACAAATATAATTTTAAAATGAAATTTACTGACTTGAAAACTATTTAAAAATAATATTAAATTAATGTTAGATAAAGATAGAACTCCAATCTGAATAACTGAACCTAAAAGATTCACAGTGTTCCATGGAAACTTAACCACATCAGTAAGATGAGAAGGGGTTTGTTTCTCTCCTATGGCTACTGGTAGTTGAGCTGCATGGCTCACTGGGGAGGAGCTATGCTGACCCCTACTGGGAGAATGAGTGTGCGCATCTTAATAAAGGGCCAGACTTCTCCATGAGAACAGTTATTCCAGATTGCAGATGGCTCAGTGGGTAAACACGCCTACACTCCAGCCTGGAAGATCAGTTCCCCAGGACCCACATCCTGGGATGAGAACTAAAACCTGTCCTAGGACTTCCACGGGCATGCTGTTACACATTGACTCACACACAAAAGAAAAACAAGTAAAAAGAATTTGTTTTTAAAACATAAAGGAGTGAAGATTAAAAGGAGGAAAGAAAAACAGTGAAAGAGCCAGTGAAAATGGGCCAACACTGTTCTTTTGAAAAATATAGACCAAAACAGGGGACAATCACACAAGAAAATCTGTGTCGGCCACTACCGGATGCAGTGAGGACCGATTTAAGTAATGCGATGCCACACTTCTGGGAACTATAAGGAACTATCAGACTCAAAATGTCTGCACGTGGGATAGAGAGATGGCTCAGAAGTTAAGAGCACTTATTATGAACTGGAAATATCGCTAATCAGTTGAGAGCACTTATTGCTCTTCCAGAGCACCTAGGTTCAATTCCCAGTAACTACATGGCAACTCACAGGCGTCTGTAACTCCAAGATCTGATACCCTCACACAGACATACTTGCAGGCAAAACACCAATGTGGATAAGAGAGAGAGAGAGAGAGAGAGAGAGGCTGAGTTTGGTTCCCAGCACCCATATGGTGACTCACAATCATCTGTAATTCCAGTTCTAAGGAATTTGACACTCTCTTATGACCTCCACACCCACCAGTTATATACCTGGTACATATACATACATGCAAGCAAAATACCCATACACATAAAATAAAGAAAGAAGTTTGGGAGGCGAGGTGAGACAGGGTCTCACTATATTAAACCTAGGTGTCCTGGAACTCACTATGTAGATCATGCTGGCCTTAAACTCACAGAGATCCTCCTGCCTCTGTGTCCCGAGTGCTATTTATAACACCACCATCATTTAAATGCGCCATCATGCCTAGCAATAAATAAATTTTAAATATATTACTACAGTGAATGAGTTCAGTAATATTTGCTGTATATTCATGCATACAAATTTATGCAAAGTGGTGTTTGGTAAATTGAGTATATAAGATGTATGTGTTATGCTTAGTCTAAAGTATTTCACTTTCAAATCTAACTAGGACAGTATGGCTGGTTTTTTAGAATTTTAACAGCACATGAAATTCAAGATAGTAAACTAAGTAGAGGTTTGGGTTCTAGGATCCTCTTCATGGGGTCTCCTAAGAATTCACAGATTACATACATTAAGATTCTAATACTAGAAGACAATAATTTTTTCAGATTTTCAAGTCATCATCTTCTCTCTCTCCCCTTCCCACAATGCATTACTTGACAACAGAAATATGTTCTGAGAAACACATAATTCTGCAAACATCATAGAGTGTAGTTACACAAGCTAAGACGGCTATGCACCCATAGGAGGCCGTATGAGAACACTGTGGGAAAGCTGTCTGTCACTGGCCCAATGAGGCGAATGACACAGGACCACACGACCACACCT
>NW_022196905.1:218148080-218153555 GCF_008632895.1 Mastomys coucha
GCATTGTTGAACACATTACCTATGGTAACAGGAAGCCAGCAAACAAAGCTATAATGGTCCTTTACATTCTGGAAATAGGATCCATAATCTCCCTCTTGTCGAATAAAGGCTTCTTTGAAAAACACTAATGATTTTAACCAAAAATGGATTTATGGTAATTCAAAGGTAGCTGCTTGGAGTCTTTCTGCATGGGCTGATTGCTGCCCTGCTGGGCAAAAATTCCTTGTAACAATATGCCTGGAAGAGTTAGACTGATCTGAACTTTGGAGAAAAACAAAACAAAACAAAACAAAACAAAACAAAACCTAAAAACTAAACAACATTTGGATGCAGTACCCTCACCCACTGGCAGAAGGCTACCACTTCGGTGTTTCAAAGCGACTCAGAGCCATGGCTCTTCACAGGGAAAGAGCTGACTTCGCTGCAGAACCAGCTTCCGGTTCCCCTGCTATTTGTACAAGGACAGCACAAAATGGTGACTTCTGTTTGGGGAGCCATCTGGAAAGTTCTGAGTCCCTCTGTGATTTTGAAATTGTAAACAAATGAAATAAAATAAATTGTATTTGCCAAAAAAAATGTCAAGGCAAAGAAGCACTGGAGCTCGGCACGGCTGGAGGACCAGCAGCACTCGGCAGCACATCTCTTTGACACATTCACTCTTTGACAAAGGCTGACGGTCCTCGAAGCACCAAAATCCATCCCATTCCGTATGGTCTGTGTCGGTGAAGAAAGCGCTGTTGGCCACCACGATGATGACGCTGTCATTATGCTCACCATCAGCACCTCTACCCACCTTGCTCCTCGCTCCTCTTCAAGCTCTATTATCGTTGATGGTGTTGGTTTTGAGACAGTTTCATGGCTGTCCTTGAAATGACTAAGTAGCCAAAAGTCACCTTAAACTTCCGATGCTCACATCTCTACCTCCCGAGTGCTGGAATGACAAGCCTGTGCTGCCGCTTTGGATTTATGAAGATTCTGGAGCCTAGAGCTTCCGGCAAGCTAGGCACACATTGCCAACTAACCTACATTTCCAGACCAAAGTCTATCTAGTCTTAAGATTTCAGGTTAAATAATACACTTTTAGACTCATAGCCCTCTACTACTGACTCTCTGAGAATAGTGAATCTTCCCTGTGCAGCGGTTTTCGGTTAGCACTTGAATTCCCTGTTAGACTATGGGAACAACGGAAGACACTGATCCCAGTGCAGCTGACTGGTGCACACCTGGCTCACA
Organism: Mastomys coucha; assembly: GCF_008632895.1. Classification (NCBI taxonomy): domain Eukaryota; kingdom Metazoa; phylum Chordata; class Mammalia; order Rodentia; family Muridae; genus Mastomys; species Mastomys coucha. Next base: position 218,149,314 of record NW_022196905.1, read on the forward strand.
CACTGCCTTTTTTCCTTTTTAGATTTATTTATTTGTGTGTGAGTGCCTGTTTGTCTACCTGCCCATCTGTGTGTCTGTCTGTCTGTCTGTCTGTCTGCTGTGTATATGGCAATGTGCCTGTAGAGACCAGAAGACGGTATTGGATCCTCTAGAGCTAGAGTTACAGCTGGTTACAAGCCTCTGGATGTGGAAGGAATCCCACTCAGATCTGCTGTTAACTGTTAAGGCATCTCTCACCAGCCATCCTGTAACTTTCTAGCAAGGAGTAAGTTTGAGTTGATGTCTGGGAGAATAAGATTGCATGAGGAGTCGGTCTCTGTGTCCCTCTGGACTGACTATCCTTCTAGCTTCTTTTAACCTGAGCTACACAGAACACATAGAAGGCTGATGCCTATGGCTTCCAGAAATCCATTGGCAGGCTGGGCAGTGGTGGTGCACGCCTTTAATCCCAGCACTTGGGAGGCAGAGACAGGTGGATTTCTGAGTTCGAGGCCAGCCTAGTCTACAGAGTGAGTTCCAGGACAGCCAGGGCTACACAGAGAAAACCTGTCTCAAAAACAACAACAACAACAACAACAACAAAAAACCCAAAAAAATAAAAAAAAAACCCAGAAATCCATTGACAGGAGCAGAGCCCTGCTCACCTTCTGCAGAGCCATAGTACAGCAGCCATTGTGTGTCCGCACCAGCTTTACTCAGCTTCAGCCCTGGTCAACCCCCAGTCCTGGTGACTAATCGTCCCCAGCAGGGCCTTTAGCCTTGGCACTAGCAATGGCTTCACACCATGCCACCAGCTTTTATTTCTTTGCCTTTGACTACATCTTGGTAAACAGTCTCTTCTAATACTTTCAGTGACAGAGTGTACTCCAGTGAGTACCCTGACTAAAGTAAACATACTCTCTTTATCGTCTGTCTTAAAATAAGGTGGCTTAAAACGAAGGTTTTCAATTGTTCTGGGCCACAGCCTTCTTTCAGTCTCATGGCTCTGTGTAACTCAGATATCACAAAGCCCGCTTGGATTATCCCATGCTCTCCTGTCATCAACTTGAAGATCTCCGCAAAACACCAACCCAGAGTGCATCAGGAAGAGCTAAGAATGTAGCTCACTTGACAAGGTGCTTGCTTTGCATGCACAAAACGCTGGGTTCAATTCTCAGTACCACATAAACCAGGTGTTCGGATACATCTGTGTGATTCCAGCAACTTGGAGGGGGAGACAGGAGGATCAGAAGTTGAAGGTCAGACCACCCCAGCCCAGTGTCACAGGGTCCAGGTGGACAGATCACACTCAAGAGGCCTGCCTAGCCTTACGTGGTCTGAGTGGGCAGAGCAAGCACAACCCAGGTGCCACACAGATCTGGGAGAGGCACAGCATTCCTGAGCCAATCCCAGACACCCAAAGGCCCTGGCACCATTAAGATGAGCAAGAAAGTAGAAGAAAGATGGATGAGAAAGAAAAGCAGAAGGGTGTGGGCACAATGAAGAGGTGGAACTGGAGACTCGAGGGTAGTGAGGAACAGCCTGATGTGAGTAGCCTGTGATGCCACCTAAGGCCATGGCGAGGTTCTGGTGTGCTGCCACCTGAGGACTGAGTCTATGTCTGTGGCCCTGTAGCCGTGGGGATGCTACCAAAGGCCAGGTAGATGTTCCTGGTCAGCACTGCCACCTGGGGTCATGTTAATGCTTGGGGGCTGTGCAGAACTTGCCCTACCCTTCACCTAAGAATCATGGGAGAGCTGGCCCCAACCATTATCAACTGCAGCACTCGGAAGAGGGGCCCTGAACTTCGCCCAGGAAACACAGTAAAGCTGGCCCTGGTTGTAGGGGGTGTGGGTGAGGCTCCTGCCCAGGGTGAGTGCAGGAGAGCTGGTCCAGACCCTCACCAGCTACAGCCTGCATCAGTGGGAAGAATGCCCCAAACCTCCACTGGGTGACACAGTGGTGCCGACTCTGATGGCATGGGTGCTGATGAGCCGGCCCCAAGGCATAGAGAGTTAGCCATGCCTCTTGTCACTGCAGCATTGGGTGAGCTAGCTAGGGCAGTGATGGACAGCTCTCCCTAGTGCTGTGGGCATGGGAGAGCTGGCAGGTTGACCAACTCAACCACTACCCAGGCCCAGATCCAGGGCTTTGAGTTGGACCACTTCAACATCTACCTCATCTATGAACTACTAGAGTACATGAAAGGGCCAGTTCTGTAGACCCAAAGCTGCAGGATCTCCATGACACAGGGCAAGCACAGGATAAATGAGAGGAATCCTAGGGAAGATCCAGTATTGGTTGTGTAGCAGAAGCCAGAGGCCACAAACCAGACCAATGACTCATTGCAATGAACATTTGCAAGTGAAGATGTGTGGACAGAGGGATACACTGTGTGACACACTGTGACACACTACAGCATCCATGATAAGATGTTTTCATGCTTTGTTTTGTTTATTTTTTTCATTTTTGTCTTTTATTTTCTTTCAGGGATGGTTGCAAGAGATGATGAGTGGGATTGGGGTGCATGATGTGAAATTCACAAAGAATTAATTAAAAATTAAATTAGAGAAAAAGCAACTTGAAGATGAACAGGGAGCTCGAAACACCTAAGCCACATGAGACACACACACACAAACCCCCAAAAAACAAAAGTATCATGACTGGTGATAATTTTTTTAAAGATTTATTTATTTATTTTATGTATATGAGCACACACTGTAGCTGTACAGATGGTTGTGAGCCTTCATCTGGTTGTTGATAATTGACTTTTAGGACCTCTGCTCACTCTGATCGGCCCTGCTCGCACTGGTCAACACCGCTTGCTCAGTTCCTGCTTGCTCTGGCCCAAAGATTTATTATTATTATAAATAAGTACACTGTAGCTGTCTTCAGACACACCAGAAGAGGTTATCAGAGCTCATTACAGGTGGTTGTGAGCCACCACGTGGTTGCTGGAATTTGAACTCAGGACCTTTGGAAGAGCAGTTGTTGGTCTTACCCGCTAAGTCATCTCTCCAGCCCCTGACTGGCAACAATTTAAAAAATGTTTACCTGGGCATTCAAACAAACAAACAAACAAACAAAAAAGCAAAAACAAAAACCCAGTTCTGTTACCCAAATAGCCCATTTTAAATCCATCCTAATGTTCTTGTGTTGCTATAATAAAATACCACACAGACTGGAAGACTGATAAATGGTAGAAATTTACCCTTCATAGTTTTGGAGAGTGAGTGGAATTCCAACATCAGAAATGTGGCAAATTCAGAGACCAGTGAGACCACATTCTGTCTTACATCGATGCCTTAAACACAGCGCCTTCCCTAATGAAAGGTCTAAGGGTAGGGGCTCTATGACCTTTTATAAAGTCTCTGATCCTATTCATGACTTAATCTCCTACTCGAATGCCCAGATGGTAATTATGTGTCAACAGGAATTTTGGAGGGCATGCACGCAGTAGGAGCTTTCCAAAGCTCCTTCTTTCCAAGGAAGACTTCTCACCTCTGAGCTCTCTGAAGACAACTCCCTCAGCCTTCGCATCAGTCTCTTTTCACACACACACATTTACATACACACACAAACACTCACACTCACAATTCACTCATACACTCTCATATACACTCCCACAGAAGCACACACTCACACATACACACTCTACATTCACATACACACCTATACTCACACACTCTTATGTAGACTCACACACACACACACATGCTCTCATATACACTGCCACAAACACACACTCATATTCAGACTCTCATATACTCTCAGATACATTCACATACATTCACACTCATATAACTCTCATATACATTCATTCAGAAGCACACACTACACTTACACACACTACATTCACATACTCATACACACACACTCTACATTCCTATACACACATATACTCACACACTCTAACATACACTTACACGCACACACATACACTCATGCTCTCACACATACATGCATACACTCACACAACATATACACACTCATGCAAGCACCCACTCACATTTATACTCACGCACACACACTTGTATGCTCTCACATACATTCACATACACTCATACACTCATACATTCATACAGAAGCACACATTCATACATACACTACACTCACATACACACATACACTCACATATACTCACACATGTATACACATACTCATGCTCTCACACATACTTACACACACTCATACACTCTCATACACACTCACACAAGACAAAGACCTCTAACGACCCCTCCTTTCATTATCTGTCCCCCCCCC
>NW_022196905.1:218153565-218158542 GCF_008632895.1 Mastomys coucha
CCCCCGCATGGTTCTAGTGATCACTAAGAGGAGTTAGCAATCAGTTACTACTAATAATCCTAGTGACTATCGCTCCACAAATAGATTCTGCACCCTTTCACCAGATCAGTAAAGACTATTTTGAAAGCAGGATTGCAAAGGAAAGACAACGCTTTTTCTCCTGAGAAGAGTCACGTGGGGTTGGAGAGATGGCTCAGCAGTTAAGAATGCTTGCTGTGAGATCATGAAGAGCAGAGGTCAGATCCCAGCTCCCTGTCACAAGCCAGGAGTTCCACACACACCTAAACTCCAGCTCTGAGCAGGGCTGAAGCACGTAGAACCTTGGGGAAGCTGGCCTCTGGCCTAGCAAAGAAGGTGAGAATCCCAGGTCCAGGTAAATACCCTGCCCCAAAGGCAGAGGTGACTAGTAATTGAGGAAGACACCAAACTCTGTCCTCTGCATGTGTACAAATTCACACTCACCTGCACACCCATGTACATATATAATACATTAAAAATATATTTAAGTAAAGAAATATGTACTCATTGTCAAAAAAAATCAAACCCTGGGGCTAGAGAGATGACTCAGAAGTTAAAAGCACTGGCTGCTCTTCCAGGGGACACAGGTTCAATTCCCAGACATACAAGGTAGCTCACAACCAAAGTAACTCCAGTCCCAGGGAATCCCCTCCTGACCTCAACAGGTATCAGGCACATATATAGTACACATGCATACATACAGGCAGTATACATTTAAAATGGAAAATGTAAGTAAAATGTTTTAAAATGTATTACTTACAGATTCAAAGTTGCCTTTGATTTTATCACACCTTTAACTTGGGAAAAAAATATTCCTCAAGGTCTTTTTATTTGTATGTACTAACTGATGTGTGTGTGTGTGTGTGTGTGTATGTGTGTGTGTGTGTGTGTGTGTGTGTGTGTGTGTGTGGTTTTTCAAGACAGGGTTTCTCTGTGTAGCCCTGGCTGTCCTGGAACCCACTCTGTAAACCAGGCAGGCTGGCCTCGAACTCTAGGATCAATCTACCTCTGCCTCCTGAGTGCTGGGATCAAAAGTGTGTGCCACCACTGCCAGGCCTGATATTATCTTTTAATTTTTAACTGACAAAAGATTTGAACAAATAAATGTCAAATAAGCAAATGAAATGATGCTTTACCATAGGAGAAATGGAAACTAAGGCCACAATGATACTTTCACGGTATGCTGATTAGAGCGATTAATACCCAAGGGCCTTAGCCATACAGAGTATCAGCCAGGATTAGAAGACTGGGACTTTCCCCACACTGCTGGTGGGAGTATAAAACAGCATAGCCCCAAACTGGAGGTAATCCAAATGTTCATCAATAGATGAGCAGATAAACAAGTCCTGGTATATCCACACAGTAGCATACAACTCTATAACAAGAAGGATGGGTTACTGCTCAGCGTGAGTACTTCCTGTGCTGCATCAAAGAAGCCAACAAGAAGAGATTCTCTGGATGTTCCATTTACTTAAACTCCTGAACGAATGGTCAGTGGCGAGAGCAGATCAGTCATGGGTTGTATGGCTGGGAGAAGATGACATAGACCACCAAGTGTGGGCACAACTTGTGAGCTTGTAGCCATTTCCACTGCCTTGATTGTGGAAATTATTCTATATATGTAAAGAAGGTCCTCAAACTTAGCATTGTGGTGGTGGCACATGCCTTTGATCCCAGCACTCAGGAGGCAGAGGCAGGCAGATCTCTGTGAGTTCGAGGTCAGTCTACAGAGTGAGTTCCAGGATAGCCAGGGCTACATAAAGAAATCTTGTCTCAAAACAAACAAACAAACAAACAAACAAACACAACCAGCCATGTAATGTGGACTGGAGTGATGAGTCAGCACATAAGAAAGCTTGCTGCTCTTGCAAGAGGACCTGAGTTTGGAAATCCAACACCTTATGCCTTCCATGGGCACCAACCACACACATGCTACACATACATACATTCAAGTAAAGCACTCATTCACATAAACTAAAAATGAATAAAACTTTCTTTTAAAAACTAAGCTCTAGATGGCTGATGGTGTGGGTCTGTGGTATACCGCTCTGGCAGGACAACAGTGACTTGTTTGCCACTGTTCTTCCTGGTCATCCCCTTCTCTGATCAGCCACAAATCAACTAATTACAAATTCATTATAAAAATCATTCAAAGCCCCCCTGGGGTGATGATGGTGCACACCTTTGATCCTATCATTTCACAGGCAGGGGTTTCTCTGTGAGTTCAAAGCTTGCCTGCTCTGTAGTGCAAGTTTCAGGACAGCTAAGGCTACACAGAGAAACCCTGTCTTGAGAAAACAAAAGAAAAAATTAAAACTGTTATGGTTAAGGTATACATATAGGAAAGAAGACTAGGAGAGACTTCACTTGATAAAGTGCTTTCCACACAAGCTTGAGAACCTGAGTTTGATCCCCAGCAGCCATGTAAAAGGCTGAGCCTCATGCAACCCCTGCCTGTGATTCCAGGGCTGGGAGGATGCTGGCTGCTGCTGGCCCAGGATTCTGAAGCTGACTTGTCAAGCTCCAGATTCAAAAACCAAGGTGACCAGCTCCTGAGGAGCAAGACCAGAGGTTAACCTCTGACCTCCATGTTCAAGGCACAGACAGGTACTTGTATACACATAATTATGGCAAAGAAGATTACCAATGACTAAAATCCATTTGTCAATTGAGACTATTTAGGAGATAAAAGGCATGAGAATTTGACATGATGCAAAAGATATTAATTTGGGGTAGCTGCTGAATCTTTTTCAGACTTGACTAACCACTTCTTGTTTCTACCTCACCCTCAGGGAAAATGGACTGTCATCTTGGTGTGTCATTCACTAGTTGTGGAAAGTGGGAATATTTTTGTCTTTTAATAAAATAAAATAAAATAAAATGGAGATTATTGTGCTTATTGGGTGTTAGTATAGATTATTGTAAAAAAAAATTTGAGGCAACAAACATAAGGCAGTTTCATGTTAAGAGGCTTTTGAAATTTTGTTAGCTCTTCTCCCTAGACACTATGGAAACACAATTTTCTGTAAACAAGTTCAAAATACCATCATAGACGTTATATTGGTCATTGATCATACAATCACAGTATTTTCAGCAATAATATTTAGGAACAGGGATAATGCTTTGAAAAGCTCATATTAACCAGGCTACTTGCCTGTGGGAAATGTTCCCACTGTTCCCTGTTTAGAAAATGACGGAGTGAGAAGAGTTCCCTCCCTACTTTCAGGGATTCTTTTGTTTCACTTGTAGGAGAATGTGGTCTCGTGGATAGACAAAACTAAGCTCGTGGAGCCAGCTTATTCCAAAGCAGCTAGAGGAAGCTAGCCACAAAGTCACCAACACTGAGACCCTGACCTCTGTAGCCTCAGTTAAAGCCACTGCAACACAGTTCTGTGCACTGCAGTCAGATCCTGTGTCCCTGAGAGTGAAGCATTTTTAAAGGGACCAAAGTGTTGAAAATTAGTAGGAAAGAAGGAAGGGAGAAAGGGAGGGGGGAGGGAGGGAGGGGGGAGGGAGGGAGGGCAAAAGGAGGGAGGGAGGGCAAAAGGAGGGAGGAAAAAGAAAGGAAAAGCTCACACAAAAACAACTCTTACCTCAAATGGGATAAGAGATAGTTTATTCTGGAGCCATGGCTTGGGAACAGAGACGTAAGCTACTATAAATTCCATGCTCCAACATGGTTAACGATTGAATTAAGTTTTATAGTAATAGAGCAAAGAAAATTACAAATCAAGATACTTCACATATGCTCCTAGAAACATCAGTAAGGCAGAGCACAGAACAGTCAGAGACACCTCAACCACTGGCTTCAGGTGCTGTGTGACGCCATTCTTAGCCTTTTGGATGGAGACAGCTAAGGTGGTTCTGTTTGTACATTCCAAAGGATTTACCTAATGGTCACAAGATGTCAGATCACACACAGCCACCAGGGAGGCTAAAGATAACCAGAGTGATTTGCCTCTGGACTTGCAACATTCCATTCTTTCCAATCGATCAACCCTGAAGAAGGTTCAGTGGAAGATGTGGGTCCTTCCAGGAATTACAGGAAAGAGGAAAGGAAGGAGGGGAGAAAGGAAAGAAGGAAAGAGAAGAGAAGGGGAGAAGAGGAGAGGAGCAAGGGGGAAAGAAAAGCAAGGAACTGGAAAGGAACTGTTCAACAGCACGCCTCTGAAAACAGTAGCCATATTGCAGAGCACGGGCACTGCCGCTTCAAGCTAACATCCAAGTATGAGGATCGTAAAGCTGGCAATTTCCCCACACCCCTCCAGCTTTTGCTGTGCTGAACGGGACTGTAAATTCTGATGTCTGTTGATAGAGATATTCCTTACACAAATGAAAGAACCCCATCCCTCAATCCTAGATTTTACCACGTATGGGATGGAGTGTAGTCTCAATTTTACTGAGGATTTAATTTGTCCAAGAATTTAATGCCACCTAAAGGCAATGGTGGCAAACTGCACAAGAGAAAGAACGAGGGAAAGAAAGCACTTTTCAGTTTGGATACAAAAATATGTTTGGGGCTTAATATGTTTCTGAATTAATTCTATACATTTATTGTGCTAGTTTGTCTTTTGTTAACTTGACACAAGCTAAAGTTATTTGGGAAAAGGGAGCCTTAATTGACAAAAATGTCTCCATCAGATTAGCCTAAAGTCATGTCTGTAGGGCATTTTCTGGATTGATATTGATTGATTCATTGATTCATTGATTCATTGATTCATTGATAAGGGTAGGCCCAGTGTCATCCCTGGGCAGGTTGTCCTGGATGATACAAGAAAGCAGGCTGAACAAGATATGAGGAGAAAGCCAGTAAGCAGCACCCCTCCATGGCCTCTGTATCAGCTTGTGGAGAGCTGCGAAGCACCACACCTCAAAGATGGCGCTGGCCGCTGCCCCCAGCCAGTCTGATGGCGAGCACTCTTGAAGTAAACAACTCCTTATTTGGTTATGGGCTGAGTC
>NW_022196905.1:218162224-218183640 GCF_008632895.1 Mastomys coucha
AATAAACTGCTGGAGAAGAGCCCGAGAGTGTGTTGCATCATTCTTGCTGGTCGAGGGTGGTCGTGACATCAGCTCCTGCCTCCAGGTTCCTGCCCTGAGTTCCTGCCTTGGCTTCCCTCAGTGATGGACTGTGATAGCATTTGTAAGCTGACTAAACTCCTTCCCAGCCAAGGTAGTTTTGGCCATGGTGTTTGATCGTAGCAACAGAACCTATTCATATATCAATTACATATTAATATATTAAAAAGTCAATTTCATTGTCAACAAACCCAACACAAATAAAATTAAAACAAAAGTATTCAGGAGGAGCGTGTGTGTGTGTGTGTGTGTGTGTGTGTGTGTGTGTGTGTGTGTGTGTGTCTGCATCTGTGTGTGTCTCTGTGTGTGTGTCTGTGTGTGCCTGTGTGTGCCTGTATGTGCCTGTGTGTGGCTGTCTGTGGCTGTCTGTGCCTGTGTGTGTATGTCTATGTGTGCCTGTGTGTGTATGTGTTTGTGTGCCCATGTGACAGCACTGTCATCTAGAAAATGATCCCTTAAAGACTCGCATTGACATACTGAACAGTCTTGGTATCTGCTTAGATTCAAGGTTCTTCAGACCTTCCCTAGTGTTCACCACTCAACCCACTGTGGGGTGTGAGTCTCTGAAAATCCCTATATCTGCTTGAAGAGACAGACCCTAACAGGAACACAATTGCCTCCGGTATTCTTACTGAAACTCCATTAACCAGAGAAGATTAAACTCCTATCTCAAGAAGAAATCCTGAAGGGTGTGCACTGTATCTGGAGCCTGGGAAAACATTGTCCAAGGTCTCTGTTTTTCGGGCCATATTTAAGCTGCCTTAAACTCAGTGTACCAGCTTTCTAAAACTGTCCCCGTCCCTGCTTCCCTCTTCTCATGGCCCATTTTACCCTTCTTTTTTGTTGATTTTGGGTTTGTTTGTTTGTTTCTGTGAGACAGGGTCTCACTATGTAGCTCTGATTGACCTGGAGATCACTTTGTGGACCGGGCTGGCCTTGAACTAAAAAAGCTCCACCTGGGTGCTGTGACTAAAGGTGTATGCCACCAAGCCCAGCTCCCATTTGACCTTTCTTTAAGCTCACATTTTGCATCTTATCAAACCCTTCCCATGCACATCGTAACTGTGTGTCTTTTCTCCTACCTAATCTGCCTGCTTCATACTTGCGAACCCTTCCAAAGGTACAAGGCACATTCATTCACCTCTGCAAGAGTTTTGTTCAGCCTTACAACAAATAATAGTTGTGAGCCCTCATGTAGGTACTAGGAACTGAACCTGGGTCCTCTGCAAAAGCTACCAGTGCTATTAACTGCTAAGCCAGCTCTCCAGCACCTAAACAAATCAAGTAAGTATACATAAAACTGCATAGGGAAATCTCAGTGCCAGACACGGAGGGAGGGATCTAGCTCGGGCTCCTTGGGGAGGGAAAGGCAGGTTTCTTTAAGGGTGTGACCCTTAGGTCCACCACACTCCAATGGATGGCCTCACAACCATGAGTATATATGAGCAGCACAAATTAGATTCAGTGGGTTATTATGAAAAAAATTAAAAAGAAGACATGAAGTTGGTGAGGAGGTTTGGGGTAAATCTGAGAATAGTTGTCTGGTGGAGTGGAGGATGAACATGCTCAAATAACATTTATGAATGCCCCACACACACAATTAAAATATGATAGAGTTTAAAACCCTCAATACTAGATAGACAAAATATAGAAGACGCCTGAATGCACATAGATCCGTGAACAGAGAAAGTGTGGTACCTGTGTACACACAACGAGCAGTATTCATCTGTGAAAAAGGAAGAAGACTGGATGGCCACAGGCTTAGAGGGCTCTCACTGTGCAAGCATAAAGACCTAATTTGAACCTCCAAAAACCTATGTGAGAAGCTGGCATGGCAATACCTGCTTGGAACTCCAGTGTTAGGGGTTCAGAGCCCTGGGTACCTCCAGGGCTTACTAGCTAACCAGTTTAATCAAAACACAAGCTTTGGTTTCAGTGAGATCCTGTCTCAAAGAATATAAGGTAGCTAGTCATATTAACAAAAGCCTTAAATTCCAGTACTCATGAAGCAGAGGCAGGTAAGTCTCTGTGAGTTCAAGGTCAGCCTGGGCTACATAGTGAACCCCTGCCTCAAAAAGAAAATACTGTACAATGTAGTAGAGGAAGATTCTCAACACTGATCTCTATTTCCACATGTATACATGCATGCTCACATACACATGCACACATCACATTTACATGCACACACAGAGAAAAACACTTTAAAAGAAGAAAAGCTCGGGCTCCTTGAGGAGGGAAAGGCAGGTTTCTTTAAGGGTATGACCTTTAGTCCACCACACTCCAATGGATGGCCTCACAACCATGAGTATATATGAGCAGCACAAATTAGATTCAGTGGGTTGTTATGAAGAAAATTAAAAAGAAGATATGAATTCTGATGTGGGTCACACAAAAATGAAACTGGAAGACATTATACTAAGTCAAAGAGAGAAGGGGAGGGGTACAAGAAGACAAACAGTATATGATTGCACTTAGGTACACAGAGCAAATAAATTTAGAGGCAGGAAATTGGAATGCACTTAAACATCACAGAATGGCATGCCTTAACATGGCTAAAACAGTAAATTTTCTGGTGTATATATATTTTCACAATATAAAGCAATAAAAAAGCCCAAAACTAAACAAAACAAAAACTGGCAACAAAAGCCGGGTCATCAGCTGCTGGAAAGAAAAGGCAATGCAGAGTTCTGGAAACTTCTCATGCAACAATATGTGGTGAGAGAATTTTAAACGTTTACCTATTTGTTATTTTTTTTGCACGTGTTTGTGGTGTACATGTGGCTTGTGTGCTTTGCTTGTGTATGTGTGCATGTATAGATAAGCTTGAAGTTACCACCTGACATCTGCGTTGGTCGCTTGGTCACTCTCCACTCTAATGAACCTAGGGCTTGCTGATTCCAGTCTGGTTGGTCACCTTGCCTAGGGATCCCCTGCCACTTTTTCCTGTGTGCTTGGATTCCTAGCAGCCTCAGTCAGGTTGGCCACCTTGCCCTGAGGATCCCCTGCCACTGTTTCCTGTGTGCTGGGATTCCTAGCAGCCTAAGTCAGGTTGGCCACCTTGCCCTGAGGATCCCCTGCCACTGTTTCCTGTGTGCTGGGATTCCTAGCAGCCTTGAGCCCACACAGCTTTTTCCGAGGCTGCTGGCAATTCAGACTTTAGCCTGCACTACCGTGCACTAAGCTTTCTCCACTCAGTCATCTCCTCTGCCACAGATGTTTCTATCTTTGGACTGATTAATCCTTTATCTAGGACTCTATCCAAAATATGTAGAACAGCACTACATCCAGAGAATCAAGCACAAGAATATCACCAAGGGAAACTCCACAAATCTATAACAGGGAGCTATAAAATTATATCGAGCCCTCCAGATGAGTATACTGTAATCATAAGATGCTTGTTTCTGAAGAACAAGAGCATGTGTCGTTAAGTGATACAAAGGAGATTTCTATTTTGTAAACATTCCATAAATACCCTTAACTATAAGCAGTAAAATGTGTATCCATATTTTAAACAATTTTTGAATCATAAGGGTTGAAAGAATTTGAATACATATCATGGTCTTTCTTCCTGAAGCAATACTGTATAGCCACATTATACTGATGGTCAAAACTACATTTTGTCTTAACTTGTTAATAAAAACTCTGTTGAAACTATGTTAAAATTTTAAGGTGTGGGCCCAGCTGGTATTGGTGTCAGTAGTAAGAAAATGCATCCAGCCCACTGGTAGCCTGAGGAATGACACTGCATTCTTGACTATGCCACAGAAAGGAATTTCAGGGCAATTAACAGTGGCAACAAGTTAACAACTTTATTACATACATAGGTAGGAGGGCTGGAGACCCAGCTCAGTTGGTAGAGTGTTTGCCTAGCATGCACACGGCCTTTGGTTCAAGTCTAAGCATTGCACGAGCAGGATGGGATGGCATCCGCCTGTAAGCCCAAGCACTTGGAAGGTGGAGGCAGATCACAAGGAACTCAAGGACTTCTGGTTAGGCAGAGGCCACCTTAGGATACATGAGACCTTGTTTCAAACACAGACAAAAAGTAGATGGCAGATGCAGTACGATGGCTCAATAGGTTACCATGCCTACTACCAAGACTGACAACCTGAGTTCCATTCTCAGGACTCATGAGGTGAAAGGAGAGAACTGATTCCTGAGGTAAGCACACACAGAGGATGTGCAAGCACACGCGCGTGCGCACACACACACACACACACACACACCACAAATAAAAGAATGTAAAAAGAATGACATTTTTAGGGCTGGAGACATAGCTCAATGGTTAAGAACACTGGCTGTTCTTCAAAATGACCAGGGTTTAATTCCCAGCACTTACATGGCAGCTCACAAACTATGTAATTCCTGTTTTGGGGATTCCAACACCCTCAAACACAGACATACATGCAGGCAAAAACAAATAAACAATAAAACCAAAAAACACCAATGCACATAAAGTAAAGAATAAAGTACTTTTTGTAAATTTCATTTTATTTAAGACAGACTTTCCCTGTGTAGTCTTGGCTGTCCTGGAACTCATTCTGTAGACCAGAGCTGGTCTCGAACTCAAGACATCTGTCTGTCTCTGTCTCCAGAGTACTGGCATTAAATGTGTGTACCACCACTGCTTGGCTTTAAGGACAATGTCTTAAAGAGAGACCGTATATACTTTCAGCAGAGGCAAGCATTCAGAAAGACAGAGGCAGGATGGGGAAGAGGCCAAAGGGACCACGGCATGTCCCCAGGACATGAGCAGGCTGCTGGAGAAACTTGTGCCTTAAGCATTTTAACACTAGCTATGCCTATGGTTCTGTGGCTTGTGAAGGTCTCCCACTCAGAGATGCTATTTACAGCCAGATTCAAAGTAAACAAAAGCTTAAAGCCATGTACAGAACCCTGATTGATCACTCACTTCTTTTAAGGAATTTCCTTTTGTAGATGAAACGGTAAGGAAGTTTTATGAGACTCACCGTTCAAGGTTGAGGGTGAGAGAGGACCGCTGTGACAGATAAACTCAAAGGTCACAGGCAGCCTGGCTCTGAGGAAGCATACTCCATCTGCTGCCCGCCTGCCTGCCCTAAACAGTCTTGTGTGAGACATCTTGGAGAAGAGACTCTTGTTTCTCCAGGAGATTTTGATTGTGTTAAGACGATTGACTAAGGGAAAGGGATTTGTTCCCTGCTCTGAGCCTTTTCATTTCCCGGTCCTTCTATCCTGTTTCAAGGTTGGAGGAGAAGGCCCATAGTCCCAGATTGGAAAGACAGAGACAGCTGTGCTTAAGACCCTGGGTCAAGAAAGAAGCACGATGCTGGAGAAACGGCCGAGCAGTTCAGAGTGCACCTTGCAGTGCCCACATGGTCTAGCGATTATGGTTCCTGGATTTTTTTCCCAGATGGCCTTGGTTCAACTCCCAGTGTGAGAATGTACGATCTTGGGCTGGCTGCAGTGGCAAACACTCAGGAGGCAGAGGTAGAAGGATCTCTTCGAGTTCTACACCAGCCTGATCTACATAGAGAGAGATTGTCTCAAAAAACAAAAAAGCAAAACAAAACAACAGCAAAACCCTTAAAACAATGAAGAAGCTGGGTATGATGGTGTGTGACTTAAATCCAAGCACTCAGAGACTGAGACAGATAAGTCTCTGTGAGTTTAAGGGCAGCTTGGTCTAAATTGTGAGTTCTAGGACAGCCAGAGCTACATAGTGAGACCCTGTCTCAAAAGAAAAGGAAATAGGAAAAAGAAAAAGAACAAGAACACAGACATACTTCTTCAGAGAATCCAAGCCCAGTTCTCAGAACCCAGATCTTGAGGCTTATGACCACCTATAGCGTTGACTCCAGAAGACTTGATGCTTTCTCCTGGCTTGGGCAGGTACTGCATCATATATACATACTACCCGAATCCTGGACACATAAATAAATAATAAAATTAACCTTAAAAAAACAAAAGAGAGGACAGGATATGTGGTTTGATTGACAGTATTTATCTATCATATATGGCTTTGATCCTCAGTACCACATAACCAGGGGCAGTGAGACAGGAGCATCAGGACTTCCAAGACATCCTCAGCTATACAATAAGTTTGACACAACCCTGGGATGCAAAAGGAAAAGAAAGGAAGGAAGGAGGGAGGTGATTTTTAACGGTTTTTTTTTTAAATAAGCCTTTTATTTAGAATATTATTTCGGCATTCAAGTTCATTAAAAACCCCACACTCTCAAACTACTCTGTGAGTTTTCTACATTGTGAGTAGAAATGTAGTGTGACCTTAACAAAGGAAGTAAAATTTAAGACTGTTTCTCCAGCTACCCTCAGATTCTATTAACCCTTAAGAACAAACATGACAACGTTTAGATGATGAATACACCGTTTTCCCCGTTGGCATCGGGAGACAGGTCCTACACTGACGAGTTCTGTTCTGGTAGAGCTGGACTTACACTGCAGAAAGACTTCAAGAGTCAGTAGGAAGCAAATTAGGATTTGTTTATTAAAAGTGCTGATGGGTATGGCCTTCTCAAGAAGGGGAACTAAATAGCATTTGCTTGCTTGTCTGTTTGTTTGTTTGTTGTTTTTCCAGACAGGGTTCCTCTGTGTAGCCCTGGCTGTCCTAGAACTCATTTTGTAGACCAGGCTGGCCTCAAACTCTGCCTGCCTCTGCCATGTGTCAGAACAATTGGCAGGAACTAAATATCTTAACAATTGCTGCACATTCGATGTTTGTAGCTTTTTAACTTAAATTGGAGCCGGGCGTGGTGGCGCACGCCTTTAATCCCAGCGCTAGGGAGGCAGAGGCAGGTGGATTTCTGAGTTCGAGGCCAGCCTGGTCTACAGAGTGAGCTCCAGGACAGCCAGGGCTACACAGAGAAACCCTGTCTCGAAAAACAAAAAAACAAAAACAAAAAAAAAAAACTTAAATTGGTCAAAGGACATAATTTATAGCCAGGTCCAAAGATTTTCAAAAGTTTAAAAATTATGTTGAAGCCAGGAATGATGGTGCATGCCTTTAATCCCAGCACTCAGGAGGGAGAGGCAGGTGGGTCTCTGTGAGTTCAAGGGTAGCCTGGTCTACAGAGTGAGTTCCAGAACAGCCAGGGCTACACAGAGACATCCTGTCCTGAAAAAACAAAAATGATGTATAAATTAGGTTTAAGCATGGCACACAGCTATAATTCCAGTACTGGGAAGGCTAAGGCAGGATCATTGTGAGGTCCAGGCTAGCCTAGGCTACATAGCAAGGCCTGTTTCAAAAAGCAAAACAAAGTTGCTGCGGAGACAGCTCAGCAGTTAAGAGCACTGACTGCTCTCATAGAGGACCCTGGTTCAATTCCCAGTACTCACATGGTGGCTCACAACCATGTCTAGGGGAATCTCATATCTTCATCTGGCCTCCCTGGGTACCACATGCACATGGTGCGTGTTCCAGCAGGACACCCATATACGTGAGATAAACACAAATAAACCTTTAAAAACAACAAAATAAAATTTGAAAATAAAACTAAGGACATACAAACATACAAGTTAGTTTACCTGTTTCTCTTTCCTGAAAGCACTCTCTTTAGTAAATGAAAGTGAATGGAGGTTTGTGAGATTCACTGCCCAGGCTTACACTGAGAGAGCTGTTCCAGTAAGGTTAAACACAAAGGCCTTCAGCGTGTGGAGCTCTTCCTGCTATGAGCATGAGATAGCCCCAGAGACAGAAACAGGGACAGCCACTCTGATGATCGCAATCAACAATCATCTCTCAAAGGGTTTGTGTCTCATTCTTGGACTACACCAAGGACTTAGTTCTCTTGGAGCTGGAGATAGGACACAGCAGTTAAGAATGGATACTATAGAGCCGGGCGGTGGTGGCACATGCCTTTAATCCCAGCACTTGGGAGGCAGAGACAGGCAGATTTCTGAGTTTGAGGCCAGCCTGGCCTACAGAGTGAGTTCCAGGACAGCCAGGGCTACACAGAGAAACCTTGTCTTGAAAAAAAAAAAAAGAATGGATACTATGAGCCCTGGCACACACCTTTAATTCCAGCACTTGGGCAGCAGACGCAAATGGATCTCTGTAAGTTTGAGGCTAGTCTGGTCTACAGAACAAGTTTCAGGACAACCAGGGCAACTATACACAGATACCCTACTTGAAAAAAAAATAAAACAGTAGGGATTGTGAGACTGGAGACATGGCTCAGTGGTTAAGATCACTGACTGTTCTTCCACAGGACCCAGGTTCAATTCCCAACACCCACCTGGCACTCACAACTATCTGTAACTCCAGTTCTAGTATGGTTGACACCCCTACACAAACATACATGCAGACAAAACACCAATCAGTGCTCATAAAATAAAAATATATGAGCTATTTTCTAAAAAGAGTAGATATTGTTCTTGCAGAAGACCTGAGTTTAGTTCCTGGCAACCATGTAAGTTAGCTCACAGCTGCCTGTAGCTGACTGTAACTCCAGCTCCAGGGGGGGCTGACATTCTACTCTGGCTTCCATGGGAGCTGCAACCATGTGCACAAATACACACACACACACACACACACACACAAACACACATACACACGCACGTGCACGCACATGCATGCACACACACACATATACACATACAATAATAAATAAAATTAAAAAAATAAAATCCAAAAGACTTTGTTCCCATGGAAGAATGCAGAACCCAGAGGATCTACCACATCAGGCTAAAACAGACAAAGTGACTACAGAGAGAGAAAAAGTAGTTGAGGGCCAACCTTGACTACACATAGAGTTTAAATACATCCTGGGCTACATGAACCTCAAAAAAAATAAAAAATAAATAAATAAATAAATAAATTAGAAGTAATCCAGATGTTGCCGACTTGTTTATATTTAGCTAGTTAACATTGTCTAGGGCCAGTCATTTGATGCTTTTCAAATATCTTTATCCTTTAAAGGTTAAAGTTAAAAGAGCTAAAGAGATAGCTCAGGGGTTAATAGCACTGACTGACCTTCTAGAGAACCCAGATTGGATTCCCAACCCCTATACAGCTGTTCACAAACACCTGTAACTCCAGTTCTGAAGAATCTGACACCTTCTTCTGGCCTCTGCAGGCACTGCATACGAATGGTGCACATACATAAATGCAGGCAAAATATCAAACGTGTGTGTGTGTGTGTGTGTGTGTGAGAGAGAGAGAGAGAGAGAGAGAGAGAGAGAGAGAGAGAGAGAGAGAGAGAGAGAGAGAGAGAAAGAGAGAGAGAGAGAGTCAGACAGACAGACAGACAGCAGACAGACAGACAGACAGACAGACAGACAGACAGACAGACAGACAGACAGATGGATCTCTTATTGAGCCAGGAATGGTGGCACACACCTTTAATCCCAACACTCAGGAGGATCTCTGTGAGTTCTAGGCCAGTCTGGTCTACTAGATCCAGGACAGCCAGGGCTGTAACACAGAAAAACTCTGTCTCAGAACAACAACCACAACAAGTTAAAGCAGAGTGAACTTCTCAAGTCTCAAGTCCAAAGAACCAAAAAAAATTTTGAATTCATGTGCGTGAATCTGCACATGGCCCAAAGCTGACATTTTCACATCTGGTTCTAGAAACAATACCACCAAAGAAGACGGCAATGTTTTCTTCTGATGGTTAGCCCTACTCTTGTTGAAGGTTTCTATTTAATCACAAATCATATTTAATAAGTT
Source organism: Mastomys coucha (assembly GCF_008632895.1). NCBI lineage: Eukaryota > Metazoa > Chordata > Mammalia > Rodentia > Muridae > Mastomys > Mastomys coucha. Next base: position 218,171,976 of record NW_022196905.1, read on the forward strand.
GTGGCTTTGACCAGATGGCTTCAAGATTACACTGCATTGGAATGCAAGACTGCAGCCAATGTATTTGGCCTCTTCATTCTGAAACATTTTTTCACTGATCAAATGAGATAACCAGTCATCAAATAACACAGACACATTTACCCTAGCTTATCCAATTAGAGTGTTCAGCCAAAGGTCCTTGAAGACCTCTGGCACAGTATTTACTGAAAAAAAGGAAAAGGAGGAGGAGAAGGAAGAGGAGGAGGAAGAGGAGGAAGAGAAGGAGGAGGTGAGGGAGAAGAGGAAGAGGATGGGGAGAAGGAGAGGAGATACCAGCTAAATGACAGTAATTAAACACAAGCATTTGAGTCAGTGAGACCTGAGTGTCTGTGTCTTGTCCCCAGCCATATCATCTTGAGTCTCTCTCTTTAACATGAGATAATAAAGGGCCAGTGAGAAAATATATGTAAAGAGCTGCCACGTATATATATGTAAAAGGAACCCCTTTACACACAGTGTATGACCATGCTATTACTATTGCAGTATAGTCCCAAATCTCCTTTAAAAGCCTGTGTTGGGTTGGGTTGGTTTTTGTCATGTATCCCATAATGCCTTTGAACTCATTCTGTCCTGAAGCTGGCTTTGAACTTCTGATCTTCCTGCCTTCACTTCCCATTTTGTGATGGGTGCGCCTGGCCTCGAAAATCTTTTATGCAAGATGAAACATGTGAGACGGATGCTCTAGAGTTATGATAAAACTCATAAAAGCTTCCCTGGGGCAATGTTTGAATGCCTGGTGCAGGTAGTGGCACTATTAGGAGGTGTGGCTTTGTTGGAGGAAGTGTGTCACTGTAGGATGGGCAATGAGACCCTCTTCCTAACCACTTGGGAGCCAGTCTTCTCCTGAGTGCCTTCAGAGGAAACTGGAGAGCTCTCTGCTCCTCCTGCACCATGCCTGCCTGAACGCTGCCATGTTTCCCACCTTGATGATAATGGACTGAACCTCTGAACCTGTAAGCCAGCCCCAGTTAAATGTCCTTATAAGAGCCGCCTTGGTCATGGTGCCCCTTCACAGCAATGCAAACCTAAGACAGACAATGAACAGTTTTGTTTACCTATAAACATGTGATGAGTGTGCTATGTCAGAAGCACAGAGGAGCACATGTATGTCTTTGACAGCACAATAATTTATTAGCAATGAATTCATAAGCTGCAATGGTTTTGTTGGATGGAATTAATCAGGTAATCTGATTTCCATTGCTAGTGTGGTCATTGGCAAACACAATTTTTAAAATTCTAATACTAATTACTATTATTAACTCTCAGGTCACATGTTATACTTCACACAGAATATCTTCAAAAGCTTAAAAGAGGCTACAGAGAGAACTGATTAGATGGCTGTGTGGGGAAACGGAGTCTGCTATCAAACCTGATGACCAGAGTTCAATTCCCAGGATCCTCATGATAGAAGGAGAGAACGGACTCCTAAATTTGTTCTCTGAGCTCCGGATGCAGGCTGCAGCACACTGTCATGTAATAAAATCCTACAAGATAAACTTTCCTATCTTGCTGAACGTTCCAAAGGGAGGAAAAACATTACATCTTACAGGAAACTCATTAAGACTCAGGAAATTTCAAAACAAACAAAAAAGCAAAACAAAACAAAACAAAACAAAACAAAAAACAAAGGCATCAGGAAAATCTTGAAACTGATCTCATGAACTAGACCCTTTCTTACCAAAGTTGCTTGGGCAGGAAAAATTGTCAAAAGACACTCTTTGACCAGCGGGACTTCCTGGAAGAGGCAGCTCAGCCAAGCTGCCTACACAAGGCTCAGACCAACCTAGCTACCTGGAAGACAAAACAAGCTGAATTTCCTGGAAGAGACACAGACCAGCCCATCTGCCCAAAAGTCATTGCTCTCTGACCTGCCAAGCTACCTACAAGTCAAATAATGAATTCCAGGGCTCCCCTTTCCAAGCTGTCTCCTGTGCTGGGGTCCACTTGTGTGGATGCAGCTGCATTTGAGTCATTCCTGTTTCTGTAACCTCTCACCCATATTCCCATAAGTAACCCCAGTAAAACTTCTGGTTCACCAGGGTGGCTTGTGTGGTATCCTTAATTTGCACATGGTTGGTTGGTTGGTTCCCTATCTGGTTGTGTCTTGGCTCCACAGATAGTACAGATCACCAGTCTATTAATAACATATGCTCCCAGCCTTCTGGGTGGGAAACAGGTAGACACATCTGTTCTGTTGATGATATAAGTCTGGATACTTACCATTCCTGCTTTCCTCTGTGCCCTCTACAAACTGTAGTATGGAGTGAGCCACCCAGGGCAGGGCGCAGCCTCAAGTCCCTGTTTGATTCAATAGGAAGCACCTTAGAGTAGGGTGCAGCCCATGTCCAGAGCAGGCTTTTGTTATATTTTATTTTGTTTTAATAGCGCATGTACATGACTCAAAATTCAAAAATACTAAGAAGCATACAGTAAAATGTGGACAATGAAAGAAGCTCCTCTCAGTCTTAATTGTTGTACACTTCCATCATTCCACATGAGATAGACAGTGAGCACTCTACAGTGAATGCTTCCATGGATACAGCACAAATCTCCCTATACTTCTGCCTTCACTATGTACACAGTGTTCCTTATACACCATTGCATGTCAAAATGGCCATAGTATTGCATTTTATTTAACTTGTCCCCTTTTAATAGAAAATTGGGCTGGATGGTGGTGGCATGCCTTTAATCCCAGCACTGAGGAGGCAGAGGCAGGTGGGTCCCTGAGTTGGAAGCCAGCCTGGGCTACAAAGAGAGTTCCACAGAAAAATGCTGTCTCTAAGAAAAAAGAAAGGAAAAAAGAAAGAAAGAAAGAAAGAAAGAAAGAAAGAAAGAAAGAAAGAAAGAGAGAGAGAGAGAGAGAGAGAGAGAGAGAGAGAGAGAGAGAGAAAGAAAGAGAGAGGGAGGGAGGGAGAGAGAGAGGGAGGAAGGAAGGAAGGAAGGAAGGGAGGGAGGGAGGGAAGGAGGAAGGAAGGAAGAAAATGGGAGTATGATAGTTTGAATGTAAATGGCCCCCATAAACTCAAATATTTGAATGTTTGGTCCCCAGTTGGTAGACTCTTTAGGATTAGGAGGTGTGGCCTTGGAGGAGGAGTATCACTGAGGATACTCTGATCACTGAACTTGGAGGTTTCAAAAGTCCACACAAGGCTCACATGTTCTCATTCTGTCTGTCTCTGTCTCTCTGTCTGCTTCCTATGGGTAAGATGTTAGCTCTCAGTTACTGCTCTAGTTCCATGCATGCCTGCTGGCTGCCATGCTTTCTGCCATGATGATAATAGACTAACCCTCTGAAGCTATAAGCAAGCCCCAACTAAGTGCTTTCTTTTATGAGTTACCTTGGTAACACTGTCACTTCACAGGAAAAGTAACTGAGACATGAGGCCAGCAGGATGACCCAGTAGATAAAGGCACTTACCACCCACCCTGGTGCCCTAGCTTGCTTTTCTATTGCTGCGATAAAACACTGATGAATACCAACTTGAGGGTGGAAAGTATTTGTCTGGCTTACAGGTTACAATTCATCATCCGAGGAAGTCAAGGCAAGGACTGGAGTGGAGACACAGAGGAATGCCACTTTCTAACTTGCTCCCAGTGTTTATCTGCCTTTCTTATACAGACCTGGCACACCTGCCTAGAGATGATGCCGTCCATAGTGGACTAGGTCCTCCTATATCAATTAACAATTAAGAGAGTGCCCATAGACATTCCCATGGCCCATCTGATCGAAGCAATTCCTCACTTGACGCTCCCTCCCCCAAGATGTATCAAGCTGACTACAATCAAGTTATCACACCTGAAAACCTGCATTTGATCTTCAGAACACACAAAGTGGAAGGAGAGATCCAACTCCTGTGGATTGTCCTCTGACCTCCACACGTGTACCATGGCACATTGCACACACATAAACAAACAAATAAATAAATAAATGTAAAAAAATCTTTAAAAAAACAATGTTTTTCCAATACAAATAATATTACGACTAAATAACTTCACGTACACATCACATAGTTTGTGTTTGTGTGTGCGTGCGTGTGTGTTTGCTATACATATCTATAGAATGAAGTCAGTGGGGGCGGAGGATAAACTCTAAGAAAACTTGCCAAGTCATGTTTACCTGTAAGTTTGACGATGATTCATAAATTCTTCTCAATAGAAGCTAAACCATTTTATACCTGAACAAACAATGTATCTGAGTATTCCTTTTTGAAGATTAATGACAGACTGAGGCTTAGCAAGTCCAAGAGTCCCTAAGCGCATCTCAGCATCCTTGGAACTTCACATCATTTTTTAGAGTGACATGCTCCATGCAGAAAGAGACCTCAGAGAGGTTTCTTGTGGTCTCCATGACAACACTCACCTACTTAGAAAGCCTCAAATTATTGTTCCTAGGTTGCAAGAGTAAAATCTCAGGATTAAAACAGCCTTCCCACTCCACGTTTTAAATAGGAGAGAGTTCAGAAAAGGCGGTGTAGGAAGAGAAGAATCACTCTGCCCCAACGCCTCAGGGCCGCTCAGCTTGGGCGCTAGTGTTTGTTGCAGGTTTGTCCTCTGGTGTCTCTGAGGCTGCCTTCCCTTAGTCCATTTGTCCTGGCCAAATGCAGAGAAGGCGTAGGAAGGATCTGAGGTACTGTGAGTTAGGCTTCAATCATCAGCTTCTTCCTTAAGCACAGAACTTGGAATCTAGCACGGCGCTTTGTATCTAAGGTGTGCTTAGTTTATTTCACAGTTAATTGTTTTGTAATGGACTGTTTTCCAAAGACAAAAGAAATCTGTCTAGTGTGATTTTCTTTTTTATTTCACTAGTAATCAGGAAAAAAAGGAATTCAACTGACCTACTGGAAAATCTCACAATGCCAAAGTAAACAGATGCACATTCCTGGCTGTCATTACTCAAAGGCGGGAGTCTTACTTTTCTATTGCTGGATAAAACACCGTGGTGAGTCTATTTTAGGCTTATAGTTCCTGAAGGTTAGGGCCCCTGTGGCTGAGTGCAGGCACAGTGGCAGAAACGGCTGATGCTTGAGGGCCCACTTCTGGAACCACAAGCGGGAAGCAGGAAGAATGTACAGGACAAGGTTCAAAGCCTGCCCCTGGTGACATCACTTCCTTTAACAAGGCCATACCTCCTAAACCTACAGAAACAGTGTCACCAACTAGGTACCTCTTATTCAGATACTCAGGAACATGAGAGACATCTCATTCAAACCACCACAAGAGGAGTCTATGACATGCACTCGTGTGTGTATGTGTGTGTGTGTGTGTGTGTGTGTGTGTGTGTGTGTGCATATGTGTAAGGAAAGGTACACATGTGTCACAGAGTGAATGAGGTGGTCAGAGGACAGCCTTGGGTACCAGTCCACCAGTCCTTATCTTCCAGCTTGACAAAGGATCTCTTTGTTGTTTTCTTCCAGCACATGTCAGGCCAGCTGACGTGTGAGCTTCCGGGATCCCTATCTCACATCTCCCCACAGGGGCATGGGGATTACAGACACTTATGCTATGTATGCAGCTTGTATATGGTTTCTGGTGTTCTACCTCAGCTCTTCAGGCATGCATTGCACATACTCTTCTCCAGTGATCCATCTCCCCAGCTTGTAAGTCTCTAATGTGTTCAGTGAGCTAAAGAGACGGTTCAGGAGGACCTGAGTCTAGAATCCCAACACCCACATAAAAAAGCCTAGCATGAGGTGTCTACCTGTAAAACCTGGTGCTGGGGAAGTAAAGATAAGAGGATCCTTGAGGCTTACTGACTAGCCAATCAGTAAGCTTTCCATTCAGCGAGAGATCATGTCTCAAAAAAAGAGAGATAGAAAGAAAGCACCCAACATTGACCTGGCCTTCACACACACCTTTATATACACTCCCCAACATACACACAGAGAGAGAGAGAGAGAGAGAGAGAGAGAGAGAGAGAGAGAGAGAGAGAGACAGAGACAGAGAGACAGAGACAGAGAGAGACAGAGACAGAGACAGAGACAGAGAGAGACAGAGAGAGAGAGGTACCTGTTCCTGTGACTTGGAAATCAATACATGAAAATACAAAAATCATCCCTTTAACATGAAATGGGCTTTTGGATTCCTCAGCAGGCAACAAGGAGAGGGATGGGGACAAATGTGAAGATGTCTACAAATTACAGCCTTTAATGTCAAATGTACTTGTTGGCAATGCTAAGAACCCTGTTTGTATATGTATATGTATATATATATGTATATGTATATGTATATGTATATGTATATGTATCTACAAGTGAACTGTGAGCCACATGATAGTAAAGTATTGGAAATATAAGAGTTCTAGGAGTTTAGTTTTTCCCTACAGTCACCTTCCACATTGCTGATTCTAAACTCGAACTGGACATAGTGATTTAGCTGATTGGGTTATATGGTACTTCTCAGAATGGACGCTTTTGTGCTTGGAAAGGTCTCAAACGTTGGGCTCAAGGGGGACAGATTGTTGAGGTAAGAAGTTTATCAGAAGAGTTCATTAATGCCACTGGCAGGCAGGCAGATAGCTGGTGGGGGCTCTGAGAGGTGGGGTCCCTTTTTATAGTTCTCCGAAAGGAAACGGCGAGGCTTCACCACTGAGACTGCCTCTGGACTGCCCAGCAGCCAACAAAGGAGAGGAATGTGGACAAATGTGAAAGTGGCTGCAAACCTATTTCCTCAAATGAGAAGGTCTGATAGCTGGGGATTCACAGAGAGGGCTCTATGAGGGGAGGGCTGCTGAAGGTGTGTTATAGCCTAAGGAGGCAGTGTGGTCTAGATTCTTAAGAATTCATTCTTTTTTCTTTCCTTTTTTCTTTTCTTTTTTTCTTTGACAGGAACTCACTATGTAGCCCTGGCTGGCCTGGAACTCACTCTACATAGTACATATGTAGACCAGGCTAGCCTCAAACCCCAAGATCTTCCTGCCTCTCTCTTTTGCCTCCTGAGTGAAACTAAATAAAAGCATGCACCACCACACCTGACTCTATTTGCTGCTACTGTTCAAAATTTCATCTTTGAGTTGTGGACAACTCAATGGTTTCTGCTAAAAGCAAAAGGAAAAATAAAAACAAAAGTGGTCTGTTATGTGGCAATAGCTTAAACCCGTTATTTGCTGGGTTTGAAGACCAAAGTTGACTGACATAAATTGTGTTTTACTTGTTGTAACATTATGAAACACAACTGCAGAGACACTGGGTAGTCAGTGTACCCATATATTTCTTCAAGGCTCTCTGGAAAATTCAAACTATAGCAAATAAGTTATTTACAACCTCAATAATCACTTTAATAAAACTAGTAATAGCCAGTCTGTGATGGCGGTGGCAGCAGCTGTGCATACCTTTAATACTAGCGCCTGGAAGGCAGAGGCAAGCAGATCTCCATGGTACAATGCCAGCTTGGTTTACAGAGTAAGTTCCAGGACAACCAGGGTGACACAGAGAAACCCTGTCTTAAAAAGCAAAAACAAAGCAAAACAAAGACTAGTAATAACTTCAGTGAATAGACTTGTGGATAATTGTTCAAAGTAGCTTAGAACAAAAGACTGTTACAGTAAACAAAGCAACCTTCAAAAGGAACTTTGTTTTCTGATTGCTTCTGAGGTTGCTCCGCAGGAGAGGATTCATGCCTGGCACCGCAAACCTGGCTTTGGAGCCCATAGACAGACAGGCTGGTGTTAGTGGGGAAAGCACCCATACCAGTTTGCTAAACAGGCATGGTGACAAATTGCCCTCTGAGTATTTCTGTTTACACACATATTAGTGCGGCTCTTAGCCCTGGTCAGAGAAGGTTTTGTGTGTAGTGAGCAGCAGTGAATACAGAGACTCACAACTCATCAAAGTGCTGGGAATAGCTAACTGTTGTGTGCTCAGGCCTCATGAGAAATCTATACTAACCCTCCAGGGCTCAGGGCACAGGAGACGAAAGGAATGTAAGAGACGGAGAGGAGGGAAGAGTGCTCTGAAATGCTCTTTCCTGGCTCTTCTGGACACAGCATGACCATTGTACTGGTTAACTCATAGCAGGTCTGGTTACCTGCACAAGATCACTTTCAATGACATCAGAGATGACGAAGGTGCTCCTTAGGCCCCGATCCTCAGGGAGACTGATTGGCAGTTAATGTTTGCTTTTTTACAGTGGTGTAGACACAGGTAAATTGTCAACCTGACAGTAAATAACCTCTAACCCTTGGTGGGACAAGCAAGTTTAATTAAATTCAGCAGGTCACACAGACAAAGACACACAGATGCACACACACACACACACGTAAGAGGAAATTTGCTGTACAATTCAGCAGGAGAAAGAAATGAAAGGCTAATGGGGCTGAATAGAATCAAAAGATATTAGAAAGGGGCACTGTTGGAATGAGTCCTTAATTCTAGCACTCAGGAGGCAGAGACAGGTGCCTCTCTGTGAGTTCAAGGCAAGCCTGGTCTACATACCGAGTTCCTGGTCAGCAGAGACTACATAGTAAGACCTTGTCTCAAAAAAAAAAAAGAGGGAGAAAGAGAAGAGAGAGGGTATGAAATTGTCAAAGAATAAATTAAAAGAACGTTTGAATAAAATATTTTTTTCAGTTTTTAAAGACAGGGAGTCTCTATGTAGTCCTAGTTGTCCTGGAACTCACTCTGTAGACTACACTGGCCTTGAACTCAGATATCTGCCTGCCTCTGCCTCTTCAGTGCTAGGATTAAAGTTGTGCACTTCTGCAGCCAAACTTTAAATAAAATAAATTTTTACCTTTGTCATAAACGTAATCTCCATTCCAGATGCAATAATGACCTGGTATATTGACCCAAACTAATAAAAAGTAATCTCAGTCTGATATAACAACTGAAATGTTAAGGCCAAGCATCGTAACACATATGTTTAATCCAAATACAAGCTTATACGCTGCCTCCTTCATTGTGTATCTCTGCCCAACCTCCATATCTACTGCCATTTTTAATGCCCTCAGCAAGCAACTTTTTAGGAAAAAAAATAAGAGAAAGTAACTGGGGAAAATATATTTAGATGAGACTTTGTTTATATCTGTTCTTTACTTTTCTTAGGGGGAAAACACACACACACACACACACACACACACACACAAACTGGCTGTGGTCAGTCAGTGGTTTTATTTCAGGAGCATGACCAGGGCACAGAGGCCGATGAAGCCACAGGCCCATGACTCTCAGTGATATTCACTAAGCAGGCAGATCAAAAAACGAGGATGGCCATCCCTATTAGTGCATCAGTTACTTTTCTAGTTGTTGTGATAAAGCACCCTGAGAAAAACAACGCAGGGAGGGAGGGTTTGTCCTGGCCCATCACGTCAGGGGCGTAGGGTAGCAGGAGTCTGAGGAGGCTGGTCACTCAGAGATCGTCACTGCCAGTGAAGAACAGAGGCAGGAGCAGAGGCCGATCGATGACAGCTGGTGTTCGGCTAACGTTGTTGTCCTTGTTTTATCTAAGACCCTGGCCCAGGAACTAGTGCTGCCCAGAGGAATCGAGTCTTCACTCCTCAGCTAGCCTAATCTAGGTGACTCCTCACGGTCACACCCAGAAGCTAACCTGGTTTAAACAATCCTCAAAGATGTATCCAGGGGGGCGTTTCTTAGATGGCAACCCTGCCTAGTTGACAATATTAGCTATCACAGCTACATCCGATAAATAAAAAATAATGTCTTTAAGACATCCCATGATTAGTAATGTTTTTATAACCTCAGCTCTGGTTATCGTTTCTAAATAATTTTTTAAAGATTTACTTATTCATACATTTGAGTACTCCGTTTGTATGTATGTCTGCATAATGGAAGAGGGCACCAGATCCCATTATAGACAGTAGTGAACCACCATGTAGTTGCTGGGAATTGAACTCAGGAATTCTGAAAAAAGCAACTAGTGCTCTTAGCTGATGAGCCATTTCTCCAGCCCTCTAAATAATTTTTTTTTTTTTTGATTTTTCAAGACAGGGTTTCTCTGTGTAGCCCTGGCTGTCCTGGAACTCACTCTGTAGACCAGGCTGGCCTCGAACTCAGAAATTTACCGACCTCTGCCTCCCAAGTGCTGGGATTAAAGGCGTGCACTACTACCGCCCGGCTAAATAATTTCTTCAACCTAGAAGTAGAACTATATATGATATACTGTGCAAGGTCTTTTCAGATTTAATGTCAATATGTTATGAGATTGTCAGAGTATCCTTTTCAAGGTTAGTGAAGTTGCTGGAAGAATTTTCAAACTGGGTTTTAAAAGGGAGGAAGGAAGGCTTCATCAGCATTAAAGAGAAACAACACAGCAAACGAGCTGGAATTCTTGGTAGCAGAAGGATGGAGATGAGCGCTTTAACGCATTAACTGAAGAAGAGATGGGAAGAGGGCAAAAGAAGAGCTCTGCGTTCTGAGCCAGAACTGGAAAATCAGATAAGCTTAGCGACTGAGATCTGTAAGCTGCCCCACTGAGGGGGCGTCTGGGGTCTGTAAGGACGTTGTCTCTTCTAGGGATAATTATTCTTCCTTTCTCCTTAACATGACTTCAAGTGAGTCTGATTTCCTGAGGGGTTCTCTCCTGGCTAAATGACGGACAGGCCCAGAGGAGTAACACTGAAGGGTCAAAGATAGAAATAGCTTTCCCTCCCTGGGCCTCAACTAAGCTGGGATATAAGCCACCTCCTTCGTTTCAAATCATAGCTTATTACTAAAGAGTGGCAATTCTGTGAGAATACGCTCATCTTCTCGTGTGTGAGAGAACAACACCCTCATCTTCTCGTGTGTGAGAGAGCACCCTCATCTTCTCGTGTGTGAGAGAGCACCCTCATCTTCTCGTGTGTGAGAGAGCACCCTCATCTTCTCGTGTGTGAGAGAGAACCCTCATCTTCTCGTGTGTGAGAGAGCACCCTCGTCTTCTTGTGTGTGTGAGAGAGCACCCTCATCTTCTCGTGTGTGAGAGAGCACCCTCATCTTCTCGTGTGTGAGAGAGCACCCTCATCTTCTTGTGTGTGTGAGAGCACCCTCATCTTCTCGTGTGTGAGAGAGCACCCTCGTCTTCTCGTGTGTGTGTGAGAGCACCCTCGTCTTCTCGTGTGTGAGAGAGCACCCTCATCTTCTTGTGTGTGTGAGAGCACCCTCATCTTCTCGTTTCCCACCAGAGAAATAGGTGGAGACCTTGACTGAGGGAGGTGGCCAGTTTTCTACAGACGCCAACCCTGCTAATGCCTATCTAGTTCCTGAGGCGTCCCCCACAGGTGTGCAGGGCATCATAGGAGAATGCTGCTAAGGCTTGCTGCTTTAAATCCCATCTTCACATGGGTTTCCATACTCTCGTCTTTACAATAGAAGCAATAGTACTTTCTAGTGTTACAATCACACAATATGTGTAAAACATTGTTCCTGTAAATAGAACAGGACATTAACAGAGGCTGTTGTTGCTACACTATCGTATTTGAATATTTCCAAGGTAGCATGTAGTGAATAGTTGAGCAAGATCCTCAAAGGGAAATGGATGACTACATTTGTAACCTCGTGGCTCTAGTGTAAAGATTACTATGTAATTGGCAAGAACATAAATGTGTATATGAAAGAGTGGTCTTATAACTAACTTAACGTCAGTTAAAATGTTATGGTGTGCTACGGGGGCCAAGCACTCTATGGATATATATATA
>NW_022196905.1:218183650-218278752 GCF_008632895.1 Mastomys coucha
ATGGTGGCTCACAACCATCTGTAATGAGATCTGATACCCTCTTCTATTGTGTCTGAAGATTCACATATATAAAATAAATAAATAATTTTTTTTAAAGGAAATGATTAGTACTCTTGAAATATACTGAACAGGGCTGGAGAGATGGCTCAGTGGTTAAGAGCACCGACTGTTCTTCCAAAGATCCTGAGTTCAAATTCCAGCAACCACATGGTGGCTCACAACCATCTGTAATGAGATCTGATGCTCTCTTCTGGGATGTCTGAAGACAGCTACAGTATACTTACATATAATAAATAAATTAAAAAAAGAAAGAAAAAGAAATATACTGAACAAATAAAGAACAAAAGTAGGAAGTAACCAGGGGAAAAGGTAATATTTTAAGATTTTGAGCTGTAAGCACTCAAGTTCAAAGTGTTACCAGTTGTTAGGGTCATAGACTGGGCTGGCAGCCCTCAGCACACCAGGCTCAGCCCCCATCCTCAATTAAAGAAACAGGACATAAGGCAATGCAGAAGAGGAGAGCTGTGCTGTGCTCATGGCCGGAAGAGGAAGAAAGGAAGCCCAGGAAACACCATCCCCAGCCTGTTTTCACTCTCCTAACACAAGGGTTAGGTTTAACCAGAGAGCAAAAGCCATGCAGAGCTAAGCACCCTGGTCCAGGTGTGTCTCACCCACCCCCACTGTGTCAGCTCCTCTCCTACAAAGAGGTCTGGAAACTGTCAGAACTGTGAGACAGATAAGCCCTGGGTGACAGATAAGTCGTGTCCAGTACCCCCAACCCCCAGGCTTTTTCTTCTCACAGTGAAAACTAGACATTCAAGTTTTTAAAAAGTTATTTCTTGTTTCCTCCTGTTGTTTTTAGCTAACTTTGTTTTGCCCCTCTTTTTGAGACAGAATGTTATGGTATAGCTTTTCTTATGGAAGGAACATGATTATTTTGTTATTGTCATTATCAAGGGTCAAGCTTAGACCTCAACAGCTCCAATAATCCAAGGTCTGCCACCTAGTCCTTATTCATGAAACAAAGAAGTACTAAGAAAAGACAGGAGTTGGGAAGAGGAGGGACAATGGGATGAAGTGGTTTCCCCCTCAGGTCTATCTTGGGGTTCTGGCAGTTAAGTCCTGGCCAGAGTTCTGCCTAAGAGCAGTCCTCTTACCCATCCCTGACCCGTCGTTGTCTCTGCTCCAGTCTCTCCTGCAGGACAGCCTCATAAGTTGCAAATCTTCCTCCCAGACAAGTTTGTCCTCTGGCTGACCTAGTCTTTGCTCTTTTTATTTGTCCCAGCATGAAATTCCTGGGGGAATTCCAATGTCTTGGTGTCTATTGTCTCTGTAGTCTGACAGCTTAGAGTAAGGGCCTGGAGCACCGATTCAGAATATCCTCATCCTTTCCAAGAACACCAGCTATAATTCCCTCTCTACTGTGGGTGACAAGGTAGAAGATTAGACAGGAGCAATTCCCTAAAAGCAAGGGATACATTCTCCGTAACAATGGACAGTGGGCAGGGCTGGAAGTTTCAAGACTAAGTAAGTGTATAGTCGTCTCATAGCAGGAGAGAATACAGCAGCCCAGAACCCTACCCAGTGCCCGTCAAGGAGGCTTTTACAAGCTCTACCTCCTCCTCCAGTATGTATTCATGACGTTCCACTAGTCACAGAAAATGCTTGGCATTTACTTAGGTGTTGGCAACACATGGGAAGCAGGATTGTCTCTCCAGTAACAGGGACATGGACGTTGCTCTGTTAAGTAGAACGCTAGTCTAAGCATGCACTCTAGATCCCACCTCCAAAACTGTCTTCGTGAACTCAGCAGTGCACACCTCGTAAGCCTAGTTTTGGGGATGAGGATTAAAGTTTATGGTCCATACTGAGTTTGAGGCCAGGCTGTGCTACATGAGATTCTCTCTCATAAGAAAACTGGGTGAAGAAATAAAAGACAAAGGAGTCCATATCAGCTAGGCTCCACTCTCTAGAGATAGACACAACAATCTGAACAAAGTCCAGTACAGAGAATTGTTAACTAAGGCAGAAAATGGCAGCCCGGGATGTTGGACAGCAAGAGATAAAGACTCTAGAAGACACACAAGTAGAGATTTCATGAGCAACCAGTACCCACTATCCCAACTGAGATAAGAGAATCCCTGGTGTGCCTGACTTCCAGACCTCATTGGAAATAGCATGGCCTTGGCTCACCAGTGGCAGAGAAAAGCATTCCTCCACTACTGACTACTGACAGAGCTGAGCATCATATCCAGCATTGTCACTGGACAGGTCTTGGAATGGGGGGTGGACATGAATCAGAGAGGTAAGCGTTTAGTAATTACTACAGAGTTTTTATTGGATTTTCTTAAATATTTATCTTAAACAAATATCATCCATCAGTCTTATTTGTTCTGTTTTTCTTTTCCTTCTTCTTCTCCTTCTCCTCCTTCTTCTTCTTCTCCTCCTCCTCCTCCTCCACCTCCTCCTCCTCCTTACTTTTTCTCTAGTTTTTCAAGACAGGGTTTCTTGGTGCAACAGTCCTGACCGTCCTGTAACTCATTCTATATACCAAGCTAACCTCGAACTCAAGACATCCACCCCTGCCTCTGCCTCCTGAGTGCTGGGATTAAAGGAATGAGCCACCACTGCCCAGCAAATGTGGCCATTTTAATAGGAAAAAAAAATGACATAATTGTTTACTCAAGTGCTACAGGACTGGAAGTATCCACTGGGATTGCAGCCCCTGTCCCCATGTGGTGGTCTGAATGTGAATCTCTCCCCGAGGCTTATGCTTAACATTTGTTCCTCAGTTTGTGGTGCTGTTGGGAAGGTTAGGAGGTGAGACCTTGGCGGAGGAAGTAAGCAGCTGTGTGTGGGCTCTCGGTGTATATAGCTTCACTCTACTTCTAGAACATTCTCTGGTGCTTGACTGCTCAGCTTCCTGTTCTTGACGCCACGCCTGCCGTGCATCACGAGTGACTTTTATCCCTGGGCACCTAGCCCAGATGAACTTGTCCTCCTTTAATTTTCTTTGGTTATGGTGTTCATCACAGCAGCCAAGAAACACGAGTTTACTGTGGTTAAGGCCTGGAGAAGAGCTTTCCACATTACTGAGCACCTGTCAGGAGGTACTGAGATGTCCTGGGGAGGCCGACAATGTTGGGTTAACACAGAACCTGCTGGAAGCCAAGAAAATCACTTCTCTCCCCCCTCCCCCCGCAACCCTTCCATTCTCCCTCTTCAGAATGAGCAAGTGGGAGGACTGGGGAAATGCGCTTTATGATGTCCCCATCCTACACAGAAGGGTCTATTTGGGCTGTGATGTAATTAGAATGGGAAAGTTGCAAATCTTTTGCCAATGATATCCTTCCCTTCTGTGCCTTTCCACCTTACAGAAGAGAGAATTCAGCACTGTTACAGTGTGGCTGAGGTCAGAGTAGGACTTAGCATCTGACCGGTCTGTGATGCGCTTAAGACTTTTCTTGGTCCTTGGCGAGATGGAAGCCACTGTAGGGACAATGTAGGTGTGGAGTAGTTGGGGTGGGAGCAGAGTGAACCTTCAAACTCAACAGGCTGGTTAGCTGGGCACACATCAGCACACAAGCTCACAAGCTCAAGTGTGTGTGAGGAGTACTGTGTCTCCCACTGTGCAGGCTGGGAATTGGCTGGTGGGTGAGGTGCCGTGTTAATCTTTAGACCACAACTTGTTGTACTTTAGTGTGTGGGTATGACGTGTGTAGAGGTGCAGCAACTGTCCTGCACATACGTGGAGTTGATTCTCCCCTTTCACCTTTATGTGTGTTCAGAGGATTGAACTCTGCTCCACAAGCTTGTGGAACGAGTGCCTTTATCCATTAAGGCATCTTGTTGACTCTAGCTCAGCCTTACACAGGTAGGAAAAATAACTTGTTTATTAGAGTCTCACGAGCGTCAGTATAAATGCCTTCTTCTCTGGAATGTGTTTGTTACAAGAACTAGAAAGAAACCATGAAAATGAGTAGAACGTGCAGGCCCTGCTATGTCTCTCTCATTCTACTGGCAGGTGTGGGCCCCTTCCCTCCCCCACCCCCCTACCCTGCAATTTAGTATTTGCTTTTTTTTTTAATTAGATATTTTCTTTATTTACATTTCAAATGATATCTCCTTTCCCCGGTTCCCCCTCCAGGGGGGAAAAAAAAACCCTGTTCCCTTCCCCCTTCCCCCTGCTCACTAACCCACCCTCTCCTGCTTCCTGGCTCTGGCATTCCCCCACACTGGGGCATAGAACCTTCACAAGACCAAGGGCCTCTCCTCCCATTGATGACTGACTTGGCCATCCTCTGCTACATATGCTGCTCGAGCCATGAGTCCCATCATGTGTATGTGCTCTTGGTGTTTTAGTCCCTGGAAGCTCTGAGGGTACTAGTTAGTTCATATTGTTGTTCGTCCTTTTTTACATCTAAGATCATGGCAGAGGTTCTATTGAAAAAGACTAGTTAGGGGGCTAAATGTGTATTCATAATGCTGTGGATATTTATTCCACAAAATAATGCAACATAAGCTGATTATATTAGCAACCTAATCAGTGTAAATATGTTAACTGTTTTTGCTAATTGTTGAAAAAAATGAAACCAACGCTAATTGAATTAATTGGAAAAGACAGATGTTGGCACAAGAAAATGTTACTCGGTTTATAAAGCTGTGTCATGAGTCATCCAAAGGCAAAGAATAAGATCAAGTCATTTTTAGTTTTTATTTTGTCTTTCTAATCTGTTTAACAACAAAAATAACAATAACAACACCCTACATTAAAGAACAATTTGCATTCCACAAGCTTCATCTTTATTTTTAAGTGAAAACATACAATACAATTTCCTTTCTTTTGTTTATTTGCTTGGTTGTTTTTTTTTGTTTTGTTTTGTTTTTTCTTTTGTTTTTGTTTTGAGACAGGATTTCTCTGTGTAGCCCTGTAGACCAGGCAGGCCTTAGACTCACAGAGATCCACATGCCTCTGAGTCCTGGCACTAAAGGCCTGTGCCACCAAGCCTAGCTCAAGTTTTTTCATATGAAACTTGATAGCAATATTTTGTAAACTTTAGGCTTTTGTTTGTTTAGCAGCTTTCCAGTTCAGATGATTGATCGACCCACTAGATGAACCCTTTAGAAGAGAGTTTGCTCTTTATCAGTTCAGATGACTGACTGGTCCATTTAGATGAACACTCAAGGGAGAAAGGA
This sequence comes from Mastomys coucha, assembly GCF_008632895.1. NCBI lineage: Eukaryota > Metazoa > Chordata > Mammalia > Rodentia > Muridae > Mastomys > Mastomys coucha. Next base: position 218,188,847 of record NW_022196905.1, read on the forward strand.
GTTTGTTTTTTATCAGAAAATTTCCTGTTGGAGAGCACTTCTTTTAAAGGATTGCTTCTATATAATTATGCCTATGAGAATTTTGCTTACATGTATGTATCACGTCCCCAAAGGGCAGAAGAGGGCACTGATCCCCTCTGGAACTGAAATTACAAAGAGTTGTGAGCTGCCACATGGGTACTGGGAATTGAACCCAGGTCCTCTGGAAGAGCAGCCAGTGCTCTTAACCACTGAGCCATCTCTCTAGGCCCAAGTTAGTAATCTTATAATCTTTCTGTTGTTTAAAAAGTCATGGGCTACACTGAGGCCCAGAGATATGACTTAGATCCCCTGCTTTTGACAACAACAAAAAAAGATTTAAAAGAAAATTTAAAAGAAAAAAATCTATAAAAATAGGTGTTTTGCCCAAAGGAAATAGCCTTCCTTCTGTTCAGCCACAGACCCCTGCCACCATAGTTTCTCTCTCCCAGAAAGCAGGCCATACCTGACCCTGCCATCTCTTCCTTTCTGGGTACAGGGTTGATTGGTCTGGCTGTGGCCTTGTAGTCCCTCTTCCTCCTGGCAACTGCAGGGTAAGCTTACTGTCCTACCTCCTTGGCATTAGCATATAATCTAGGCCAAGAAAAGTCATGTGGTATGATGCTTGCCCACACACTCTAAAAAAACATTAAGAATGAGTGCTGGAGAGATGGTTCAGCGGTTAAGAGCACTGACTGCTCTTCCCAAGGTCTTGAGTTCAAATCCCAGCAACCACTCTTCTGGTGTGTCTGAAGACAGCAACAGTGTACTTACATATAATAATAAATAAATCCTATTAAAAAAAAAAAGAGTTGCTGGGCAGTGGTGGCGCACGCCTTTAATTTCAGCACTTGGGAGGCAGAGGCAGGAGGATTTCTGAGTTCAAGGCCAGCCTGGTTTACAGAGTGAGTTCCAGGACAGCCAGGGCTATACAGAGAAACCCTGTCTCGAAAAACCAAAAAACAAAAACAAAAAACCAAAAACCAAAAAACATTAAGAATCAGAAACTCCCTTTGCACCAAGGGACTTAAGAGTCTGTCTGTTTCTTTCTAGGTCTGCCATCATACTATATGTTGCAAGCAAGAAGGAAGAAACACGTAATTAATATAAGAAAAGTTATATTCCATTATGCTGAGGATCATCACAGAATGTTCACACTAAATTCCTAATTCCAGTCCTAAGCCCGGCTCCCCAAGGCTGCTCCCTTGTGTGATGTATCTTAGCTGAAGGTCAGGTCCAATCTTTGAAAGAAGTCTCTGAATTGAGGGTCAGGATCCTGGAGGATACTCTCCAGTCACTAAGCAGATTAACGTGGCATCTCTCCAAATGTGCACAGCACAACACTGCTTTTAACTTCTGCTTGTATACTGTGGGGTTCTACTACTATGTCTGGTTATCCAGAGTGACCGATATCACTGGGTTCTGGTTATCGGGTGCAGCCTTTGGTGTAATGGGCCTCCTGACAAGGCTATCTTTACATGTCTAACAGGCATTTTTAAACTCTGTTCACTGCAACCTTCCAAGAAATCACAGAGCAATGGGGATGGAAGAACCAAGGTCAACGTGAAACATCCCGCTCCTCAGAAAGCTACACAGGACTTCTGACATGCTGGCCCACCATGACGTCCGTTTTGATTCTGTGTCTGTTGCTGTGATAAACACCAAGACAAAAAGCAACTTGAGCAGGAGAGGGTTTATTTTGCTTTCATGTCCCAGTCCCAGTTCACTACGGAGGGAAGCCAGGACAGGACAGAGGATGGGGGCGGGGCAGAGGGGGAGGTGAGGTAGTAAAGAGACTGCTCCGTAGGGGAGCTTTGTATTGTGGGTGGGAGAGGAACTATAGAGAAGCGTCTGGAAGAGGCCAGAACAGAGAGAAAAGGAAGCAGTCTGAGCATGCCCATATCTAGGGAAGACGGATAGCAGGGGAGAGTAGGGAAGATATCAAGCAGCAGAGCAGACAGAAGGGGGAAGGAGAAAGCAGAAAGTCCTGGAGCTAGAACAGATCAGGCAGATTCTAAGAAAGACACACAATGGGAGGGACTCCTTTTTCAGTGTTTGTGTGGAAAACCTGTTTCCCGAGTTCCTGAGGAATGCTGGCTTTTACAGAAGCACCAGAAATCCCCTAGTCTAGCTTGAGCTCAGTTTTAGACCTAGGGAGGGCCTGAGACCCAACAGAAGTCGGGGCAGAACCTGGAGGCAGGAGCTGAAGCCAGACATGGCGGAGTGCTACTCGCTGCCTTGCTCCAGGCTTGCTGGGTTTGCTTTCTTATACATTCTGAGATTACCAGTCCAGGGTTGGCACCGCCCACAAGGGCCTGGGCCCTCCCACATCACCCATTAATCGAGAATATGCCCTACAGGCTCATATTTTCAACTGAGGTTCCCTTTTCTCATATGTCTCTAGCTTTTCTCAAGTTAACAATTTAAGACTAACCAATAGGGCTGGACACTGTAGTTTATATTTTTAATCCTCGTACGGGAGAGGCAGAGGCAGGTAGATTTCTGTGAGTTGCAGGCCAGTCAGGGTTACATAGTTAGACTCTGTCTCAAAGAAACAACAACAAAACCTAAGCAACACAGTCTGTCTCTGGTCCTGGGGCCAGAAACCTTCAAGCCCCACCATGCTGCTGACTGCCCGTCAGTCCAGGGCAGAAACCTTCAAGCCCTCCATGCTGCTGCCTGCCCGTCAGTCCAGGGCAGAAACCTTCAAGCCCTCCATGCTGCTGCCTGCCCGTCAGTCCAGGGCTTTACTAATTTTTCTGATAAACTCCTTACTCGCTAGTAAGCCATTTCAGCGTACCCCTGAATTTCTCCAATCTAACAACTAGTTTATATATTCCATTATGCAAGTAAGAGAATGAGATTATAGAATTTACATTAATATGAAAAGAGATGAACGGGATACATTCCTAAGGACGCCATTCTTAGCAAAGGGCTCACTCTATGACAGACAAGGACGTCTGAAGATGAACTGTACTCTCTAAATGGTTGCTGTGCTGCTTTGAAGGAAAGAGGCTCCTACAGCCCCAGGGGGATTGGTACTTTTAGGGGGTGTGCCCTTTTTGGAGGAAGTGTGCCACTGGGAGTGGGCTTTGATGTTTCAAATACTCAAGCCAGACCCAGTGTTTCTCTCAATCCTGCTGCCTGCCAATCCTGCTGCTGAGTTCTCAGTTCCTTCTCCTGAACCATGTCTACTTGCCTGCCCTCAGGCTTCCCACCCGATGACAATGGACCAAACCTCTGAAACAGTAAGCCAGCTCCAATTAAACGCTTTCCTTTATAAGAGTTGCCATGGTCATGGTGTCCCTTCACAGCAATACGAGCCAAACTAAGACATTTGTCTAAAGGAATATGGTGGCAGTCAGGTTTTGTGTTTCCGAAACAAATACCTAAGAAGTCTACTTTTTTAAAAAAAATTTACTTTAGGACTTTATTTACTTTTATTATTTGAATGTTTTGGCTTGCATGTATATCTGTTCACCACATATGTGTCTGATTCCTGTGGAGGTCACGTGAAGGTATCAGATTCCCTGGTACAGGAGTTACAGATGGCTGTGAGCCACTGTGTACATTCTGGGAATCAAAGTTGGGTCCTTTGCAAGAGGAGTCATTGCTCTTAACCACTGAGCTATCTCTAAAGCCTCTTGAGACAGTCAACGAGACTCTTCTCTTCTAAAGAGAAGTGGCCATTAGAGAGTTCACGTGGTGGAAGAAATGGTTCTATGTATTCATGCACACATCAGCAGCATTAAAATTAGAAGTACTTTAATCTATCAACATGGCTACTCTGGCTGGAATGCAGACATACTCTAGCACACACCTTTAATCCCAAACAGTGAAGGTAAAGTTAGTTTATAGAAGCACTCATGTTGGAAATAATGTCTAATTGAGTAGTAGACAAGGTGATGGATTAGCGAAAGAGTTGACAGAATAGGGTGTTCTCTCTCATAGAAGTGAGAGGAAAGAGAAGATACTTAAGGGGTAGTGCAGAGAGAGGAAGTCTTAACAGGACAGTTTTAGAGACAGATTGCATATACAGAACAAGCTAGACACAGGTGAAGACAGATGGAACCAGAAGATTAGAATCTTCTAGAATTGCTAGAATTAGAGGCCAAGGAAAGCAATTCAGTCAGAGACCAAGAGAGAAGCCAGATTGAATCAGTCATCTTGGAGAGAAGTTTGAGCCAGAACAGCTGAGTTGAACCAGCCAGCTAGAAAAGGGTTTTGTTTTTGTTTGTTTGTTTTTTTTTGGTTTTTGTTTTTGTTTTTTTTGTTTGTTTGTTTGTTTGTTTTTGATACAGGGTTTTGTTGTGTAGCCCTGGCTGTCCTGGAACTCACTCTGTAGACCAAGCTGGCCTCCAATTTAGAAATCCGCCTGCCTCTGCCTCCCGAGTGCTGGGATTAAAGGCATGTGCCACCACCGCCCAGCAAGAAAAGGTTTTCTTATTCAGCAGTAAGTCTCAGGCTAAAAACATTCTAGGCCTAGATTAGATTGTACAAAAGCTAGAAGTTTCCAGGATTAGGCCTAGGTTAGCAGACTGAGGCAGTAAGCCTCTGAGACAACTACAATAAGAGAATAAAAGTTGAGCTGGAGAGATGGCTCAGTGGTTAAGAGCACTGACTGCTCTTCCAAAGGTCCTGAGTTCAAATCCCAGCAACCACATGGTGGCTCACAACCATCTGTAATGAGATCTGATGCCCTTTTCTGGTATATTTGAAGACAGCTACAGTGTACTTACATTAGATAAATAAATTATTTTTTTTAAAGGAGAATAAAAGTTATATTAACCAAAAAAAAAAAAGATCAGGTTGAGAGAGACTAATAGGGGGCATGGCAGGTGTTCTAAGAAGCAAATGGAGAGTACACATGATCATATTTAATTATATATGTGGTTTCAAATCTCAAAAATAAGGATTAAAAGGGAAAACATTAAGTTTGGTTCCGGGTCAGAGATTTCAGTCTATGGTAGATTGGCCTCATGAGCTTGAACCCTGAGGAGAGACAAGAACGTCAGGGAGCATGTGGCGTGCCCAGGTACTGATGTGGCAGAATAAGCTGCTCACCTGTGGTTTCCAGTGAGCAAAGGGAAAAAGGAAGACACCATTGTCTTATAGCCCCTTCAAAAGTGTGTCCCAATGGCCCAACTTTCTCTACCACGGCCTACCTCTCAAAGAGTCCACCATCTCCCTATACATACCACTTGAATATATAGGTCTTTGGTGAGTATTTCAGATCAAGTTTTAGCAGATATTAGTAATTACATGTTTAAAAAAAAGGTATTGTTAATAACCACCTGGATATCCATTAGTTGGTAGATGGGTGATCATGAGAAACAAGTAAACGGGAGCTAGAGGGATGGCTCAGTGGTTAGGCATGTGTATGGGTTTTCCAAAGGCCCAGTGTATGGCTCCTAGCACCTGTCAGATGGTCCATGACTGCCTGTCATTCCAGCTCAAGGGGAACTGGTGCCCTCTTCTAGCATCTTGTGGAAAACACAAATGATCAAGCCTGCTCAGTCAGTCAACAGGTTCTCCAGCACAGGAGTGAGGATTAAAAAGAAAGACAGACAACATTGTAGCATGACCCCAGTCAGTTCTGAGGGTGAGGTGGGTTTATTTTTTCCCAATCTGCTTTTATACTATTTTACTTACATGCAAGTAATAAGGTCAGTTCTAGGTGAAGGAACAAGCAAGGCAGTAAACAGAACCATGATCACTCCTGGGATCACTGTTTCTAAGTGCTTATTAGGATGACCAAGCTATCTGAGCCTACTTCCCTGTCCTAGCCCAAAAATCAGATTCTTGCCAGAAGCCTACTTCTTTGTTCTAGTCTACAGTTAGATTCCTACACGAACTTACTTCCCTGTTCTAGCATAAAATTAGATTCCTACCTGAACTTACTTCCTTGTCATGGCCTAAAGTTGGATTCCTGCCTGAAGCCCATTTCCTTGTCCTTGGCCAATGTCAGATTCCTGTCAAGTGGCCCCCAAAGCTCTCTATACACAAACAAAGCTAACATGGCTTGGCAAGGCAATTCACACACACACACACACACACACACACACACACACACACACACACGTTAGTCACCACACACAGCAGGCCCTTTCTTTAGTCATTGCCTGCACTCAGCCCTGTAGTGTACTTATATACAACTATAGAATGGCCTCTCTGCCCACTGTCCACTGTCCACTGCCCACTGTCCACTCACACTGTTCACTGTCCACTGCCCGCTGCCCACTGCCCACTGTCCACTGCTCACTGCCCACTACCCACTGTCCACTGCCCACTGTCCACTGCCCACTGTCCACGTCCCACTGTCCACTGCCCACTGTCCACTGCCCACTATCCACTGTCCACTTCCCACTGTCCACTGCCCACTGCCCACTGTCCACTCACGCTCTGCTTTTTTTCCCCTCTACTCATTACCGATTCTCACCCTTGAGAGTGCCTCATGTTATCTGCCATCGACCCTGCCTGTCTTTCCACTCTGTGCGGATCCTCTGGATTAATCTGATGGAGGTCATGAGGACTAGGGAGCCAATGGGAGGACAGAAGATACCAGGAATATTAATATTCAGAGGCGATTAAATGTGAACGGAAAAGAACAGTCAGTAATCTTTAACGTTTTTGATCTGGGCAAAACAAGTCTTTCTTCATAAAACATTAAAAATATTGTGTGTGCATGTGTGTATGGTGCATGAGTGGGTGGAACATGTAAAGGTCAGAGGACAACTTCGTCAAGTTGATCCTCATCTTGTTGAGGCAGGATGTCTTGTTTCTGCTGTTGCTGTGTACTCTGCTCTTAGCCTCCAAGTGACTCTCCTTTAGTAGTGCTGGGATTATAGCCCTGTTAATCTGGGATTATAAGAGTGTGCAACCTCACTTGGTTTTGTATGTGAGGCAGGTTGTCAGGATTGTGTGGCTAGCACCGTTAGCCACTGAGCCCAGGCTCAATGTACATTTTTATTAGGATTCCATTCCTTGATTTTAAACAGGATCGCATATACTCAAAGCTTAATATTATGTAGCTTCAACTCCAGGTCTTCCTGACTCCTCCCCCTAATACTTGTATTATGGGTAAGTGCCATTATGCCCAGTGAGAATCAATTACTTAAAATTTCATAGAAAACAAAATGCTATGTGGTAATAAAACCAATTTTGTGTGTATGGGTTTTTACCTGCCTGCGTGTCTGTGTGTCACTTGCATGCCTCATGCCAGAGGAAGCCAGAAGAAGGCACACTGAGGCAGGAAACTCACTTAGTTTCTTTCTATCAAAAGTAGTGACTGAGTCTTTCCTCATTGCTATGAAGTCTGACCTCAGAGCAAAGCAGAAATTGACGAGTCCTGAAAGAATCAGCAACAAATGAAATGGGGGTTGGGGGGAGCGAAGAGCCAGTCAGTTCTGAGACTGAGTCAGGTTATTGTGTGAGCAAGGTTTACCAGGCTGGGAATGAGTGGTGGTGTACACCTTTAATATCAGCACTTGGGAGGCAGAGGCAGGTGGATCTCTGAGCCAGCCTGGTCTACAGAGTGAGTTCCAGGACAGCCAATGCTACACAGAGAGAAGGTCCTCCATTAAAACCGGAAGAGATCTAAATCAAGATATGCAAATCATAATGCAGACATACAATAAGGCAAGAATGCTCAACTACAGCCTTAAAGGCAGATAAAATAGATACAATGTTGAAATAGATAAGAGGCTGTGTGAAAATATAAGTGTATCCATTAGCTCAGCATGGTTGGGCACATTTTTAATCCTAGCACTCAGAGGCTGAGGCAGGTAGATCTCTGTGAGTTCAAGGCCAGCCTGGTGTACATAGAGTTCCAGGACAGCTAGCGCTACATAATAGAGAGACTCTGTCTCATAAAAGACTAAAAATAAAATTCATTGATGAAAAGATTGATGACCTCCAAGAGGATACAAAGAAGGTCTGGAGAGACGGATTAGCAGCCGAGAGTGTACACTGCTTGTTGCGAGGATCTAACTTTGGGTCCTAGTACCCACGTGGAACAGTTGCCTGTGCTTCCAGCTCGAGGGGGATCTGAGGGTGACCTCTGGCCTCTGTCACCATTGCACTTATTTGCAGAAACCCTAAGTACATAAAGCCACACATATATATATATATATAATTTTTTAAAAATGATAAAATATTTTTAAAAGAGGATGTAAAGAACTTCAAAAGACATGACCAGAGAATAACTTCTTTATGACATTTTAGTCAACATATATGTCAAAGAATATAATAAATAGGATATAATGCAGTATTAGAATGCTCCTTCTGGTGCAAAAAGCCAAGTTCAACCCCCAGAGTTACAATATAAAATAAACATCTTCGGGGGCTGGCGAGATGGCTCAGCGGGTAAGAGCACTGACTGCTCTTCCGAAGGTCCTGAGTTTAGATCTCAGCAACTACATGGTACATCTGAAGACAGCTACAGTGAATTACGCTGGCCAGTGGGGAACAAGCAGGGGTCCTGAGTTCAATTCCCAGCAGCCACACACATGATAGCTCATGGCCATCTGTACAGCTACGGTGTACTCATACACATAAAATAAATAAAATAAATCTTTAAAAAAAAAATAAAAATCTTCTCCTCAAACAACAAATAAGATCCCCAAAGGAGTAGTATTAAAAGCTAGAAGGGAAAAACAGTAGTTAATATAGAAAATAAACACACCAAATAACATCAGATTTCTATTTAGCTATGTTGAAAACCATGTAGGTAGAGAATGATATATTTTGACCCCTGAAAGTGAATAACTTCCAAGATTGTTGTTCAGCAAAGCTAACTTTCAAAACCATTAGAGAAACAAGGGCATTTTAAGACAAGACAAGACAATTGAGGACTACCAAGCCTGCCCTTCGGAAGGTAAAGGAATACTGAACACAGAGGAGTCTCGGTCATAACAGCATACAAAATTATAAACTCAAAATGGCCAACAAAAAGAACTAGAAAGAAATATTTTTTCCCTTCCCTTCTCCCTCTTGCTCCAGGCCCCACTCTCTCCAGGCCTGTGCTTCCTCTCGGCAGTAGAAAGAAACCTTTAATGTCTAACATAGTAAACAACAACAAAAACCCCTAACAAGCTGAAAAAGAACACCCCACACAAAAATCAACAAAATTGCAGGAATTAGTAAACATTTCTCTATATTTGTGAATGTAAATAGCCTCAACTCACCAATAAGGAGACCCACATTGGAAGGCTTGATTGAAAAAATAGATTCAACTGCCTGTTTTCTCCAAGTAAAATTCATAACTAGCAACGGCAGCATAAACTGAGAGTTAAGTATGGAAAGCATGAGGAGAGTGGAAACCAAATCATGGCCTCGACATTCGGATAGGTGTGAAGTAGACTTCAAGCCAACTAGTCAGAAAGATAAAGTCACGCGTTACCAAAGGGATGAGTCAAGATGACAGAGCAATTGCTTATATAATCAAGAGACATATGTCAAGACGATAGACTGCTTTATGTATAAATTCCGCACACTTCCCTCCCTCCTCTCCCCTCCTCATATTCCCTCCTGGGGTCAGTTCTTGACTGTACTGATTTGTTGGTTTTGAGATAAAGTCTCATGTAGCCCAGGATAGTCTTCCTGCTTCCATGTTGTGGGAAATATCAAAAAACCCGGCACCATCCTGCCCTATCGCTGACCACTATGGGCCCCGCCTGAGACACACCCGGCCCGTGACCCCCCACCTCCCGCTTTCATGACTAGCACCAAACAGATGCAGAATCTACTCACATTCCCAGCCATCCACCCGCTGTGGTCATCGGTCCCAAATCCCAGTAACCTGGTAAAATCGAAACTCCAGAGGCTTGTAATTTATGTCAGATTTATATCAGTAAATTCTCAACCCCTCAAAACGCCCACACAATAAACTCAGAGCCAATTGATATTGATACAAATTGCCCACCTAGATAAAGACAAATTGTCCTTATAGATATTCATAGCTACCTGTGGCTAGTTAAAACCGTGCAGAATCTGGATCCTCTTTCTCTTCCTCCACTCCATTTTCCTTCGTTCTCTCTCCCTGTCTCTGTCTCTGAAACTCTTAGCTCCGCCTCCCCTTTCCTTGTCCAATTACAGGCTTCTTGTATTTAAGTCAATTGGGGGAAAATTTTGCTACACTTCCACCTCTGAAGTGCTAGGTTTATGTGTATGTGCTACCATGTCCAGCTAGTAAAAAGATGATTTTAATACAACACTCCCACCTTTAGAAAGGTTATCCAAATGAAAAAATGAACAAAGAAACTTCAAAATTAAACTAAACCAGAGACGGTGACAGAAAGATCATGAGTTCAAGGCCAGTCTCAACTTCATGAGACACTGAGTTAAACAAAACAGATTTAAAGCAAGAGGATATAATCGACGTAAATAGGTTCACAACTACCAAGGAGCTTTAATAAAAAGTCTCTCAAAAGCACCTGCTGTAGCACCACATGCCTTTAAATCCCAGCGCTCAAGAGTCAGAGGAAGTTGGATTTCTGTGTGAGTTTAAGGATAGTCTAGGCATATAAAGTGGTTTCAAGCAGCTAGGGAATAAAATGAAGAGAAGAAGAGAAGCCGTGTCCTTTTTTTTTTTTTTTTGAGACAGGGTTTCTCTGTTTAGCCCAGGCTGCCCTGGAACTCACTAACTCTGTAGACCAGGCTGGACTCCAACTCAGAAATCCACCTGCCTCTGCTCTACCATTGCCAGGATGAGACCATGTCAAACAAAACAAGTTTCCTATTAAAGAAAAGCCTGGACGAGGTAAGACTGAGTGCAGGAATTCTACTAAGTGGTTCAGAAGAAGGGAGGAAAAGATCTTAAAGGAGAAAAAAGGAAGATGGAATTCATGTGACAGGAAAGCAGAAGGGGCTTGGGGAGATGGAGTAGTGGTACAGGATAGCAGGTGGGGTGGGGGAGCAGGTCGTATCTGAGAGGACAATGGCAGGGCTGGGGATAGATGCATGTGAAAATGGCGGAATGACACCCATCATGCTGCGCTAACTTAAAAACTGGATCGATCTTGTTGAGACTTGAGTCCCTGTGAGGAAGTCACTATCTTTCAGGGTATGTAATGGTTGCCTGGCTCTTACATCTTTCCACGCCCTTTTCTGCTCTTCCCTGAGTCTTCAGCATTGTGTTGTAGATGTATAACTCGGGGCTAGGTGCTGCTGCATGCTAGCTTGCTGAGTTGATTCTGCCCCCTCCCAGCAAACCTGCAGTCATCTTGTTCCATGCCTGCCAGTCACTGACACAGAGAAATAACTTGACTCAGAGCAGGGTCATGCTGACCACATCCCCTATCAGGTTCTAAGGTTTGTTAAGATTAACAAAGCTTTATGTAGGACCCATCAAGTTAAAGGTCAACATGAACTGTTATGTCTAAAATGACCAATGTGCAATACTTGCTGTGGTTTTTGTACTTTTTTTTTTTTTTCCTTCGTAAGCCTGCCTTAAAAACAGACTGGCACCACAATTAGGTCTTGATTCTTTTAGCAGTCCTGATCTGACTGGGTTAGGGTGTGCATTCCATAAACTATTCTTGCTTAGCGGAGACTGATGTTCATATGGTTTGTGTGGCAACTCCTGAACCCCAGCTTGCAGCACTCTGAGCAGCTGTAGGTCTCCATAGCAGCTGCCACCTGCTGCATAAAGCAGCAGCTTTGTCAGAAAACATCTTGCGGTGTTTCTGACATTCAGACTTTCATTGCTTAAGGATTACTCAGGTTCAAGCTCGACAAGGATTTGCTTTCATCCTGGTTGATGTGTCTGACGGAGTTCTTACCCACGGAACCTCTGTACACAGGCTACAGAGCAGACAGCTTCACAGTGGAGGGAGGGTAAGGGTGTGTGGTAGGGAGCAAGCCAAGAGAGCAAAATGCAAATTCACTGATCGCCTAACCTCAGAAGAGAAGTCGATTTGAACTGTTCTTTTGGGCACTCAGAATAACCTTCCTACAAGGTGAATGCCATTAGTGGAATATGTGAAAATGTGTTCTGGGATCCCTGGGGGTTATCTTAAAGACTGTTTAGCACAATATCTAATTTTAGGTTGGGAAACTCTCCCATACTGGCATATAATGTACCATTAAAAAAAGTATTAATAATTGGGCCAGGTGGTGCACATTAATCCCAGCATTCGGGAGGCAGAGGTAGGCCAATCACTGGACATTCAAGGCCAGCCTGGTCTATGACATGAGTTCCAGGAGAGTCAGGGCTGTCATACAGTAAAACCGTGTGTGACTAGGCTTTTAAAAACAAACCTACAAAATAAAACAAGAAAATTAAGAACTGGAGATGAAGGTGTAGTTGGTGGTAGAGTGTCTTGTCTAGAATTTGCAAGGCCAGGGTCTGTGGTGATAGAGTAAGCCTTGACTCCATGAAGCATTTGAAAGGCAGAAGCAGAGGTGGATCTATTCAAGGCCAACCTGGTCTACAAAGTAAGTTCCCAGCCAATACTAAATATTAAGACCCCCCATCTCCAAAATAAATATTCATAAATCTACCATAATTAGCCCTAAAGTTTACAAACAAACTTGAGATATTGATTTATACAAGGAAAAAAAGGTCAGAGACACATTTGTATAAGATTAAGTTTTAGTAATTTTTTTTGTTGTTTTTGTTTTCAGGACTGGTTTTTCTGTCTTAGAACTTGCTCTGTAGACCAGACTGGCCTGGAATTCACAAAGATCTGACTGCTTGTGCTTTTCCGAAGTGCTAGAATTAAAGGTGTGAACTATCATTGCCCAGGTAATTTTTAGTAATTTTATTTGGTTCTCAGAAGCATTGAATCTTTCAAGTTTTATCTGATAAAAATGATTTGTAAGGCACCTTAACTTTTACTGGTCACAAATGGCTCTCTTAGAAATGAACATTTTCAACCAGTACTGGTTTGGTTTTTCAGACTTTTGGAGGTTAATATTAAGAAGTGAAGGGTCACAGGAAGTGAGTTTCTATGTTTTCCCCAGTTTGAAGATCCCAGATCCCCTGATGTTGCCTCAACACCGAACTATATTTGGAGAGTTGGCATACAGAGGGTTGGTCCTGGATTAGGGCTTAGAATACCTAAGGGATTTCCTTATGAAGCCCAGGGGTCAGACGTGACAGGTGCATCTCTTTTAACTTTGGAACTAGAAGCAGAGTGAGACTGATTTACACTGCTTCAGTAGGTCAGACAACATCCATTGTGCAAAAGACCATTTATTATTCTACCACTTGACAAATCAGTTAAACAGAATCACCAAATTTAATGAATTCTGATAAGGGTTTCTGTTTTTAAGTATTTAATAATCTAAAAATACATGAAACACTGATCTTAATGCTAGGCTTCATAGGATAATTAAAACTAGTGATCATACCCATTAATATTTTGATTATTCTATTACTAATGAGTTAAATTACTGTGACCAACAATAAAGATATTTTAGAATGAAAGATATTTAGTTTCCCTTAAGTATCTCAGATAAACCTTGGGAGTTTAGAAGATGGTGTTATTTTGTTAAAAAAAATGGAAGTACATTTAAGTAATGAAAATATGGCTATGTCTTAAAATGGAAAATATACATGAAACACTATCACACACATTTGTTTTATGAATATAAATTGAGGAAAGATTTTATTTGAATGGTGAGAAAATTAATGCAATGCAATCTTGCACATTTCAATCACAAAGAACAAATTTTGAAGGTTTTAAAAAATATCAAGCTATGAGCAATGCAATCTTAACATATTCCCCACAAATACATATGGGATATGAAATTAGTCCAATAAGTTCTTATTGAAGGGATATCAAAATCAATATCAGAAAGCATTGCCTTCTCTGTACATAGTCTGTTAATCATATAGTACCTACTCATTTTAGGAATTGTATTTAAAGAACGAGGCCAACCTGGTCTACAGAGTGAGTTCCAGGACAGCCAGGGCTACACAGAGAAACCATAGGTGTATAAGGTTGAATTACAGAGGAAGCAGAGTTGGTTGTTTAGCATGCATCAAGCCCTGAGTTTCATGGAACAGGATGTTGTGGCATCCCAGTGATTTTAGTATTTGCAGGCAAGATGGTCAGGAATTCCAGGATCATCTTTGGCTAGATGGTAAGTTCAAAGCCTGTCTGGGGTATATGGAGTATGCCTCTTAAACTAAGTCAAACAAAAACAAAAACCTTGGATTTCTCAAAGTGTTTCCCCTCTACAAGTAAAGATTTTAAAATTGGGACAAGGATTTTTTATTTAGCTTGCGATATATTTTCTAAAATTAGCACAATTATAGGAACACTTAAATATTAATAGCTTACATTTTAAGTAACGTGTTGGACTCCTACCACCTGGCATGTCTTGGCCCCATTCCCAAGCCTGCCTACAACTTTAAACCCAAGGCAATTTACCACTTTTCTTCCTTCAACCTGACGTCAAGACCGAAGTTCCAATAAATTTAAATGACACGATGCTATTGTTTGCTAGTAAAATAAAATTTTGGCGTCCCCAAAAGGTTGTTAAGTACCGGACTCATAAATCCAATTGGACTACCCATTTCTCGTCTTGAAACTTTGGAGGGTAAGGAGTATGAAGCCTCTAGCTCAGGCCAGAATCTCCGTAGCTTTGTCACCGAAGTTTCTTTTTTTTTTTATTAAATAATTTCTTCTAACAGGGACAGCTCTTTGTGTGGCCGGGCGCAGCTGCTGTGACAGAATGAGCAGGCATGCCTTTGGCAAAGCCAGATCTTGTCAGTGTGAGCTGTCCCAATTTCAGTCAACGGTCAAGCTTCTTTGAGGGTCAAAACGGGTCGGCCTTAGGCTGGCGGTTCCAAGAGCCTCGGCCGACGAGCCCGGTTCTCCGCTCTAGGCGCCTAGCCACCCCTAAGGAAACGCTAGGAGTGCAGGCCGGGGGTGGGGTGCAGACAGGTGCGTCCTCTGGAACTACACAAAGGGCCGGTGGCACCGCCACCGAGCCCCTAGCAACTGCACGCAAGCAGCGCTCGCGCGCTTCTTGCCGCCCCACCGCGCTCCGGGCGGGAGGCTTCGCCGGGAGGGCGGGGCGGCGCGCGCAGGTCGCCGGCGTCAGCGACAGACACCCTCGGGCCTGCTCGCGGACGCGGCCTGGGAAGCGCGAAGGCAGTTCTAGGTTCGGCGCCGCTAGAGTTGTAGGGATTTGTAGTCCGTGACCTTGTGGGGCACCTCCCCTCTGGGTAGGCCGGCCCAGGCGTTCCCGCCCTCTGCACGAGGACTTCCTGCCGCTGCTTAAACTACAGTTCCCGTCATCCGCTGCGCCGAGGGCTGAAAGCGAAAACAAATTCTAGGCTGCGAGGTTGCTGCCCTCCGCCGGGCGCCCCTTCCCGCTCCCCGCTCCCCGCCCCTCAGGCGCCCTCCCGCGAGGTGGGGAAACGAGCGGCCGCGGCTTTCTCTCCGGGTTTCCTCGGTTCTCGGCGAGGGGCGCGCGCCGGAGACGCAGGCCTCGCTTAATCTCAGCCGGGCGCGCCGCCGGGGCTTTTCTCGCCTCACACCGGTCGGGACCCGGAAACTTGTGGGGGCGGAGACCCCCGGGCTGCCCGCGGGCGCGTGTCCCTCCGCGGAGGCGGCCGCGTGCGGATGGCCATGCACTAGGCTGGGCTACCCTATGCTCCCGGAGAGGGCCGGCCACCGCCTCGGGCCGCCGCCGCCGCCTCTTCCTGCCGCCGCTCGCCGTGTCCGCGTCGGAGCGGGAGCCCGAGCCCGAGCCGCAGCCTGCCCCAGGCCCGGGCGTCGAGCAGCCGGCGGCGCGGCCATGTGGGGCTAGTTCGCCCCGCGCACGCTGCAGCGGACCGGCAACATGGAGGCAGCCGTCGGCGCGCCCGACGGCGTGGACCAGGGCGGCGTGGGGCCGCTGGAGGATGCGACGCCCATGGACGCCTATCTGCGCAAACTGGGCTTGTATCGGAAATTGGTCGCCAAGGATGGGTCGTGCTTGTTCCGGGCTGTGGCCGAGCAGGTAAAGGACCCGGGCCCGAGCGGGGCGGGCGCGGGGCTGGGTGCGACACGCCGCCCGCAGCTGCCTGGCCGCCCACGGCGGGTCTGCGCGTGGCTCGCTGTCGTCACAGCGGCCCATTGTAACGCCGGCACGGGACCGAGTGAGGACAGCTCGGGCGGCCTGCTCGCAGCGTGACCGCCAGGGACCCAGCGACGTGCTGTTTCTGAGTTGTGTTCCGCATTCACCTGCGCTCGCTTTTTAGCAGCCCAGCGTTCCCACTAGTTAACCGCATGTTTACTGGAGGAGGTGCGGCACCCAGTGTGACTCCGTCACCACATTTTTTTTTTTTCCCTGTTGCTGGACTTTAGAATGCAGGGTAGTCGGTCTCACCGGTGTCACTCGAAACAGGAAGCCAACTTTGCTGTTTAAGGAAAGCAGTCTTCCTGTATAGGGTCTTCTCAGTGACTTTTCTTGAGTAGGTCCCACACTATATTATGTTGGAATCAGGCAAGGTGTACTAAAGAATTTACTCGTCTAAAAGTCTTTTAGTAGTAGGACGGATTTTCAGTTTAGGCACATGTCGGTTTTTGTTTTTTGTTTTTTCATTACTGGTCAAAATTATTTCCACTACAGCGAACCTTTTACTAAAGAGAAGTGAGATAGAACTCAGGAGTGGGAGGAGTTCCAGGGAAGAATACTCAAGATTTTTCTTTTTTGAGAGCGAGCCCTTTTCCCCGTGTTATGTAATCAGATGTAGGTGTGGGGTCACCAAAACCCATCCTATATTTGAAGACTAGCTGCTAAAGTAGTTGGATTAAAAAAGTTTCACATTACTGCTCCGGTGTGTATTTCATACCATTTACAGTTTGCTTTCCTTTGGCTTAATCTGGAGTTTTTGTGGTTTTGTTCTCCCCCACCCCTTCTGTTCGATAACTAGCTTTTAAGATTTCTGATTTAGAATCACCAGGCTGTGTATTTTTCAGAGTATGTAAATGTAGAACCCTTTGCATTTATGACAGGTATATCCATTGAAACAGTCTCTGTGATACTTCCCGAACCAGCCTGCCATTTGACATCTCTCATTTTCAGAAATTTAGGAAGCTCCAGTGTGGGTGCTGTGTTTCCAGTCCAGTCCTTACTGTTCGTAGGCAAACAGTCTGCTCCATTTGTGAGTTTTCCAGATGGAGAAGACCCTGTCTCCTCATCCCAGCCTTCTTGGACTCCAGCAGGTCTAGAAGCTGAAGAGGGGAAGTGAAGTCATCCCATGGTGTCTGTTTATACTGCATTAGCGTTTAGCAAGTTTGTGTAGGAGGGAGGCAGACTTTAACGTTTGGAGTTGAATTATCCAAGCCTATTTAAATTGAAACAGAAAGGTGTGTTTCTGCTCATGAGACGTGCCACAGATCCATGGGGAATAGAAGCGAAGCTTGTGGGGACTCAGTATCTGTACAGTGGGCAAGAGCTAGTTGCACTAAGAACTCATCGATATGGGTAAGCCCCAGTTTTGCCTTGGGATCTGGGTTAGTCTTAAAGGACCTAATCTTTACAAATTTGTGGATACTTTATTTTGAATATATTGAGCCTAGGGCTAGGGGAAGCTTAATATTTCAGTATGGACTAAAGTAATGGTGAGAAAGAATGTGTTAACCTCTGCTGCCTTTTAAAAATCTGTAGGAAGGATTTGTTTTTGTGGAATTTCTTTCCTGGTAAATATTTCAATTAATATTTTTAAAGTCAGGAAGCTAAATACCAGTCCTGAGAAGAGGAAGAACTTCACTGAGAGTAGCCTTTCTTCTTCTCATTACCTGATTTAGATATGCTTTTTCCTTTTTTTATTTTATTTTTTTTAACACTTGTGGATTTGGGCCTGCAGGAAGCCTGACCTGAATCAGCTCCTAGCCTTGTAGCTAAAAATAGGGCACTTTTAGAGGACTTGCTAAAACAGTGTCTCAGCCTTTCCCTGTGTTTGTCACTACCTTGTCTTAAAGCTTCTACCTTTAGCCTATTTTCATGGAGCAACATAGCAGACCATTTGAATTTTGAGTGTCCAGGGACTTGAGAAGTAATTTACTATTTGAAGAGTTGTCATTTCAGTCTTGTTTTTCTTGCATTGCTTGGCTTAGTAAGTTACCAATAAATATTCTACACTTTATGTACATTGATGAGAGTTTTGCATCTGGGCTCCAGGTTCAGATTGATGCAATGTTCTAAAATCTTCGTTAAAAGGAGAAAAAAAAGATACTCCTGATGTAGTTACGGATGAGAAACAAGCTTTATTAATTTCTGTCTGCCACCTGTTGTTAGGTGAATGGCTTTAACATGGGAGGCGCTTTGCTGATGGTAGGCAAGCCCTATCAGATGACATTGTGGCTCACTCATATAATGCTTGATTCATAACAGTGTTTGTAGCTATTGGGGAAGACATATTGCCAAACGTAATTTGTTGAAATGACAAACAGTTGGTGTTTTTAAAAAATACGTGGATGGTTCTTGAGATGCAGGAAGCTTAGACTACCTTTTAATACTGTAAGGCTACTTTTAATAACGTAAAATAGTAAGAAAGGTTTACTTAGTTAAGCTGAAAACTTAACTAACAGCTGGTAAATTAAAAAGTTAACCTCAAAGAGTGCATCTTTGCTTTTTGGCTTGTTAAACATACTGGCTATCGGGAAATTGCATCTGTCATTCTTGGTTGTTATCCAGGAGAGGTGTGAAATGTGCAGCTGGATCCTCTTTTTTTCTTAAATTCTGCTCTCGAACATTAGAGAGACTCATTTGCAGTTGTAACTCTTAAAGCTACATTTTCTTGTAAATCTACAAGAGGCTTTGATAGTTTGAATTGATGTTTTATTTCAAGTGTATATGGGTGATGATGTACAGATAATGGGTTTTAACGATGAACTTTGGAGTACTGGGAATACCTTCATTTTAAGATGCCTATTCATAGAAAGTAATTTAATCTCTTTAAACAAGGTGAAAGTATTGGAGATTAGCATTTGATATGAAATTGAGTTTGCTTCATTTCAGAGCCAAATTTTGATAAAATTCCAGTGAAGGTTTTTCTGTCAGTGTTTTTGTTGAACTGATTATTTAGGGAGATTACAGATGAGAGGTCTGAACATGCTTTTTTTGGTTGGTACTTTATGATTTTGTTTACATTCGTTCATTTGTGTGTGTGTCTTTGAATATACCACTGCATGCATGTGGCAGTTAGTCTGTGGGCTTTACCAGCTGTGCCGTCTTGCTGCCCTGGGTTTGGATGGAAGAACAAATGCACAGTCTCTCAGGGTGCATCACCCCATTTCATGACTGCTCATTTGGGTATTTTGAATTTTGTAAGCTTGATAAAAAGTGATACATAATTATTCTGAAACCACATGGGCTTACATTTTCAAATACGGCTGTTTTTGATGAAAATAACTTTTTTTCTTATGATTTTGGAGGTTGAACTCAGGCTTTGTATGTGCTGGAATCCTCCATTGAGTGATATTCTTTTTTTATTCTCTCCCAGTCAGAGTTTCTCTATGTAGCCCTGGCTGTCCTGGAACTCTCTTTGTAGACTAGGCTGTCCTCGAACTCCCAGATCTGCCTGCCTTTGCCACCTGAGTGCTGGGATTAAAGGTGAGCTACCACCACATCTAGCCCCAGTGAATTTTTTATTCTTTTGAGAGAGGCTCTCACTCAGTTACTTGGACTGGCTTTGAGTTCACTTAGTAGACTCAGGTGAACTTCGAACTGTGGAAAATATTCCACCATAGGCTTTCTAGGAGCTGGATTATCAGTCTGGCCCACCAGGTTTGGGTCTCATTCTCTTTTTATAACAGCATAGGAGGAACCCCAGCATTCCTAGCAGGGATTCTATTCTCCTTTGTGAGGAGCAGAGTGATTGTAGAAGGTTAGCAACAGAGGTAAGCCTCATAGGAGTATAACAATTTCCTCAAAGGAGTGATTTTAATGATCTTAGGAGAAATGGTGACACGTTGTTTATAGAATGACATTCTAGGGCTGGGAGGCAGAAGCAGACGGGAGTTCAAGGCCACCCTGGTCTACAGAGCAAATATCAGGACAGTAAGGGCTACACAGGAACCCTGTCTTTAAAAACTTAAAAAAAAAAGGAAGAAAGAAAGAAAACAAAAGAAAAAAAGAAAAAGGCATTAGGCTAATAGAGCTGTTCTTTATATATCTGGGTCACTGTTATTGCTGTGAAAAGACATCATGATCAGGCAGCTCTTACAAAAGCATTTACTTATTTAATTGGGGGCTTGCTTGCAGTTTCAGAGGTTTATTTAGTACATTATCAGGGTGGGAATCATGGTATGTAGGGAGGCACGGGAGGAGTAGCTGAGAATACATCATGATCTGGGGCTGGGGGGAGCTATGCAATGTTGGGCTTGGCATGGGCTTTCGAAACCTCACATCTCCTAATCCTAATCCTTTCAAAGAGCTTTACTCCCTGGTCATCAAACATTCACCAAGCATTCAAATATATGAGCCTATGGGGGCCATTCTTATTCAACTCACTGGTCTGTCATGTCATAGTGCTCAGAGGAAGGGGTTAGAATGAGTAAAAAGTTACAGAAAGGGAATGGACAGGTTTAACTGTTGGTTGTCACACTTCAGTTTGCTTTTGACAAAATGCTTAATAACATGCTGCTTTTATGTTTTAGGTATTGCACTCTCAGTCTCGACATGTGGAAGTTAGAATGGCCTGTATTCGCTACCTTCGAGAGAACAGAGAGAAATTTGAAGCGGTAATTATTAACCTCAGATATGAGCGTGTCTGACTCAGATTTACATTTTGACCATTGGAAATATTCTAGTTGATAGTTCACAGGCTAGACATTTTAATTTTTTTCTTGAGAATTTCATAAATGTATACATATTATGATTTGATCATGTCAATCTCATGTCTTTTTTTTTTTTCTTTTTTAAAATAACCCATTAACTTCTCAGCTAGAGTGTATTCTTGTGAGCCCTTCCCCTCTCCATTCTAGAATTTTGACTGTTTGAGTTGTGTGAGTAGCCACTGTCTAGGAGTGCAGAAAGTCTGTGTTGTGTCTAGAAGACAGCATTTCGCAGCACTCCTCTCCGTCCTTCAGATTATGTTCTTTCTGTTTCCCGATCTTTGAGGGTGGGGAGATTGATTGATGTAGATGTCTCATTTAGGGTAGATCACTCATTCTCCTCACTTTGCAAGTTATGTCTCTGTTGGTCTTTGGCTTCTCTGACCCAGGTGACAACACAGAGACACAGGTGTATTTATAAGGCAGTTTGATGCCTGTCTGTTAGCAGAGTGAACAGCTGTAGGTTCCCCCAGTGCCTGTGACCTCCCTAGCCATTGTTCGGAAGGAATGGATCCCCTTCCTGGAGCAGGTCTCATCTAATCGGAAAGCAGTCAGTTATTCCTAAAACAGTCATGCATTTATTGGACCAGTGGGTATATCTTGCCTGGTAAGTCAATATTGTAGCATTTGTGATTCAGGGCTGGGTAAGACTGTAGTATTTTCTCCCCCAGCAGCCTACATAAATAATACTTTCTGGCATTATAAAAGCTAGCTAAAAGGGGAAAGTTTCTTGGTCACTTCCAAATTTCTTTCTCTATGGGCCCCAATCCAGATTTGTGGTCTATTCAGAACTAGGTGCCTTGCCTCCTGGTTCTGGTGGGCAGTGAAGGACAGTGGCAGTATCCTGTATTTTTTTCGGTCCATTTGAGGCTTCCCTGATAAATAAATAGCTCATATAGGGAGGCACTTACAATGTATGTGTTAGAGCTTAAGAGAGTTTTAAAATTTGATAGAATACAATTTGTAGAAGAATTCTTGATGTGAAGATACGCTGTAGGTGTTGAAAAGACTTCTGTAGATTGAAGAGGGTAGATGATTTTATGGTTTAAATATATCACTTTTGCTAAGTTAACTACTATTACAAATTAAATAAAATTGAACTTAGTGGTCAGATAGGAATACTTTTTAGCATTTGCCTTAGTTAATTTTCTACTGCTTTGACAAAGCACCATAACCTAGGTAATTTATTAAAAACATTTAAAAATTTGGGACTCACAGTTGTATAGGGTAATAGAACTCATTGGCCATCATAGATGGGAGCAGGCAGACAGGTAGGCATGGTACTGGAGCAGTAGTGAGAGCTTACATCTGACTCACAGGCAACATCTGACCCACAGGCTGGAGACAGAGCTAATTGGTTATGGGCCTTTAAAATCTCAACGCCCATTCCCAGTGACACACCTCCTCTAACAAGGACACATACCCTAATCCTTCTCAAACAGTTCTACTAATTGGAGACTAAACATTCAAACATATAAGCCTGGGGAGGGCCATCATTCAAACCACTACAGCACTTTCTCAGATTTGTCAGTTGGCTATAATGAAAGCAAAAAAAAAAAGGTTGGGTATAAGACTAAGTAAACTTATTTTATGAAAGAGACAATAAAACAGACTATATCATAAAACTCTTGATTGAAATTATTGGATTTCCTATAACTCTTCTGTGTTTTAATTGCTCAGATAGTTAACTCTGTTTCATTTGCCTGTACCAATGGACTATTACCAGAATAATCTGAAAGTGTTGTTTTGGTATTCCTCAATTTAGAATGACTTCTGCAGTGGCCTACAATTTTCTTTCCTCTCTTGTTTTGAAGTCCTGTTTTATTTCTTCCCAGGCTTTCTATGAACTGACTTGTACTTGGTGCCTTCTCATTTAGCCTTCTGCCAGGCTGCCTGGCTTCAGCTGGCTTTGTTGCTCTGGTCTTCCCTACAGTGGTCTTCCTTCTCATGCTACATTGGCATTCTCTGTAATGGCTGCTCCACTTATGCCCATTTGAGTTCTGGCTGGCTCTCATCTTGAGTCATCGTCTTCCTGGAAACATTTCCCAGCAACATTTCCTTTAAATTCTTTGGCGTATTTATTGCCATTACTTAAGTATTTATACAGATACTCATTATGAATACCTTTTAACATTACTGATAAAGTTTAGGTGTGTATAAGAACCCAGTGACTTCAAGTGAACTTTAACAGTAAACCTGTTGTTGTTTGGTATTTTTCTTAGACAATATTCCTATTAGAATTAAAAAAAAAAATGCATGCGTGTATAACATGTGTTGAGGTACCTTAGCCAGAATAGGGCATCAGATTACCTGGAGCCAGAGTTACAGGTGGTTGTGTACTGCCTGCTGTGAGTGCTGGGGATTGAAACAGGGTCTTCTACAAAAGCAAGAAGGATTTTATCTGCTGAACCACTTTTCCAGGCCCCTAATATAATTTTTTTTTCTTACAGTTTATAGAAGGGTCATTTGAAGAGTATTTAAAACGTTTGGAAAACCCACAGGTATGTGTAACCGTATTTCTGCTTGTGTGTATCCAAATATGTGTTAAAATTCCTTGACAGAAAATCATTAGTGTGTTGTGTGACACTTGAAGTAACTGTACCCTTTGTGTAGTGTTTAATTGAAAGATAATTGGGTGGTGACACACCTTGAGGCAGAGACAGGTGGATCTCTGTGAGTTTGAAGCCAGCCTGGTCTACAAAGCTAGTTCCAGGACAGCCAGGGCTACACAGAGAAATCCTGGCTTAAAACAAAACAATAAAATAATAAGAAAGAAAGTTAATTGGAGTTCTTTCTAGAAGTTGTCTTGTGAGGAGAGAGCCCTGTCTTCTGTGTTTGTCATGGCATGTGAATGTAGCACACAAGATCTGGGATTCCCTGTGCAGATGATTTTTGGAATCATCTGTTAGGCTATTTGTGCAGCTTGGACAGGATGAAGCTTAATTTCTTTAGGCAAGTTAGAGCAGAAAGTTCTTCTGTAGGGTGCCATTTCCTGTGATCAGCTTGTGAAGAGAGCAAAGACTTGAAAAAAAGGGTGATGGGTCTGTCAGCTCCTACCATTCAGTATCAGTCATGCTGAAGAGAGAACCAGGCAACCAATTAACCAACCTCCTCCCTCCTTTTCTTCCTCTCTCCCTCTCTTCCTCCCTCCTTTTCTTCCTCTCTCCCTCTCTTCCTCCCTTCCTCCTTGCTTGAACTGTTCTCACTAAGCCAGGTTTAATCCCAGCACTTAGGCAGAGGCAGGTGGATTTCTTAGCTCGAGGCCAGCCTGGACCACAGAGCGAGTTCCAGGACAGCTAGGGCTACGCAGAGAAACTGTCTTGAACCTTCCTCCTATCCCCCAAAAAGCTTATCACTGAAACTCCGTAATATAGAATGTAGCTAATGTATATCTTAGTAGCATTGTTTTCTTAGCATGTTGTACTTCAGTTGCTGTAAGCTTCAAATGTCACGGGATATGAATTAGTTAAGGTTCTTTAGAGCCAAGGGAATGAGTGCATATTATCAAAGGCATTCATATTATCAAAGGCATTTATTGGGTACCAGTCATGATTTAAGCCCAGTAGTCCAGCAGTGGCTCTCTGAATGCTGGAGAGCCTGAGAACCTGAGCTGTGACTGTCCACACTGCTGGGTCCCTCAGCAGTCCCAGTTTGGTGCTAAAGGCTTGGGGCTTGGGGGGTGGTACTCTAATCCTCATTTTACATCAGAAGATATTGGTTCTAATATCAGTGAAAGATGGCAGCAGGGTACATGGATACTCAAGCAGTGTTCTGGGAAATATGGGCATGTAACAGCACTGATTTATTTTTATTTTTTTTCTCATTTCGTTTCCCTTGAGTCTTTTTTTTTTTTATCTCAGGCTTGCTTTGGGAAAGCCTTGCCTTGTTCTTCTGCCCACTTGAGTTTTCCCTGCCTCAGTTAATCCTCCTAGGCAATACCCTTATGGACCCACCTAGGGTGTCTTAGCTGATTCCAGGTCCGGTCAAGTTAACTACTAAGCATAGCCACCACAGAATGCTTTTGGAAATTCCCATCCTCTTTGTAGTTAGAAGTAACACTGGCAGGGGCTGGAGAGATGGCTCGGCAGTTAAGAGCACTTGTTGCTTTTTCAGAGGACCTGGATTTGTTTCCTAACACTTAATGGTGGTAAGGGTAAAGGGAATAATACAAGAGAAGAAGCATACATCTGTGATTGGTATGTCTGATGGATCTATAGCATCAGTTCCAGTGCTTGAGACACTGGAGAGGTAATAGTCAGAATTTCTCTGTAATAGGAAGTCACATATAAATGAGGATAGTGCATGTGTTAGAAAGACAGATGGGAGAAGGGTTTTAATTCAGGCGCATTTACAGCTCAGTAGGCCAAGCTCTCAGTGTGAGTTCATATTTGAAGTCTGAATAGGTCTAAATAAGCAGTGCTTTGAATAAAGGGCATTCTAAGCAGTAAAAACTGAGTAAGACAGAGTGAGAGAATATTCCATGTGGAGCATGACACATGTGCAGGTAAGCAGTATTGGAAAAGGATGGTGCCACATACCTTTAATCTAGCATTCTGGAAACAGAGGCAGGCAGGTCTCTGAGTTCAGGGCCAGCCTGATTTATAGAGAATTCCAGAATAGTCAAGGCCATACAGAAAGCCAGTCTCGAAAAACCAAAATAAATAGTGAGAAATGAGTTGGAGGGCAGGCTGGGCCCATGAGTTAGTCATTTTCATAATGTCACCTATTGCTTAGATCAGCTGGTGTGTGTGCTGTAAATGTAGATTCTTCTCTGGCTCTCAACCTAAGTTGTAAGTCATTAAGGCCTTGAAGTATAGGTGTCTACTATTGGGAAGACATTTAAGGATTTGGAGGTAAGAAGTCAGAATTATTATGACACTTTCTCTACTCATCTATTTTTCTTCTTTCTATCTGGATTCATCTCTTTGATCTTAAAATTCTGTGTGTTGTATTCAGTGATGACCTAGAGGCAAAACTAATGCTCAGTATTTTTGTTGCCTGGATTGGTAGATTAAAAACACACTGTATAAAAATGTTATTATTTTATAGTCCTGAGGACCAGGACTTTTGTTCATATTAGACAAGGGATTTATCAGTGAGCTGTATTCCTTGGCCTTGGTCTTTTCACATGGATCTTAACTAATGTAGCTCAAGCGGCCCTTGAACAACTCACTGTATATAGGCCGACTTTGAACTAATCCTACCCCCCCACACCTCCAGCTTCCAGAATGCTAGGATTATTGATGTGCTATCAGCATGCCTGGATGAAAATAATTGGAGGTAGATGAGACCTGAGACATCCATCCCTTAGTTTTAAAAATAGCTAAAACATTTTTATTTAGTGCATAACCCATATTTTGGGGGTATGTTTGTACCTTTACAAGGTGTAATAGTCAGATTTGGAATGTTGGCATGGATCTGTCACTTCAGTCATCGTTTCTTGCTTGGGAATGTTTACAGTAGTCTCCATTAGTGTTTTGAAATACACAGCTAAGTGTAGCCAGTCCCAGTGGTGCTCTCACTGTATCTTAGGCACTGGAAGCAGCTGCTCCTTAACCTCCTCACTAGTCATGCTCTCCTTTCCTGCTTCTTAGGCTCTGTGACCACCACTCTACCCTGCTTCTATTGTGGCCAGCCTTTTAATTCCCACATGGTCAGGAGAATTGAGTGCTTGTCATGAAGACTCAATTATTTTTTATTTTCTCTTTTTCCTTTAAAGCTGTGCAGTGGCACATGTCTTTAATCCCAGCACTCTGGAGGCAGAGGTAGACTGATCTCTGGAATTCTAGGTCAGCCTGGTCTACAGAGTTCCATGACAGCCAGGGCTACACAGAGAAACCCTGTCTTAAACAAACACAAACAAATAAGAATTTTTTTGTGAACTCTGTTAAAGTCAAATTGACATCCTCTGTTACATGTAGTGCCCATATGGATTTAACATTTATCCACAGCTTATTTGTTCACAAATTAACAGCACAAATTATAGAGTTTTCAATCAGTCATTCTTTAAGAAGTTCCCAAATACTTTTAGTACTTAATTTGGCTTCTGGCAATTATCAATTAATCTACTTTCTAGGTTTTGCTTTTTTAGATTTATAAAAGGAATGACAAAGTTTGTTGTCTTACATGTTCGACTTGCTTGTATAATGGGAGTACTTTTGAGAGTCATTCACATTGTTTTTATTGCTATTTTGTAGAGGAGTATTTTGGATAGATGGACACACCTTATCTGTTAAGTCATACCTGGCTGTTTCCCGCTTGTGGGCTCTTAGGTTTGGACTTTATTTTCTCTTGGAGAATGGAATTGTTGGGTCATAGGCTAAATATATATTTAGCTTAATGAGAAACTTTCCAGCTTTTCCGGAGTGGCTGTACAGTTTTTGTTTACTTATGAGCCATGTTGTAGCTCTACATTTTTGAGTGTTCATTGTGATTTTAATTTGCATGGTGATGAACATTTGCCATCCATGTATCTCTGCTGATAAGATGCTTGTTCATAAATTATGTCTTTTTCATAAGTTATGTTGATCTCAAGTTTTAAAAGTTCTTTCTTTACATGTAAGTCCTGCATTGGCAATATGTTTTTGGAAGACTTTCTTGTAACTTTTGTGTGAGCTTTTCATTTTCTGTAGACCAGACTGACCTTGAACTCACAGAGATCTTCCTGCCTCTGCCTCCCAAGTGCTGGGATTAAAGGAG
The DNA here is from genome assembly GCF_008632895.1 of Mastomys coucha. Taxonomy (NCBI): domain Eukaryota; kingdom Metazoa; phylum Chordata; class Mammalia; order Rodentia; family Muridae; genus Mastomys; species Mastomys coucha. The sequence goes on from NW_022196905.1 coordinate 218,216,344, forward strand.
TGTGCCACCACCTCTTGGCTCATTTTCTTTTAAGACATAAACGTTTGCATTTGATGGCTGAGTTTTAGTTAGGAAGAAGATAAGGTTTTGTGCTGGCCATTGTTTACTTATGCAGATTATCATAGAATTTATTTGAAAGGTTTCTTGTAAGGAGATACATTATTCTCATTAGATAAGGCTGGTAGACTTTTTAAAAATTATTTTGTTTTATGTTCATGATGTTTTAATTTCATGGGTATATATGCACTGTGTATATCTTGTGTCTGGACAGTAGAAGAGGATCCTGAATTCCCAGTAAGCCAGTGTGTGTGCTGAGGACTGACATCTGGGTCTGCTGCAAGAGTAGCAAGTGCTCTTAATGCCTGAGCTATCTCTCCAGTTTGAAGTTTACATTTTTAAATTCAGTATGGCCTTTGTTTCATATGTGAGGAGAGCTAAACAGTCTCCTACCAGTGAATTTTCTCTGCCAGAGGGTATCATATGGAAGTATTTATGAGAAGCTCTGATTACTAGGGTAAGGCCTATTTCAAAAGTTTGTTTCAGTATGTGTCACCTATTTTGTTTTGAAAACCAAAGCTGATTTGAAAGCACTAGTGAGATGTGGGTTTGTTCCAGAAGTCACAGCACTGTCTACAATGATCTTCTGTGTGTTGCTTTTGTTTTGGAAGTGGAGTTTGGTTTGTCACGGCTCATTCATAGTGTCTTGCATTAAGACTGCTGCTTTCACGGGTAACCTAGGGCTGCATTCTTGTATTACAAGGTTTTAAATATAGGTACACGATGATTTGGTTTTTGTCTTGAATTCCTGTTTCTCTTGTGTTTCAGGCTAGGCTTGCACAAGTTTTCTTGTTGCTCTGACCAGACACCTAGCAAGGAACAGTTTAAGGGAGGAGGGTAGGGCTTGTTTTTCTTCTTGGCTTTTTGTTTAAGGTCTGAGGTGATAGTGTCTGTTCTTGGCGTTGTGGTAGTGGGAGTGTATGGCAGATGTTTACTCACACCTCAGAGGACCAGGAAGTCAGCCTGGGCTGTGTTTTTCAAGACATGCCTCCTCCTCCCCACTTTGTCCAACTAGAGTCCCTAAGACAGTTCAGCAGCTGGGGACCAGGTTTTAAAGCATGAACAGTCCCAAACTGTAGCACACCCTGCCAGTTCTCTGGGCACTATGTGTGCAGATAATGTGGCTTAGTAGTTTGTTGTGGGAACTAATTAAATGAATCCACCCCGAAAACTCCAATTCCCGCTGGGCCACGTTCCTGAGCTGGTACCATTCGGCTTCAATACTAAGCTCCGGCGGGTTTTTGTTATTTTCTCCCAGCAAGCTACATCTTGGTCTCATGCAACTCTTGACACACTCCCACAATCATTCATCTAGCTAGTGCCTAAGACCTGGTAAGTAAAACATGACGCTTAAGGCCTTAATATTCAATCAGATTTATATAATAATAAAATCACAATTTACAAGATGCCAATACAATAATTTCAGAACCAAATAATAAAGACAATATTCTAACCAAATTAACCTATTTTGTAAGAACCTGCTTGGTTGTATAACCTCATGGGGTCTGGTTCGTCCTCATAGTCTGTCTCCATGATGATGTCTCTCCCTGCTCCTGACCATTCTCCTCCTCTCCTGACCTTTCTCCTCCTCCAACTCTAGCTCTACCTCTCTATTCCTGTCCAGTCACAGGCCTGTCACTGCCCTAATGTGATTGGACAGAGAAAATGCTACAGCATTAGTTATTAAAAAAAGATATTATTTTGACTGTGTTTTAACTTACTATACTGGAGAGATCTTTCATGTTACTCTTTTGCAGTGTATGTTCTACAGAGTGGACAAATCAGTTTATTTCCTGAAGTTCTTGGGAATTATTAACACGTGACAAAAATATTACATTATCACTACCTTCCTTTATATACTTTTGTGGACATACAAAACATTCCAACAGAATAAATTGTATAGACTTTGAAATGCTGAGCCAAAGAAAATACAGGGGCATTAATTTTTTCCCTTATATGTACTGGCTGTTTGCTCTCCAGAAAGGCTTCAAGTGACTTTCAGCAGTACAGATTTCCTTTGTTCTAGGATGCTCTCTTTTGTGCCTTGATTCATCCTGAAGGTGAAATAACTTCTTTTTATGTCTCATTCTTGGCCTCATGTGCCAAGCTTCTGAGTAGTGGGTTAGAAGCTAGCCCTTGCTATAGATAGGTGAGTTCTCAACTTCAACAAATGATTCCTGTTCCTTATACTAAGGGTATTTTCTGTTAATTTTTAATTTTATTATAATGAGTTACATATGGTCATTTTCATGTAGTATATATGTGTTTTGAACATCTTTTCCCCTTTGTCCCACTAGAGACTTAAAAAAAAAAAACAACTTGTAATACAATGTTTGACTGCATGTCCATCTTTGCACCATGTGTATGCAATACCCTAGTAGACGAGAAGAGGGCAGATAACCCGAAACTGGAGTAGACGGTTGTTAGGCCTTGTTTGTCCTGGGAACCAAAACTTGGGTCCTTTGTAACAACAAGATGGCTTATCTGTTAGAGAGATGGCCATCTCTCTAACTCTGTTCTCTTAGGTGACTTAAGAATAATATACTAATGGTATACTTATAAGGGGCGTTTATGGCTGGACGATGGTAGCGCATGCTTTTAATACTAGCACGCAGAAGGTAGAGGCAGGCTGATCTGTGAGTTGAAGGCTAGCATGGTCTACAGAGTGAGTATCAGGAAAGCCAAGGCTACACAGTGAAGCTGTCTTGAAAAAAAAAAAAAAGGTGTTTTTGGAGAATGTGTATGATGTATATTGTAAAAAATGGTATACTTACATGCCAACTTTTCTTTCCTCAATACAGGAATGGGTAGGACAAGTGGAAATAAGTGCCCTTTCTCTTATGTACAGGTAAACTGTAGAACACTTAAGTAAAAACAGTAAAATAAAATAACTGGAAAATTAGTATATTACATTCAACTAAAATTTTAAAACTTAAAAGGTGTTTTATACCTCAATTGTCAAAGACCTTCCCTAAGGTTTTTAATCTTGTTTATTTAATTTTATCAGTTGGAATTTGATGGTTAGATAGCACTGTTTAAATATTTTAATTCCTGAGGGATTTTTGAAAAAGGCACAGAAAATATTAGACTATGTCCTAAAAACTATTGTTTATCAGCTTCATAGGGAAAGTAACATTGACTGTAACATTGACTGGCGCAGGAAGAGAGCTCAGGTGCTGGTCTTTCTCATTGCTACAGCTGCTTTGAGAGCAAGCCTTCCTTTTAGAATTGTCTTTGAAGTTATTCATGTTTTAAAACTTCATGTAAATTCTTTTGAAATTTTAATTTTGAGAAAACATACTTCTGGTATTTTATAGTGCAGATATTTCATTTTTTTTATTGTTTTGTTTTGTTTTGTTTTATGCCTAACAGTGCCTAGAACATTGCCTTATATACAGATAAATGAATAACTTCAATTCATGAACTATATTCTTTTAAAAGTAATATCTGAGTTTTATTTTCAGGAAAGATTTTGTAATATATCAGGAGCCAAATGTTTCTCCTTCACATGTAACTGAAAATAATTTTCCTGAGAAGGTAAGACTTTTTTGAAGCATTAAGAAATATTTAAGTAGAAGAGCTGCGTAGTTACTACCTTGACTAGTACCTTAAGCTATACTTAAGCTATATCATGACATTAAGTAGTTAAGTAACTTGTGAAAGTCAGCTCTGCTTTGTGTCCAGTCATATCCTGCTGTTTGTCTTTCCCTTTGTAAAGGTAATTTTAGTAGCGGTGGTATCACTGCATCATGTGCTCTTAAAGTAGAAGCAGTGGAAAAGTTTTATGAAGCTTAGAAAGGAAAAAAAAAAGCTGATTCACTGTAAGAGAATTTTACTTTATTGAGTGAAATCTACTGTTTAAGGATGAGGAAGGTGTGGGGAGGGGTGGCTGTTAATGGGGCTTTGCTCTTTCCAACTACAGTTTTTGGGTTATGGCATATTTTATTCAGTAAATGTACATTTTGTGTGTAGAAAATACTTAAAACTGACAATCAGGAAGAGCTGTTTTTGATTCTGTCTCATAGAAGTCAGCATTAACATTGTTTTAGAACACTTCTTTCTCCATTCCTTTCCACTTCCCTTTTCCTTTCTCCTCCCCTTATCACTTCCCTCCTCATTCTCTTCTTTCCTCTTCTCTTCTTTTCCCTTTTCTCCTTCCCCTCTTTCCAAAGTCCCACTGAATCCAAAATCTTAAAATTCTCCTGCCTTAGCTTCTTGCATGCTATGGTTATAGGCATGTATCACTGAACTTGACTTGGAATGATTTCTTATAATCTTTTAACTATTTTTAAAAAAAGATTTATTTATCTATCTTTATGTGTATGTTTATGTACATGAGTGTACAAATAAATGCTCAAAGGCCACAGGTTTCAAATCTCCTGGAGTTGCAGTTATAGGTGGTTGTGAGCTGTCAGATGTGGGTGTTGGGAGACAAATTTGGGTCTCTGAAAGAGCCGTAAGTGCTCTTAATCACTGAACCATCTCAACACCTTAACTTTGTTGTTCTTTAAGTAGTTGAGATCATATATGATGTCTGGTGTTTTAGGGTTTTGAGATGGTCACTTTATATAGACTGACTTTTGCCTTGTGATTCCCTCTGCCTCAGCCTCCCTAAATACTGGGAATGTGACTTGTGACTTCTTCCTGTTTTTTGTGGCTCTATAAACATTTACCAGAATGCGCATGTGGGGGCTTATCTGTAACCCCAGCACTGGAGAGGTGGGCACAGGAGGGTCAGGAGTTTGAAGGCCAGTGTCCACTAGACAGTGAGTTTGAGACCAGCCTAGGATACATGAGACTGTCTCAAAAGACAACAAAACAGAACTAAGCTGTGTCAGTGCTTTCTGGTTTTTCACCATACCGTGGTGGACTATTGACAGCATTGGAGCTGTGTTATTTCTGAAATAGGGTTTTGTGATTTCCAGAGGCTTTGGAGACAGTGTTCTTTGTGAGTGTTAAATGTGACTGACTGAAATGTTGCTTACTTCCCTTCAGGTGTTACTGTGCTTTTCGAATGGAAATCATTATGACATTGTCTATCCTATAACATATAAAGATAGTTCTGCTATGTGTCAGTGTAAGTATCATCTTGTCTTCATATAGGAATTAGAGCCTAAGCCTCACAGCCTTAGTAAGGATTTATGTTTGTTTTTCAAGTTGTTAATGTATAGCTTTAAAAAAATCCAAGTGATTGAATAAATGCTTCATTCATTGTATTACCATTGGCACTCTTGAGATTTGGGGCCAGATTCTTCTGTTGGGGTGCTTCTCTTTGCATTGTAGGATGCTTAGTAGACAGTAGTGTCTGTCCAGTAGATGGCAGTATCATTTGCTACCTTAGTGTGAAATCTAGTTTCTACAGCTGTTCCCAAATACTTGCTAGTTGGCTAAATTCCCCTCCCATCCACACAAGTAGGAATGCTAGTTAAGGAGGTGAGAAATGGCCCCTCCTGCTTTAAACTCCCCTTTTTTTCTCATACGAGTAGTAGTGTTGCACATGTAATTGCTTGTTTTCTGTTTTTTTGAGACAGTTTCACTTATGTAATCTTGACTATCCCGAAATGTCCTATTTAGATCAGGCTGACCTTGAACTCAGAACCACTTGCCTCTGCCTCCTAAGTACTGGAATTAGTCATACACCACCATGCTTGACTTTTTTCTCTAGTCTTAAGTGATCAGTAAAATTAAGAGTAGTAAATATTTTAAAAGCATAAGCCATGTTTTTGAGGTGGAAATACTGAACTATCTTTTGGGCCGTGTTTCCACCTTTGCTAGCTAGTCAGAGTCAGGACATTTCAGCTTCAGGAATTAAGCCTTGGTAGCTTGCCTTCCCTGTGCTGCCTGTGGGTGAGTTGAGGTTTGAGCTCCTCTTTCTCAGATGGTCTGGGAGAGGATTAGGGATTCATTTAGATGGTGGGCACGCGTTCTTAGTGTACTTACTTTCAGGAAGTTTATTGTAAAATGAGTTTTACAGTTCACCTGTTTTAATTTTTTTAGTATAAAATTTTTCCCTGTCCTATTTATTTATTTATTTATTTATTTGTTATAACCCTTTTAGTTTTTCAAGACAGGGTTTTTTTGTGCAGCTCTGGAACTTGCTCTGTATACGAAACTGGCCTCTAACTCGGATCCACCTTCCTCTGCCTTCTGAGTGCTGGGACAAAAGGTGTGTGCCCCCACTGCCTGGCTTTTGGAACTCATTTTTTAAATGAGCAAATCTAAATATTCTTCCCTTCATAGATGACTTAGAATATATTGTCTGTGAGTGTACATATTAGGTTTGGATTTGTGGGTATGTATGTGCATATACATACATTAGGTCAGCCTTCGTTCTTGTTTTTCTTACCCCTTTTTGTGTTATGTGTGCATGTGTGTAAATGTTGGGGGTGGACAGTAAGTGATATGGCTTGGGGTCAACATTGGATGTCTTTGGTGACTCTCCTGCTTACATTTGAGAGGATCGCTCACTGAACCTGGCCAGAGGTCATCACTTTTTAAAGCTAGACTGTCTGGCCAGCAACTGCTAAAGCTCTTTCTGTCTCTACCTCCTTGGTGCTAGGATAATAAATAAGTACTTGGTGCTACACCCGCCTTTTCTGTATGAGTGCTGGGGACTCTAGCACTTACCAATTGAGCCATCTTCAAACCCCTAAAAACATATATTCTAAGTCTCTTTTTAGCTCATTATGTAAAGTTAAAGCAGAAGTTAGATTATGGTGAGCATCCTTGTGGTTTATAGAAACTTGATGAGTACTTGATCTAATGTTCCAGTTCCTGGGAGAACTAAGGCGAGAGATACAAGTCTTGTGCCTTGTCAGCTAGTATACTCTAATGCTTTGCAAACTTCATGATGCTTTATCTCTTCCAGCCAAAACCTTTGGGTTAGGCCTCTTGTGTGCCATGCCAAAGCTGGGAGACTAAAAATAGTAGTACTTCATGTGCTGAGATTAAATGTGAGAACACAACAAAGCTTTAATGTTTGTAAAATCAAGTAGTGCTCACTAAAGTTTCTCACTTTTCTTGATGTGTTTGCTTCATAGATTTGATACGCTTTAGTTGTGTTTTAAAAATGTAGTAATTTTAAGTGATATTTTGAACTGTGTGTACCACAGACATAGGTTCCTGTTGCTTTCTAGGTATCTTTGAGATTAAATGGTGTGTTGGCTGTAAGGGTTTGTATATACCTACTAAACATTTCAGAAGCCTGGGTGGTGCTGTCACATTTCTCCTGTTTCCAAAACATGCCTCTAACGTTGCATACTGTGTCTCTTTAATTACAGCTCTCCTTTATGAATTGCTGTATGAGAAGGTATTTAAAACTGATGTTAGTAAAATCATGATGGGACTAGAAGCCTCTGAGGTGGCTGAGGAGAGCAACAGTGAGATATCAGATTCTGAGGACGACAGCTGCAAGTAAGAGCACGTCTCAGTCCTAAAGTGTCTTTTTTTTTTTTTTTTTTTTTTTTTTTTTTTTTTTTTTTTTTTTTTTTTTGAGACAGAGTTTCTCTGTATAGTCCTGGCTGTCTTGGAACTCACTCTGTAGACCAGGCTGGCCTCGAACTCAGAAATACGCCTGCCTCTGCCTCCCAAGTGCTGGGATTAAAGGCGTGCGCCACCACCGCCCAGCTCTAAATTGTCTTTCTAGTGTCACCCAAGCAAACATTTTCGTGTGTTAAGGTGTGCATCCATAAAGCATTGATACGCAGGAGAGATGTGTTAAGGTGTGCATCCATAGAACATTGATACGCAGGAGAGGTTCTTTATTGCTGCCATGGATTTGACCTAGTTTCTATAATGGTTTTCTCTTAAAAAGTTGTTTTGGTTAATGAGAATTTACATGTATGCAATTGATAAACATGTAGAATAGATTTGATCTGTGTGTACATTGTAAAACTGTAGAGTTAACTTGTTTATACATCCAGTGATGAAAAGTATTTGTTTTGATCTTCCTGACCTTTTCATCGTTTCGTTCCTTTGCTTCTGCCACCTCTATTAGAATAAGGAGTGCTTCACTGTGGAGTTGTGTGAGGTAATCCACCTTTTAGAGTCACAAAGATCCTCAGCCCTGGACATGCAGGGATAATTTTGGATATCCAAGCATGTTTTTAGTATGTGTGTTTGCTAATTAGATGCATTAGGGGCGTATTATTTAAAATTCTCTAAAGACACTTCAGTAACCTCTGTGGCATAGAATGAGGGTGTTTTAAGTATTTCCTAAAAGAGACAATATGATATTTACGTGAGCATATCAGGTAGTTTCAAATATCTTACGTATTAAGTTTTGATGTTATGCCTGTATATGATATTAGTTATCAACATTAGGTTTATCATTTATGAGCATCCTCTATTACATTCCTGTTGAAGCTGAAAAAGTATATTCTCATATGAGAACATGGTAGTACATGTTATACTGGGGAAGAGGTTCTCCTTGAGTTTAAGTTTTTACAGTCAAATTTTTTAAATGTATATGTGTTGATTTGAAGTGTAGGACCCCTCCCCTGTTTTCTGTGGTGGAGAGCAAATTCAGAGTTGTATGTGTTACATGCATGCTAGGCAGAGAAAGCACTATACCACTGGGCTGCACTCTAGTAGACCCGTGCTTGGTTTTAATTTTTTAGGGTTTTTTTTTTGACAGAAATATTTAAATTATGAATTTATGTGTGAATGAGTGCAGACAGTTCGAGACCAAGATGACACATTCCTTTTTGCTAATGTTATAGGTTCTTGTGAGCCTCCTGAGTAGGTTCTGGTAGCTGAACTTGGATTTTCTGCAAGAGCAGTGTGGGATCTTAAAAACCACTGGACCGTCTCTGTGTTCCCCCTTCTCTCCCCTTTTTTTCTGAGGCAGGGTCTAGGTATTCTTACTGTGTAGCTAAGAATGACTTTCTCTCCTGATTATCTGATTGTCTTCCCCTTCCAAGTGTTTATGGTTACAGGTGCATGCCTTCACACTTGCTTTCTACGAATTTGTTGAACTAAAATTTCCTGATTTGTACTGAAGATCTGACCATTATTTATGCTTGAACAGTGTTTGATGTTGTGAATTTTTGTCCTAAATAATTGTTGATTAATTATGCACAAATAGAAATTGCCTCTCTTCTTTCCAGACACCTAACGTGATCCAGATCTGTGTGTGTGTGGGGGGGGGCTGAGTTATTTTAATTTGCTACCCACACTTAGAGTTGGAGGGCCTTTAAACTGGCTTTTTGAATGCTGTAGACGTTTGTCCTGTTGTAGAAACAAGTCCAGGTATGACTGGACGTAGGACTGGTGAGCTGGAGAAGCTTACCTGGAAGGGAAGCGGGTATGGTAGGATATGTGTGTTACTATGCTTGGTTTCCCTTTTACACTGCCCTTGAAATGTAGCTTACCTTTTTACTATAATAAAACTGCTTTAGCTGGATATATATAGCCCATAGATTGAGTAGTACTTGCTTAGCATATGGGAGGCCCTGGGTCTGAGTCTTCTGTATTAGAAGGAGGGATTAAACAAAACAAAACAAAACCCTAACAACCCCCCCCCCCCCTTTATTTTTCCTTTGTTTTTCCAGACAGGGTTTCTTTGTGTAGCCCTGGCTGTCATGGAACTCACTCTGTAGACCAGGCTGGCCTTGAACTCAGAAATCCACCTGCCTCTGCCTCCCAAGTGCTGGGATTAAAGGCGTGCGCCACCACAGCCCGGCTTTAAACAACCCCTTTTTTATTTGTCACATAATTTTTAAGAGAGGACAAACACTGAATAACCTTTTCAAGGTTAGATCAGGTTAGTGTGTTGATGAGTAGGGAAGATGTGTAATATGCTCTTAGATTATTTTCACATTCATATTGGTGGGTCTTGACGTGTACTTAAATGAGGAGTGATTTTTGTTTGTTTGTTTTCGGTCTAGACTCCAAGCTCTTGCTCCCTTTAGTGAATTATTTGGAGATTATTTTGAAAAACAGAGGTGGATTTCTTTTTTTTTTTTTTCAAGACAGGGTTTCTTTGTATATCCCTGCCTGCCTGGAACTCACTCTGTAGACCAGGCTGGCCTCGAACTCAGAAATCCACCTGCCTCTGTGCCTCCCAAGTGCTGGGATTAAAGGCATGTGCCACCACTGCCTGGCCAGAGGTGGATTTCTTAAAGAGGAGTTGTAGGATAGATACTCTAGGAGCTAAGTAAGTAAAACCTTTTTCATCTTGAGTCCCATCAGCCTCTTGATCACCTTGTGGTCTTTGTGTGTGCTCTTCTCTGTCTGGACTACTGTCTTGTTACCTTTCTTTTATTCAGAGGCACCTCAGTGAGGCCTTTCCCTACCACTTGCTGCTGTGCTTGCTACCTTTTGTTTTCATAGGACTTGGTTTCTTTTTTCTCTCTTTTTTTTTTAAATTTGCAGCACTCTTTGATGGTTTTTAAAAAAGATTTATCTATTTATTTATTATATCTAAGTACACTGTAGCTGTCTTCAGGCACACCAGAAGAGGGCATCAAATCTCATTACAGATGGTTGTGAGCCATCATGTGGTTGCTGGGATTTGAACTTAGGACCTTCAGAAGAGCAGTCAGTGCTCTTAACTGCTGAGCCATGGCTCCAGCCCCAGGACTTGGTTCTTACTGTACTGGGTACCTACCTAATTGTGTTACCTTACTAGATTCTCCTGGCAGGATTTTTTGTCTCTCACTGCTTAGACCCCAGCAGCACACTTGCAGTCAATGAATGAGAAGTGGGCTGATGCTGGTTCTTGATTGTACTGAAGGTTAGGAAGTGTTGTTTTACAAAAAGGTGGCTATGACTCTTGACAGGTTTACAATTGGCATATTTGGCTTTATTATAAATGTTGTAATTTGATTGTACCAGTTCTTTTAAAAGCTTTGTAATACTTTTCAAAATTTTATGTTGAATCTTTTGTAAATTGTTGTTGCATCCATTCAAAAACTGCAACCTGCCACCACCATTTTTGTTTTTCTGTTTACTAAATCAGTAAGAATTACTAGTATTAAGTCTGATTTTTATATGTGCATAATTATACTATATATAATATACTTACATATAGTAAAATATATTTATACATATACTTTATATATAGATAGACATAATATATACTTCTATGTAGTAAAACTTAAGAGTTTATTGAAGCCTCATGTTTTTGACATTGTAGTTGAGGTTAAAAGTTGATTACATGTAAACTTTCATTTTCTAATTATGGTTCTGTTCCTTTATAGGAGTAAAAGTACTGCTGCTACTGATGTGAATGGATTTAAACCCGCAGGCAGTGAGGTATTTTACATTTTTAAATTATTTTTTAAATATTTTTTCATATTTTTAACTTACTCTCATATGTAAAGAACCTGTGATTTTTGATGGTTGTTTTCTGTAGTCAGGTTTACTTTGCTAGTAAGAAACTGATTTGTTGCTTCCTGTTTTCTTTTTAATATTTTGAGTTGTTTTGCTTTTGTGCATATTTGAAACTGTTTTAAAAGCATTTCTGTGTTGATTGGACTTCTGACATTGTTTATTTAGAACCCTAAGAACAATGGGAACTCAGCTGACCTTCCTTTGTCCAGAAAGGTTCTTAAGTCACTCAACCCAGCTGTCTATAGAAATGTGGAGTATGAAATTTGGTTGAAGTCTAAACAAGGTGAGTTAAACCTAAATCTTCTAAAAAACTGCTTTGTAGCACTTAAGATAATGAAATTTTACAATATATTTTAATGAACTTTTTTAAACTAACAGCTCAACAAAAACGTGATTATTCCATTGCTGCTGGCTTACAATACGAAGTTGGAGATAAATGCCACGTAAGTGATGTCTACCAAATGAGAAAGTGACCTTACTTGAATCTTAATTTTCTGATACTTCCCATAGGAACTGCCAAGTAAAATTTGACTGTAGTTATAATTTGGATTTCAGAATCCAATATGTACAAGTAAAAGTAAAGTCATCTTAATGCTGAAATTTACACATTTGTAAAGCCAGTCTTGTTGTTAATTGTTTTGTTTTGTTATTGAGAGAATGTCTTCCCTGTTTAGTCCTGGCTGGCCTGGAACTATGTAGACTAGGCTAATCTGGAAGTCACACAGATCCACCCGCCTCTGCCTCCTGAATTCTTGGCCTTTGTACATTTTATTTGAATAAAGTTTACCTGAAATCTTAAGCAACTGGAATGATACACAGGTGACTTGTTTACTCAAGTATGTAGGATATATTTTAAACTTCTTGATAGAAATAGCTGTTTAAAAAAAGGCTAGTGAAGCTGGATGTGGTAATGTATATCTTTAATCTCATCACTTGGGGAGACAGAGGCAAGTGGGTTTTTGTAAGTTCATGGCCAGTCTGGTAGGTCTACATAGTTCTAGGATAGCCAGGACTATACACTGTCTCAAAGACAAAACAAAAAGGCTGGCAAGACTGGCTCAGCAGAGTCCTTTTGCTCTTTCAGGGAATCTTGAGTTGGTTCCAAGTTACCCAATCAGTAGGCTTAAAACTGTGTGTTCCAACCACAGCAATTTAATTTAGTGCTCTCTTCTGGCATCTGAGCACTCCACAGGTGACAGAAGAAACCTACACAGAAAAATTTAAGAAATTTTAAATTAATCTTTAAAAATCATTTTTATTGCAAAACTTCCTTGAGAAAAAACGACTAATGAGGAATGAGATGTCAGCTCAGGACTCTGATAACACTTGGAAAAAAGGGAGTCTCTGTAGAGCAGAGCTGTATTTACTGTGCTATCTTACTTGATGCTGCCATTGGCCAGTCAGTGCACAGGGTTAGTGTGTACAGTTTGCCTAGAAGAAACTTCAATGCACCCATATCCACACAATTCAGTTAGCTACTATTAATGGGGTTGCTAAGGAACAGTAGAAGTATCCCTTTTTAAGGAGTAACAGTTAACATTATTATGTGGTTTTAGTATAAAAACAGAAAGATAGTAGTAATAATAGTACCCTCATTTGTAGAGTGGCTGCTCTGTGATTGCTGTCCCTGGTATGATATATCTTCTCTATTGCATCTCCAGGAGTTCTCTAGTATATTATTTTCTGTTGTTAGCTCCAATTTGCACATGAGCAAGCAAGGTAAGTAAATTGTCCAAGGTTGTTGCTAGCAGTAGAAAAGATAGGCTTGGAGATTCAAAGCCAGGGTGGGTTGACAGCTGCTACAGTTTGATGTATCATGCTGCTGCTTGACATATTTTTAACAGGTCTAAAAATTTGACAGAAGAAACAGTTTTTTTTTTAGATAGAGAGATAGGTGCCTAAGGGCTACAGATTCTGTTGAAGCCTGTTTGTACTTATTTTTTTTTTTCCTGATAAATGTTTACATTATCAGATGTCTGATGTTTCTTTCTGGTGTTCAGCAGGTTAGATTGGATCATAATGGGAAATTATCTAATGCAGACATTCATGGGGTTCACTCTGAGAATGGACCGGTTTTATCTGAAGAATTGGGGAAAAAGTATGTATTCTTTAGCTAAGGCGTTTGCTACGTTAGATTTAGCCTGTTAAAAATGTGATTACTTCTAAATGCCTCTGTATTTAGAATTTCAATAAAATGTATTACCTGTATATAAAAATTTAATAGGTTAGATCTTGGTTGTAGAATTGACTTGGTTGTAGAATTATCTCCCTACCTATTTTGTTTTTTTGAGAAAGGGTTTCTGTGGGTAGCTCTGACTGTCATGGTATTCGATTTGTAGACTAGGGTGGCCTCAGACCTAAAGAGATCACATGACTCTGCTTCCTGAGTGCTGCAATGAAAGGGGTGAGCCACCACTACCTGGTACAAAGGAACTTATTGTAAAACTGGGCAATGTATTCTATTAGGGCAGATGTCTTGAGTTCAAGGCCAACATGGTCTACATAGAAATCTAGGACAGCCAGGGATACATAGACCCCATCCCAGGCTCCCCTTCTCTCACCCAATAACAAAATACAGAAACTGAGTTTTTACATCTCCAACATCTACATAAAAACAGGCAAGGCTGTGTGTCTTGTCACAAGAGTGTTGCTGCGGATTGGAAGTAGGTGGGCCCCAGGTGCTCCTAGCCTGTGTAAAAGGAGCTTCAGGTTCATTAAGACTTTCCATAGAAATTTTTGGTAGAAGCATGTATATATATGGCATCTACACAGGCAGCACATGTAACACACACCCCTAGAAAAAGAGTATTTTGAATTTAAGTCAAATGTTTTGCTCACTCTGGTATATTTTACAAAATGCTACTTTTAATGCCTACAGTTTAAAATACATTCTTCACAGGAGCAATTGCGAATTATATGATTATTAAATGGGGACTTTGGAGAACAGGCACTATATTTCTTTCTGTTTCCTTAGTGCTGAGTTACCTGCAATAAGTAATCTGTCGGTGTCTGGGTGTGGTGGTGGATGCCTCAAACCGCAGCACTTAGGAGGCAGGTAGTTTTCTCAGACCAACCCGGTCTACAGGGTGAGTTCCAGACGAACTAGGCTACTTAGTGAGACTGTGTTTCAAAAATGTCAGTATGGAAAATACTACTGACGTACCGCAGTACCATTTTAATGCACCTTTTGTTTGAGTTACTGGAGTTAACTAGAGGAAAATGTAAATCACGCCTTGACCTTTACTAAGAAAACAAATTTAAATATATGTGACTGTATATATGTAAGGTATGTAGTACCATGAACTCCAATATAACCAACACCCACTTTTAGCAAATGCAAATCATTTCTCTCCCATATTTTATATCATCTGTTTGCCTTTTTTTTTTTTTTTTTAATTTTATTTTCTTGTTTTTGATACAGGGTTTTTCTGGGTAGCCTTGACTGTCTTGGAACCCAGGCTGGTCTTAGACTCAGATCCTTCTACTTCTTCCTCCAGAATAATCAACTTTTTGTTTGTTTGTTTTTTGTTTTGAAGCAACATCTCGTGCCACTATGCCTGGCTTTTTTTTTTTTTCTTAATTTTTTTTAATTTTTAATTTTGTTTTTCAAGACTGTGTTTCTCTGTCTAGCCCTGGCTGTCCTGAAACTCACTCTGTAGACCAGGCTGGCCTCGAACTCAGAAATCCACTTGTCTCTGCCTCCCAAGCGCTGGGATTAAGGGCATGTGCCACCACTGCCACATCTATATCTAGTTTTTCTCATTTATTTTTAATGTAAGAGCTAAAGGTGTGGTGGTATGTGCCTTTAATCCTAGCACTTGGGATACAGGGGCAGGAGGATCTAGTCTGGGATACATAGTGACTTTTAAGGCTGGCCAAGGATATGTAGTGAGACCCTGTCTTAGGGGAAAAAAATTAAAGTTAGCACTTCTGTTTGCCTGCGTGCATATGTGTATGTGTGTATGTATTTATGTATTTCTGCATGTATGTATTTTTTGAGACAAGATTTCTCTACAGCTCTGGCTGTCCTAGAATTCAGATCAGGCTGGCCTCTGAATTCAGAGAATAAAAGTGTATGTCAGCATGCCTGGTTTAAATTAGCAAATCTTGTGTAAGTTGACAACAAAATATCTATGCAGGATATTGGTTTAGTGTTCTTTTAAAATGACTGTTAGTAGATTTACTTAATTTGATGTGTATGAGTGTGTAGTACATGCATGTATCGTGCCTGAGGAGGCCAGAACATTGGATCCTCTGGCACTGGAGTTAGGGTGGTTGTGAGCCACTGTGTGGTGCTAAGAATTAGACAGGTCCCCTAGAAGAGTAGCCAGTGCTCCTGACTGCTGAGGTGTCTGCCTCTCCAGTTATGTTTTAGTTCTTAAGGACATCGTGTGAAGTTACTAACAAACTCTTTTGTTTCTTTTGAAGACATACACCGAAGAACCTCAAGCCACTTCCCCCAGAAAGCTGGAACACGGTGTCAGGAAAGAAGATGAAAAAACCTAATTCTGGGCAAAATTTCCATTCAGGTAAGTTCACGTTCAAGTTTCCTTTAGGATTATGTGGCTAGTTCTTGGAGTTGTTTACGGCAGGGGAATTTTGAGGTCTTTTTCTATTTTCAACAGATACGGATTACAGAGGGCCAAAGAATCTAAACAAGCCAATCAAAGCCCCATCCGCACTACCTCCTCGACTACAGCATCCTTCAGCGGGTGTAAGACAGCATGCGCTCTCCAGTCATCCTACAGGGTCCCAGTCTCAGAGATCCTCCAGTGAGCATAAGAATCTAAGTAGGATGCCCTCACAGACCACAAGGTAACCTTCCTGAATTGAAGAGAAACACAAATTAGGAGGCACATTGCTACATGTCCTTTATTATATTCATTTTTTTTTAGTTAAAAGTTCTTGGTCATACTTGTTTATAATATAGTGTTGAAAAGAAATGTTGACAGAACTTTTAAACAGTACACAGTAATACTATAGTACCCAGGAATAAGCCTTTATTTCTGAATATTTTGTTCCAGGTGATTGCAGACTCTATGGTAGGTAGTTCCTCAGGGTTTCTCAGCAAGTATGGAGAGCAGAATAATGATTGGTTAAACATGACTCGGTAGCTGGTATTGGTTCAAACCTTGAGAGTCCGACCCCCAAGTAGTTTATTCTAGGCATATTTAAGTAATTGTTAAAATTTCCTGGTGATAAATAACTCAGTTTCATATTACAATAAAGTTTAAGGTTAAATTTTAAGAAATGATACATCAAAATGCTTTGTAAAGTACATGTGACATTTTTCATAAAGATGGATTCTTTTTGTTTTTTTTGTTTTGTTTTGTTTTGTTTTGTTTTTTTTCAAGGCAGGGTTTCTCTGTATAGCCCTGGCTGTCCTGGAACTCATGCTGTAGACCAGGCTGGCCTCAAACTCAGAAATCCACTTGTCTCTGCCTCCCAAGCGCTGGGATTAAAGGTGTGCGCCACCACTGCCTGGCTAGAGTTGTTTTAAGAGTATACCACAAATTACTCATCTTAAAACCACAGTTTATTCCCTGATGGTTCTAAAGGGCAGACACGGTTATAAATGAATTTACCACTGAGCCCATTGCTGTAAGGCCTTATGTGAGGATCTGTTCCTTGGCTCTTCCCTGCTTTTGCCTTTGGATTGGGAGTTCCTTGCTTATAGGTGGCTCATTCTGTTTTCCATATGTGTCTTTGTGCCCTTTTTCAAAAACACCAACTAGACTGTGTTGGGACCCTACCTCATTCCCATTGATCTCATCTATTTGATTATATCTTAACAGACCCTCTTTCTAAATAAACATAGACACACATTCTGGGGGTTATGTATCTGAGCATATTCTTCTGAGAGAAAAGTTCAATCCATAATAAATTATTCAAATCCCTTATTGAAGTCCTGGGGATTAGATGGAGGGCTCATGTATGCTAAGAAGATGCTAGCGTTACTTTTGTTCCATTTAAAAAATTATTTAGGACAAGGTAGTTTATACTGTTGAAGTCAAAATAGTAACCCCAGCACTCAACAGACAGGCCAGCCTGGGTAAGACTCTCCTAGCTTTCAAGCCCCAGAACAACTAAAAAATATCTAAAAGATTGTCCAGCCCTCTGTAGTCTTGTGTGTATTTTCCTAGCGATATTTTTTTTTTACTTGTATTAACACTTTTTTGGGTGGGGTTGTGGGTAAGGTTCAAGACAGGGTTTCTCTGTAGCCTTTGCTGCTCTGGAACTCTCTGAAGACCAGGCTAACTTTGAGCTCATGGAGATTAAGATCCACACGGTGGAAGGAGAGAGTTGACTTATCCTATGAGCATACATATATAAGTGCAAAGAAAGTGCAGTGAATTGAAAAACAAAACTGGCTTGAGCGTTTGTTCAGTGGTGTAGAACACCTGTTGTTCTTACAAAGGATCTGTGTTTGATTTCTGGAGCCTCATCACTTAACTTTCTCAGGCACCAGGCATGCATGTGTAGACATACATGAAGGCAAAAGACTCTTACACACAAAGTAAAAGAAATCTACAAAGTTCAGCGGAAACAGTGAAATGTGTAGAAATGTGCAAAGTTATCACAGCATTTTCAGGGTTATCTAATTAGAAGAGTACATCTGGAAGGAAGTGTGCGGGGACTTTTGGGTCTCGGTGGGTTCTTTCTCTGCAGATGGAAGTCTTACAGCTAGTTGTCATTAGTTGCACTTGAAGGTTTTGTTTGGACACTGACACCAGGCTCCTCTTTTCCTTTGTACTTGATAGCTTACTAAGTGTAGACAAAATACATGAGAGATTACTTTGGACATTACCTTAAAAACATAAAAATACCTGTGGAAAAGTTTATTTTATACTTTTACCATCTTTTCATATAATGAAGCATTTTTCCCGTATTCTATAAGCAAGAGTACATTTTTTAGTGTCTTAAACATTTAAAAAGAGAATACAGACGGCCAAATAAATTGTCACAGTTGAATGTGAATCCAGAACCTTTGGTGAACTCCAGTCTTTTAGGAGTTGGTGGAGCGCTCATATGTTTAATATGCATAGTACTGTGACCACTGTGTCCAGCTTATTAGTCTCTTACATATAAACTGGTTTATGAAACACTTGATGGCATGTAACAAAGTATGTGTAAAGTTTGGTTAGATGACTTTTGACATTGAATGTGTAGGAATTGATTGGCATTTGAAATTATTGATGAGTGTGCTTTTTCCAGTTTGTGTTAATAGTTAATAGTGAAATTCTGATTTGTGCTGGAGAGATGGCTCCGCAGTCACTTGCTGCTCTTGCAGAGGATTCAGGTTGATTCCCATTGTCTGTATGGTATCTCCTAACCATCTATAAATTCACTTCCAGGGGATCTTGTGCCCTCTACTAACTTCATGGGCACTGAGCATGCATATGGTGCATAACATTTAGGTATAAGAAATAAAAATCTTTGAAAAAAGTATTTTAACAATGCAGTCAGTGCTTAGCATTTTATACTATTAGCCAATTGATATGAGTCTGAGTCCAACAATGGCTATTTACCAGTAGAAGGTCCAAGATTCTAGTTGTTCGGTCTATGAGGTTGGCTCTTTCAGCTCGTTTTGAGAGAGAGAGAGAGAGAGTGTGAGAGTGAGTGTGTGTGTGTGTGTGTGTGTGTGTGTATGCAGGAATCCCGGAGTAAAAGAATGGACTTCCAGTAAGAGTGACAGCAAACAGGCAAAGAACAACTTTGCCTGTTTCCTCCGGTAGCCTTTATAATAGGCTGCTAGCAGAACGTGTGGCCCATCTTCTGAATGCTCCCACATCAAAAAATCTGTATAAAAGGTATATTTTTTTTGTCTCAAAAGATTTGGATTACAAGTAGGTCTTTGTACTTCATAAGATATGAGATTGGGTCATTCTGGCACATGCTTTTAGCCCCAGACTTTTGCGTTCCGATGCTAGCCTTGTCTACAGAGCTAGATCTGAAACAGCCAGAACTACACAGAAACCATGTCTTGAAAAACACAGCCAACCAAACCAAAAGGTTTAATTAAGAAGAATTCCTTATAGGTGTGCCCAGCCATTTGGGTTTTAGTTAATTTAAGGTATAGTAACATTGACAATCAAGAATAGTTATCCCAAACCCACCCCTTTTCACCTTGATACACAATCATATCACCTTATGTTTAATTTCCAAATGAAATCAATTATCAGGTCATAATTGCGCTTGACATGGTATAAATATTTCATGTACAGTTTCAAGTACATTATACATTTAGACAGGTCATCATCGTATCTATCCCTCTTACAAATGAATTATAAATTTAGAATAAATGGCAATTATGCCTTTGGATATTATTCTATCTCAAGAAATTTTTAAATATAACCACTGTAGTCTCTTAATTGATGTTATATATAAAGAAATCAAGAGGAAAGAAAATCTAATGCCTGTACAGACACTTTTTTTTTTTTCTGAGACAGGGTTTTTCTGTAGCCCCGGCTGTCCTGGAACTCACTCTGTAGACCAGGCTGGCCTCAAACTCAGAAATCCGCCTGCCTCTGCCTCCCAAGTTCTGGGATTAAAGGGCGTGTGCCACCACTGTTCGGCACAAACACATTCTTAACAAAATATCACAGAAACATTTATGTCAGGCATAATTCTTATTTCTGTATCTGGTCATGGGGCCTCAGCTAATATTTATACCTACCTTTCTCTATTACCCATTCTGTATTTCCTCTACCTTCCAGCAAGCACCTCAGCAGGTCTTAGCTCTTTTCCTGAAGGAGTGATGCATACGTGATGCATTCCTGATAGGTTTGTGTCCTTTGTCATCCTGCTTGGATTAAGTTAACTTTAATCACAGGCATGGTTGCACCAAAACATGGCCTAAAGGATCTCCTACACTCCAGATATAATCTTTGTGGAGAAGCAATCCTGTTTCCCCATTGTAATCTGTACTAATCATCACTCCTGAAATTGTTACTCCAATCTTAGCCTGCTGGTCTAAGGGTATTAGAAGCCCAAAGTAGCCAAGGGAGTCTGAACTTCCAGTTAAGTGGAATGCTTGTTGTGCCTTCTGGCAGGAGTGCTAACTCTCTTTGGAACCAACTAAGGTGATGGGAACAGGAAGCAAAAATTTTCCTAGTGGCTCAACTAGGGGTGATAGTAGGAACTATTCCCTTTTTCACCCCTTGATTTTTTTTTTTTTTTTTTTTGACCTGTGGTTCTTGGCTGTGGGATGCACCATATATTCATATATTGGATGCATACACTGCCTTCTGTAGAACCTGCCTCAGGCCTTGGGTTGCTGCCATGTAATGGGCACTGTAAATCAGTCTTCCAAAAGTCATTCCATTTTTCTATCGGGCCAGAAGCTTCATGTTGGTGGGGAACATGATAAGACCGTAATTGTGGGCCTACTATCACACTTATGGCTATGAAGTGAGTTCTAAAGTCAGAAACAATACTGTGTAGAGTACCATGATGGTAGATGAGACATTCTATAAGTCCATGGATGGTGGTTTTGTCAGAAACATTATGTGCAGGAAAGGCAAATCCATAGCCAGAGTAAGTACCTACTTCAGTAAGGATAGACGATAGAGTTGTCCTTTCCACAGAGAAAGTGGTTCAGGGTTGTCAACCTTCCAGGAGGTTGCTGGTCCCCTGGGGAAATATGCCAGTGGTGGTCTCTACTGTTGGGAGATGGAACCCTCAGCAGCAGCGGTAGTCAGGTAGCTTTGGTGAGCAGTACTTCATGTTGTTGAGCTCATACATAAACTCCATCTCTGTGTTCATGACCACTTGTTCCCAGGTAATGACAGCGATGGCCATCCTATCTACTCAATGGCTCCTCAGCTGAAGTTGGTTGGAAGTTTTCAGTTGCCTGAGAACTTGCCAAATCCTCTTTGGAGTCTTTAACTCCACTGGTGTTGAGAAGAGCTGATCTGAGATCATGAGAGTCATTTGTCAATTTAAATTTAATAAAAATTAAATTAAATTGAATTGTTTCAGAATTAATATAGTGGTACCATAGCATTCTAGTACTTACTAGTAGATGATACTTATTTGTACTTGGACAACACTTTTTTCTTAAGTTTTGAAATTGAATCTTAATTTCTTACACAGAAGATAGAAGTAATAGAAATACTACCCATACTACTCTTTTCAAAAATGCTTATTTCATCTGTGTTTTATCTGCATATATATGCATAATGTGCATATGTATGTGTAAAATATATGTGTATCTGTATGTGCCTAGTGTGTGAGGAAGTCAAGAGAGGAAGGCTATCAGATCCCCTGGGACTGTAGTTACCCATGGTTGTGAGCTGTCTTGTGGGCATTAGGAACCCTGGGTCCTTTGCACTGCAGCCAGAGATCTTGACTGCTGAGCCATCTCTCCAGCACTATACTGCATTTAATGGCTGCAAGCTGTATATAAATACTGGAATTGTTATTAAATAAATTACTGAATCTCTAGTGATCTTTCTTTGACCAAAGTTACATTGAGGCAGCAATGGCAGCCAATAATCCAGCCTGGCACAGCTAGCTCATTGTTTGCACTTCTCCACTTTGCTTATTTTTGCTGCTGCGCTTTCCTTCCTCCCTCCCTCCCTCCCTCCCTCCCTTCTTCCTTTCTTCCTTCCTTCCTTCCTTCCTTCCTTCCTTCCTTCCTTCCTCCCTCCCTCCCTTCCTTTCTTCTTTCCTTCTTTCCTTCTTTCCTTCCTTCTTTCCTTCCTTCCTTTCTTTCTTTCTTTCTTCCTTTCTTTCTTTCTTTCTTTCTTTCTTTCTTTCTTTCTTTCTTTCTTTCTTTCTTTCTTTCTTTCTTTCTTTCTTTCTTTCTTTCTTTCTGTCAGTAGGGGGAAGAGGATGGTTTTGGTCTCATCTTGCCCTTAGAACAAAAAATCAAAATGCATTCTCTTTCTCCCTTAAGCTTTTTCTTTACATTTAAATTAAGTTCGTGTGTGGGTATGCTGCATATGGAGGTCAGAAGAGAGCTCTCATTCACCCATGAGAGCTCTGGGTGGCAAGCCTTAAGTCATTTGGTGGTTCATGTTTTCCTTTATTTTGAGAGTAAATTTTTATGATAATATTGGAATGGCTCTCAGGAAAAATTAAGTTATTTCTGTATCATGTAGAAGGTAGTAAGTTATATTTTACTTTCATTTTATTCTGTGACATTGTAAGTTTTATCTTTGTAAGGTAGCCTAAAATGTGTTTTTATCTGTTTGCCAGCAGTCTTAAGTTACAAAGCATCCTAGTGTGGCTTGTTCAGTTGGCTGTTTACTTGTAATGCAGACTAGATTATTGCATTTTTGTTCTCCATGCATTTGCCTTTCCCCTGAAAGAATGTTTTATTTGACAGAAAACCTGACCGTGAAAGGGCTGAGGACTTTGATCATGTGAGTCGTGAATCTTACTATTTTGGCCTCTCCCCAGAAGAACGCAGAGAGAAGCAAGCTATTGAAGAGTCTCGTTTACTCTATGAGATTCAGAACCGGGATGAACAGGCTTTTCCTGCCCTTTCTGTACGTATGTGGAGATTGTAAGGTTAATGTTTAGAAGTCTTTCTCAATGCAGTTTGTAGTATGTAATAATTTCAGGTGGTAGACTTAAATTTTAAACTGAAAATACTTTCAATATTCCATCGCCTTTGGTGTGCAGTTTGTGCTTGTTACTGTAGCATCCTGAGAACAAGAGAAGCCTTGAATTCAAGGCTGTCCTGGCCGTATAGTAAGATTGTGTGTCAACATAAAAAGGAGGGAGGGGAAGCAAAGGTAGAATGTGTCATAATCCTGGTCTAGAGATGCTACTGAGAAAACTGCTGAGAGATAAGTGGGTTTGGTCGCCTAACATAACGGTCATGAGGATTTCCTTTCAGACTGACTTGGGATCTGCAAGCAAATCCTATAGTGCAGAGACTTAGTTCTCAGCTGACCATTTACAAGGTTTTTCTGAACACTCAGGAAACACTGATCATTTGTGTATTAAACATACCACACTTGAATGTGCTCACCATGCTGTTTTAGGCCAGAAGCACATGTATCTGTCTTGCTCTATATGTCAGTCACTGGGCTGTCCTGGATATTTATCTGATGGAAGGAATAACTCCACCTTCATTTCTTTTAACTTTGGGATGCAATCAGAAAGGAGAACTATTGTCATGTAGGTGAGGGCTCTTTAAGTCTTGGTAAGTGGTATAACATGGTAACACTGAAGCAAGGTGGAGTGTTATTGAGGGCTCCCCACTATTCCACAGACAAGATCAAAGCTGCATGTGTTCACTTCTCTGTTTTCTGAGAGAGAAACTCAGTTTGAGAGCTTATCTGAGTAGTCAGTCTGGAGCTTAGGGAGGGTTGCAAAAGGTACCCAAGTCAAGTACAGCATTGTCTGTGCTTAGTGCTCCCTCACACATTTTCATTTGTTTTCACATAGCTTTGCTTAGTGAAACTAAAGTTGATATTCACTCTTCTATTCAAACTTCTCTTAATTAGCTAATGGCAAAAATCAGTGCCACTGGGTTTTCTACTTCCACATTTCAGATTTACATTGATCTGTTGGATCTGATAGTGGCCTAGGTTTGTTTACTGGAAACTGGAATAGAAGACTTTCCTGTTGTGTGATTCGTTAAGAGTGCTGTAGCAGTAGTTGAGAACCTTAAAAATTTAAAAACTCAACTTACTGTGTCTGGTCCCTTTGTTTTTAGCAATAATACGTGCCGTTTAGACTTTTCCCCATCACAACAGACCTTGGGAAAGTTGGTAGCAAAGATACTACTATATCAATTTCAAGATAATAGCTTGGTCATTGTGATCTCTTGAAACTGATAAATGAAGTATTAATTTAGCCTGAATGTCTGGTTATCTGATACTTACTTTATTAGTAAACTATTAATGTAGAGTATATAATTAAATATAGATTCTAGATAATAGCCATAATTACCTATCCAGTGGATTCTAAAGTATAAAATTATAAGGCTATGAACTTGGAGAGTTTTGATTAGAAGTATGAATGTTATTTGTAGAACTTGTATACATATTTATAAAATTTTAATACCGAGTATGATTTATTTTAAAGAGTTCATCTGTCAGTCAGTCACCTTCTCAGAATAGCAATGTGTGTGTGCCGAGGAAGTCTGCACATGCAAGGGACAGGAAAGGAAGCCTGCGGAGAGCAGATGCAGAGGAACGAAAGGACAAAGGTACACTGCTTTATCACTGAAGATACGTGACATCTCTGACTGTTTGAAGTCATAGACAGCATTTCTTGCTTTATTTGTAGTTTGTTTTCTGCAGTTCTATGTATTCAAGTAAACTGTGATCTGGACATAATAAATGGAGAGTACCCAGAATACTTCCTGAGTCAAACTGAGTGCTGGTCTGAGTAGCACAGTGATGTCTGTGCTGTACTGCTGTATCCTGTGCACATGCGGATGGCGGTGTTTCCAGGGCGTGGCAGTGCTTGTGTTCTAGTCATGCCTCCATTGTACAGAGTAGAGATGCTGGCAGTTTGAGTAGAAGAAAAGAGAAGTCCTAGAGTACTCTCTCTAATTGAAAAGGTAGAAGTATGTCTTTGTAAGACATTTCTAAGGCATTCATGTAACTTCTATTACAGAATACTGGAATTCTGTTTTACTACAGTAGTAGTTTCTGCTGACTTAATAGATATAGGGAAAAATTCATAGTATAAAACTGGGTTTATACAAAGTTTGAGATAGCAGCTGGTATATTGCATTTACTGTGGATAAGAAGGGATTGGTGTATTGGGAAAAGACACTTAAAATTGTTAAAGCTGTTCATCTGGTGACATATATTTGACTGGAAAGAAACATTGACATGAGCTAAGACAGTATTTGTATTTCTGTATTTAAATCAACTGAAGGTTCATTCTGCCTTTTTTTATTCTTACCTGTTACAGACTCTCTACGTGGCCATACTCACGTGGATAAAAAACCCGAGCCAAGCACACTGGAGGTAAAGGTCTTAAGTAATTATAACATTTGCTTACCTATTAGGTGTGGTGTACATGGGTGTGTGCACACCATAGTGTATATGTGGACAGCAGACATCAACTTTATCTCCTGCTACCCAGGGATTGAGCTCAAGCCACTAGGCTTATTGGCAGGCACCTTAGCTGCTGAGCCATCCCACTAGTCCCAAAAGTTTTAAATACTAGTTGCTTCTTATTCTTTAATGATGTGATAGTGTAAGAGGAAGAGGCTCGGTAATGAGATTGAAAGCATTTAGATATTTTATAATTTAATAGAAAAATGGAATCTTAGGATGAAGAGGGTTGAGGTCATTAACATTTCATTACTTCCTCAGGTTACCTCAGGATGCCTGATCTGAATAGTTGCAAAACAGTGTTTTTCATGTTTAATTTTTGTTGTTGTTGTTTTGTTTTTTTGTTTATCATGACAGGGTTTCCCTGTGGAACTCTGGCTGTCCTGGAACTGGAACCAGGATGGCCTCTATCTCAGAGATCTGCTTGCCTCTGCCTTCCAAGTGCTGGGATAAAAGGCATGCACCACTATGTGGGATCTTAGTGTTTAATCTTCATCACTCTACAGAGTGAGATTTGTAAAGGAGACTGTTAACACTCTTGGAAGTCATACCCCAGATAAAAGCTCCCTGGTACTGTGGTACAGCAATGCACAGGCCAGATTAAATGAGAGTGGGTTCTCAGTGAACTCTCCAAAATGGACGTCTCTTAATCACTGTGTGACTTTTCTTGCTCTTAAAGATCAGCGATGATAAATGTACAAGAGTTTCATCACCATCTAAGTCAAAGAAAGAATGCCCATCTCCTGTAGAACAAGTAAGTTTACTGGACTTGGTGTGAGGGTTCCCTTCTCAGGTTTCTTTACTCTGTATTTGAAAACATCAGTGTTGTAAATGACAGAATTTATTTCTGACATAATATGTATATTGTTAACATTTTTTAGATTAATTTATTCTATTTAGAATGTTGTAAAATTTTCTGCAATGTCATTTTATAGCCATTCTCTGGTCATTCCTGTGACTTGATTTTGAGTTACATTTAAGTTGCTAACTTTTATGTTTGGCACCCTTGTTTATTTTTGTGCTGGCTCAGCTGGAAAGTAAAGAACATTAAAAATATCTCTAGAAGTTATGTGCATTATCACTAATGAATTTAAAAGGACCAGTAGTTTGCCAAGTAAATGAACACACTTGACTATCAGTAGACATTTTGGTTCTTGGTCTAATGCTGTTTCCTCAACATACTTTGTGTTGGCAAATGAATGTACATAAGTGCTTTTTTTAAATTTTTGTATAAGAATCTTTTAGGGGGAAAAAAAAAGTCAAGGACTTCATTTATTTTTTTTTTCCCACTTATTTTAAAAGCTACTTGTTTCTAACTGTCTGTGACTTGGTGCTAGGCAAATTTGTGAATATGAAATGTGTTATGTGGTATTCTTGGCCAGTGAGTGAACTCTGAGACTGGCATGAATATGCTTAGTTATATAGTTGGGCCTTTTATACTTCACTCAAGGTAAATTTGTTACTAAAACATGTGTTAAAGTGAAATGAATTTTTTCTTCCTCTCTTTTTTACCTGCCATTCTTAAAGAAGCCAGCAGAACATACACCTTTGTCAAATCCAGCTCCCCTTCTAGTTTCTCCAGAAGTACATCTCACTCCTGCGGTGCCTTCTTTACCAGCCACTGTGCCAGCCTGGCCAAGTGAACCTACAACTTTTGGACCAACAGGTTAGAGAAGAATTTGGAAAAATTTCCAACCAGTTACCAATGCCTTTCAAATCAGGAGTTTCAAGTTCTTGAGTGAGGTCTGGGCCACAGCAGACTAAGGAATGTGGAGTTCTTAGCGCTCACTCCTTACGGTTCTAGAAGGCCGAGGGCCTGTACATGGTGTTCACTGGGGTATCCTTTTATCATTGTGGGTGTGTAACATTTGAGCCAGTTGCCCCTACTGTCAGATTGTTGTCTTTGGTTGCTCAACAAAGACTGGTTCCATAGTTTGTGTTTCCTCTGTAGGCAACACTATTACATCTCCTTTAGGACTCTTTCCAAGGACTTTGCCTTATACATTTTATTGGGGGAAACTAGTTAGAAGACATTGACATATTTCCTGGGTTGTTACTAAAGTACTTAAGGTTGCTTATTATGCGCTACTTTACAAGGTGTATAAGTTGTGCAGTATTGTTAATTTACTACAAATATTTCTAAATGAAAATAACTTTGACTTTTTTTTTATAGTTTTTGGTTTTTTTCTGTCTTTCTTAGGTGTCCCTGCTCAGATTCCCATTTTGTCAGTGACACAGACCACTGGACCTGATGCTGCCGTGTCACAAGCGCATTTAACACCCTCTCCAGTTCCTGTGTCAATTCAGGCAGTTAACCAGCCCTTGATGCCTTTGCCTCAGACAATGAGCCTCTATCAAGACCCACTCTATCCTGGGTTTCCTTGTAGTGAGAAGGGAGATCGAGCCATTGCACCACCTTATTCACTGTGTCAGACCGGCGAGGACCTGCCTAAAGGTGAGGCCTTCTCCAGCCTCCAGTTGCTGTTTCTTCAAGTCCACACAGAGTTAGGGAGAAAGAGCCATTGAAAGGGGCTCAGTGAAGAGCAGAGAGCTGAGAGCTGATCATATACGTGTTCAGGCCTGCTTTAGCTCAGTCTTGGTGGAAATGAGATTTTGTGCTTATTAGCAAAGCCTCTCATGCTTCTTTGTTTGTTTGCTTTTTTCCTTTCCATAAATAACTTTGACATCTTTGAAATCATTTCTAAGCTTTAATTAAATAATTTATTTTGTTAAAGAATTATTTATTTCATGTATGTGAGTACACTGCAGCTGTCTTCAGACATACCAGAAGAGGGCATCAGATCCCATTTCAGATGGTTGGGAATTTAACTCAGGACCTCTGGAAGAGCAGCAGACAGTGCTTTTAACTGCTGAGCCATCTAGCCCAAGCTTTATTTTGTAGGCAGTGTCTTTCTGTATAGCTCAGGGTGGCCTGGGGCTTATACCCTGCCTCAGTCTCCTGGGTTCTAGGTTATAAGTATGCACTACCAATACCTGATTTGATTTATGGGAATCTTACTATTTTTCACTATATTTTCACTATGTTTTCATTTTGTAATTCTTGAAACCACAACAGAGTATATGAAAGATAGAGTGTTCATTTGAATTTCTCCCAGATTGAATTTTGATCAGATAAAGTAAATTTAAGCTATTTGGGGATTTAGATATTAATGCAGAGGAAAGTGTAGCTAGCAGACCTGACATTGCCCTCTGGTAACAGCCTGTTATATTTCTATTTTTGTGTTTTACTGCACAGACCATACAGCAGGAAAATGTCTTTAGAGCTTTAATAGTTGATGTTGGCAGAAATAAAAGCTTTGATTATGTAATTTTAGTGAAAAAAATTTGTTTTTCAGATAAGAATATTCTTCGATTCTTCTTCAATCTTGGTGTAAAGGTATTCACATCTTTTTAAAGTTAACATCATAACTGTTAATAGTAAAATTTAAAATATTTGACTCTTAATTAGTAATTTAAAGATTTACTAAATGGTACCTTTTATGTTTGGTAATGGTACAGATTCTAGGTTTTGCTTGCTTTTTCTTTTAATTGGTAATAGCTTGGCTTTGGAATATAAGAAGGAGCAAAGCAAGTTCCTGGACTTGTTCATGAGAATGTCCTCAATGGGAGTTAGAGGAATGGTCTTAGTTTGAAGTTGTACTGTAGTACATTTAGGTCTGTCATCCTGTACAAGCCAGTGGGTGTCTCAGAGCTGCCCGTTGAGAGGGTTGGAGGAAATAATCTAGAAAGCCTCTCTTTGTAAGGTGGGAACATTGCTCATTAGCAAAGCAGAGAGTTAGTGGGGGCACGGGGGAAGTGGCTAATAGAAAAACAGCTTTTCTTAGAAAGAAGCCACAGGACAGTCCATGTCAGTGATCTGTCTTTGATGGGAATTCATTTCTGTCTTTTCTAGAAACATGGAATAAATATTAGGTACCCCAATCTTGTAGCCAGCTTCAGAAAGCCACATGCTGTATCCATTGCCTGGTTACATTTACCTAGGTCAGGCTGTGTTTTTTTATAATTTGGTTTTTTAGTTGAATAACAACAAAGGAAGGATTTAAAGCATTTCATTTTCATCTTTATCCTTTGTTAAGGGGTGTGATATGTTAATCCTTGGCTATTGGAGTACTTTGAGGACTCCTAGTTAATGAGCCCTGTTGGAGACTGTGTCTTGTTTGAGCATTTTTTGGTAAGCTAGTGAGTGGGTCTAGCTAAATTCTCGGTGGCTAAGATCATGCTTCTTCCTGTTAATCTGCTTCAGGTCAGAATCCAGGGAACAGGGTCAAGAAGTGACGACTTGATTCTAGCTCTTTTCATGTTGGTCACCACTGTGATCCTGTATTTGTTTTATGTTTTTATATGCATGAGAGACTTAACTTAAGCTAAATAATTTCAGACAGTTTTTTAACCTCTTGTATTTCTGTTTATTTTGCTGTTTTATTTTATTTTATTTTATTTTTTGTCTTTCAGGCATATAGTTGTCCTATGTGGGCCCCACATTCTTACCTGTATCCTCTGCACCAGGCCTACATGGCGGCCTGCAGGATGTACCCAAAGGTCCCTGTTCCTGTGTATCCTCAGAATACTTGGTTCCAAGAAGCCCCTCCTGCTCAGAGTGAAAGTGACTGTCCTTGCACTGATGCCCACTACTCTATGCACCCTGAGGCCAGTGTTAATGGTCAGATGCCACAGGCAGAGATTGGACCTCCTGCATTTTCTTCACCTCTGGTTATCCCTCCATCTCAGGTGTCTGAAGGTCATGGACAATTGTCTTACCAACCTGAACTGGAGTCTGAGAACCCAGGGCAGCTTCTTCATGCTGAATATGAAGAGTCTCTTAGTGGCAAGAACATGTACCCACAACAGTCCTTTGGGCCTAACCCATTTTTAGGTCCTGTTCCCATTGCACCACCCTTCTTCCCTCATGTTTGGTATGGGTATCCTTTTCAGGGATTTGTAGAAAATCCTGTAATGAGGCAAAATATTGTCCTGCCCCCTGATGATAAAGGAGAGTTGGATTTGCCTTTGGAAAATCTAGATCTGTCTAAAGAATGCGATTCTGTCTCAGCAGTAGATGAGTTCCCAGAAGCCAGAGTTGAAGGTGCACATTCTCTCTCTGAAGCAAGTGTGAGCAGCAAGCATGAAGGCCGAGTGGAGCAGTCGTCCCAGACACGAAAGGCAGACATAGATTTGGCTTCAGGTTCTTCTGGAGTGGAAGGAAAGGCTCACCTTCCTACTCAGATTCTAAACAGAGAAAAAGAAACTGTGTCTGCTGAACCTGAGCCTAAGAGGACCATTCAAAGTCTGAAAGAAAAACCAGAGAAAGGAAAAGATCCCAAGACTGCTGCGGATGTGGTCAGCTCTGGGGCCAACTCTGTGGATAGATTGCAAAGACCAAAAGAA
The DNA here is from genome assembly GCF_008632895.1 of Mastomys coucha. Classification (NCBI taxonomy): domain Eukaryota; kingdom Metazoa; phylum Chordata; class Mammalia; order Rodentia; family Muridae; genus Mastomys; species Mastomys coucha. The sequence goes on from NW_022196905.1 coordinate 218,247,171, forward strand.
GAGAGTTCAGAAGATGAGAATGAAGTATCTAATATTTTGAGAAGTGGCAGATCCAAGCAGTTTTATAATCAAACTTACGGAAGCAGGAAGTACAAAAGTGATTGGGGCTCTTCTGGTCGAGGTGGCTATCAACATGTGAGAGGCGAGGAATCCTGGAAAGGGCAGCCTAACCGAAGCAGGGATGAAGGTTATCAGTACCATCGACATGTCAGAGGACGCCCATACAGGGGAGATAGGAGGAGATCAGGGATGGGAGATGGCCACAGAGGACAACACAGTTAATGGTTAGTTATTGCTCATGCTGTAGAGCTGTAGCCTTTTCTTAGGTGGAATATTTCTGAAGGCTTTAAAATCATTACAATAAAAACCCAAATTGGAACTATCTCCTCCCCTTCCCCCTTCCCTTAATTCCTATTCTGATGAGACTTTGAACAGGAGTTCAAGGGGCAGATGAATTTTTGGCATTGTGGTTTTTCTTACTCAGAATCTGTTTATTGGGTTACTGCCCCCATAAAAAGTAAACATGACTTTAAGTATTTTTTTATAAACAGCTCAATATAAAACATAGACAGTGTTTGATTTTTTTTCCTTGTGTAAGTTTGATTTAAAATGTTGGAAATGTGTGCTTTTTAGTGTTTACTAAAGTGATAAGAAAATAAAGCATTCAATACACTATAGATTCCAAAACATAACATTGCACCAAATAGAAATGTATATTTTATTATGCAATGCCTTAGTCATAAACTGGGCTCAAACAATCCTCAGCCTAAAACACTGTTGTCTTTTAATATGCTTCCAACCCAAAGGCCTTTCATCTCAGTATCTGTCAAACTTGAATAACGTCTTCTCTTTACTATTACACACGAGGCAGCCTATTAACCTGTGTCTTAGAATTGTTGTATATAGTTCTTTTAATATCTATAGGGTATATTTTTGAATTTTTTGGTGAGTATTTGTTGAATTTGAGCTAGCATACAATAGATGTTTAAGAAATAGTAGGAAGTCCGGTGAGACGGCTGTTTCCATCCAGAACTCTTAGCACTGCTGTACATATCATGGTGCCTACTCGAAGGGAATGTAGATGCTATGCATTTTGGAAATAATCTGCATCTGTTAAAACTGCAGAAGTTTTTTAATGCCACTTTAACACTAATGCACTGACAGATTCTAAATATTTTGTGAGAAATGTTGAAATGTTTAACCTGATAGGCTTCTCTATAAAAGAGTGTTTTGTTTTTCTCCCTGCACCACGAGCTATGTTTATCACTTTACAGTTGCATGTTCAACTTGTTGTAGCTGGAATTACTGTATAAAAAGAACATGATTGTGACTTGTAGTTCTTCTCTAGAGGATGCTGCTAGAACGTGGTTTTGCTTTGCATTTTGTAGTTCTTCCCCATCAGTGCTGTGTCTAGTCCTGCTTCTTCCAGTCTGCAGTATTCACTTAGAGGTTCCCTTTGCATGTTGCACTCTGTTCTCATTTGGAGGTTGGACTCAGACCAGTTAGCACAGTATTCTCTCATCTGTGTCACTTTGTAGAACTAACTGTACTTTGTATTTCTTATTTGTACATATCAATGTGAGAAATCTACCTTTTTTATGTTGCAATTATCTTGTGATCAGGCAGCTTGAGTGCTATGCAAATAGTAGGTAGTATGGTGGTGATTTTCTTTGCATGTTGTGTGTGATATACCTAGCAGAAATAGATGTGTCTTTTGTTTTGGGGGGCAGATTACTTTTAAAAGCAAATACAATTCACTTGAATTTGACAAACTGAAGCAGACAAGTTTTCTGGGTCCTCTGATAACTTGGGATGTTTGGCTGTCAGCTAGGCTCAGTGAAGTTCCACTGTACTGTAATGATGGTATTTACCTCTGTGCTGTTTTACTTACCTTTGTGTCTGTAACTGCTGATTTGAGTAGTGATGAGCATTTAGAAATTTTGTAACGTAGGGCTTTAGAGAGAGCACTTTGAAAGATAACATTTTATTATGATGGTGCTAGGTTAAAAAAAAATTAGCATGGGATGTGAAGAAAAAAATTGAGAACCCATTGAAAGGAAGAAAGGAATTTGTTGTCTGCTTCTAAGCTAGAGTGGTTGTAAAGATTCTGCTCTGCCAGTGTTCAGTATCTGTGGCTGAATTATGGATAAGAACTGTAGAGGATCTTCTGTTTAGTCAGTCCGTGCTTTTTATGTAGAATTGGTTTTATCTAATAGTTTTGGTATGGAAATCGCCTTTTGATATAATAAGCCAGATTTTAGAGGTTTGGTATGTTTGGTCTCAGGAGCTCAAAAGAAGTAGCTTTTTCCAGTGTCTTTTGTGTTACTGATTTGGGAAATGTTGAAAGATTGGAAGAATAGTGCTTGGTGTCCTCATGGTCACTCTGTCTTGTCTTAGTGATATGACAGTACTTATAGCTCCTGAGGAAAACCAATCAACTTCTGTTTTCATACCTGACCTGCAGGGCATGATGGATCAGTGATGAAAGAATTGTAGCCTGTGGTACTGTGTTTTGACCTCTGGAGTAGAACTCTGACTTTTATAGTTTTAAAATGATCAGTTTTTTTAATGAAGGTCAGTTTTCTTTCTTTAGGTATCAGAGGATTTTGCCTTATCCTGAGGTCGGACTAGGGCCAAGCAAGCATTTTCCTTCTCATGAACTGTCATACTATAATTTGACCTCATTCTACAGAGAAAAGAGAAAAATGACAGCTGGAAAGAAAGTCCTCTGTATTGGCACATGATAAATCTTGATGATGGGCTATATTCTGAACACATGCTTCCACTGACCAAAGCTTGTGTGTTTAGCATAGGTGCTGTAGTTGGATTAGGCCCCACTTCTGCTCCTTTCAGTGTTGTTGTTCAGGTTACTTCCTTTCAGACATCCTTCATTCTTGTCCCATGCACTCCTTGGCAGCAGAATGCTGCCAGCTTGTGACCCTCATGTTGTGTCCTGTAAGTCTGTTTCATGACAGGGCTCGTCCCTGCCTCAGCCTGACAGGAGTAGGTTTTCCACAGCCCACTGTGCTGAGACACTTCATGGGATGCAAACTGTTCTTGGAGTGGAGTGTTTTCTTTGGCCCAAGGGTAAACTAAAATGCCTGTGAACTGCAAACTTGTGATTGACTTGGTGCAATACAGTTCCTTTCTAAACGTTTCTGGTTTAGAGAATACTCAGCCATCCTGGAAAATAGCAATATTTATTTTGCCTCATTTATTTTACCTTCAGTTTTAGATTAGGTGAAGGTTTTCTTTCACTTAGGGTACTTAGCAAGGTCCATTCTAGTGTAGCTGAAGAGGAAGCTATACTATTTCTGTTTACTGTATTTTGCTCCCTATTTTATGTCTAATTGCTTTTTTGAAATCTTCACAATGGCTCATTTGAGCATATCAATTTGAAAGATTTTCCTACTTAATGTCAGCCATTGGCTCTCCTGAGAATTGGGACTTGTGTTTTTGTTTTGTTTCCCGTTTCCCTAAAAAGCTAAGTTTAGAGAGTCCTGTAAGGGGTGGGTGCATGTCTTCATGCTGAGACGCAGCAGCTTTGGGGTTGAATTTACTTGAATGGTTTAAAAAGATTGCATTGTTACAAAGCTAGAAAAAAATTTATGTATGAAAAATGATCCTAGCCTTACACTGAGTACAATAATACTTATAAGCATGTGAAGATGTGATCCTTTGTGATGTTACTTGTAAAAACATATATACATATCTATACATATCTTTTGAAGTGTTGAAAGGAATAGTACTTTATATTCTTTATCATACCACTTTTGTAAGTGTTGAATATATTGCTGTTTATTTTTCTATGTTCTGTTTCGTAGCCTTAAGAAGTGTTTCAAACGATCTGAATGTATAAAACAAGTCAATGCCCTACATGGTGTGATGCTGCATTATCTATACAACCGTGTGCATATATTAAATTCTGTCTGTCGATTCTGCTTGGGATTCTTTGGTCTTTGGGTAACCCAATATATCATATGTAAATCTGAGGATGAATCTTAGTAAACTCTTGAAAATGACATGGTTTCCATGTATTTTTCATGCTGGAAGATAATTATAGTAGAGGCAACTGAAAGTGGGATTTATATCTATTGGTACTATTTCCCTTTTATGCATTGCAAAGGTTAGACAGGTCATGGAGCTAGTCAGCGGTGGAATTGTACGTAACCTCAGTGTAAGTGGCTTTACAAGGGTATGCCCCATCCCTTTCAGCACACTGACGAAGGGATGTAGAATACCTAGGCAGTCATAGGTTAAGGGACTTAACATAGGGTGTGTGTGTGTGTGTGTGTGCCCCCAGCCCCCAAAAGTTCAGGAATGTGTTTTCTAAAGACTGAATGAGTTGGAAACAAATAACGTTATCAGATACACTGCAGTACTCTGAAAGCTGTTTGCTTTTTGCAGTTCTGGGAAATAAAGTACAGACTGCACATTTTAGGCACGTGGTCTACTTTGGATTATATCCCTGGCCCTGAAAAACACAAATTTCTTCTTCAGTGCATGTTCCTCATTAAGTAATTTACTCAAGAATAGTCATTTTGCTTAAATTATGAACTTTTTCAGGTTTCCTCAGAAGTAGAACTGAAAATGATACTTATTCACTACAAGTATTTGATGGAAACTGATCTCAGTGTAGGCAGCAAGCTACATGAGGTTTTTTCAGATTGATATTGATCTTAAAGATTATATGTATGTGAGTGATTTTGCATGAGTGCAGGCGTCCTTTGAGGCTATTTTCCTGGACGTGGAATTAAAGGCTTGACATGGGCAGCGGGAAGAGCGCAGCTATGTCCCTGGCTTACCTGAAACACAAATTTCACCTGCCTCTACCTCAGTGCAGGAATTCAAGTCCTGTGCATCTGACCTAATATGCACTCTTAATCCAATATATTTTGGTAATATTCTTAACAGTTTAACCCAGGCCCTCCCTACAACCCCACTCACCTAAATTCTTGTTCTTCTAAACAAAAATGGAAAAAAAAAAATCAAGAGGTGCAGTAACACAAAAATGTCCCTGCCTGGCATGTGGTTGATAGACTAGTGGCACTGTATTGGAGATGACACTCCCTTTCCCAGCAGGTGTCAATACCTCATGTAGGACTGAGTGCTCCAAAGTTTTCCTCTGCACATTGACCAGTTGTGGGTGTCAGCTAAGTATCCACTGGGAAAAGCCCTGACAAGGGGGTGTAGCAACACAGTGATCTGTAACAGTTGGTTATTTTACTGCTATTTTCCTTTAGTAGAATAATTAAATCTCCCGACAGGTCTCTTGACCTGTCAACTCTCAGGTTCTTGGCTTCTTCTGCAGTGCCAGGTATCGATTCATGTAGTAGACCTTAAATCTAACCAAAATGTGGTTGGGGCCTTGGAGATGGCTTAGTAGAGAAAGAATATAGCTGCTGAGTCTTATATCGAGCTGAGTTCAATTCCTGAGATCTGCATGGTGAATGGAACTCTTGCGATGGCATGTGTGTGTGAATGCACACACAAACAGTTACTCCCATCACATCTGTCCCACCACTGCAACCAGTTAGTTTACAGGTGGTTCCTGTTGGAGGGTACTACTTTCCTCTGCTGGTAATGCTGAGTACCTTCCAGCACCCTGAAACACTTGTCAGAGGGGTAAAGCTTCCCTAAGAGTTGGGCACCAGCTCACTTCCTACATGCTTTACAGGTGGTATTGGCCATAGATTTTGCTTCCCTCATGTAGAGAGTAGCCATAGCCATAGCCTGTGATGTCTGGGGGGGGGGGTATATATGGGGACCCCTTTGGTTTTTAATCATCTTTATTCTTTTGAGACAGGGTTAAAATGTATAACCTTGGTTGTTCTGGACTTTGCTCTGTAGACCAGGCATCTGCCTGCCTCTGCCTCCCAAGTGCTGGGATTAAAAACCTGCATCACCAGCTACTCGGAGAAACCCTGTCTCGAACCAAAAAACAAAACAAACCAAAACAAACCCTGCATCACCACTGCCCAGTTTATGGGAGCCCTTTGGCCAATAGCTGTCAATAAATTGTTTTCCTGGCACTGGCAGTTTTACTTGGTGGCATGTCTAGTTGGGGTATTTTCTCATCAGGTAACTATTCAAATTATTTTTACATGTGTGTTTTAGAAAGTGGCTACAATAGTAGCCATGGCTTTGCATTCTGCCACTGAGCCCTACTATGTGGGTCTTCTGAGAATGAGTTGACTGAACTATACAGATGAGATGGTTGAGGGGATTGTCCAGGTTAACTTGTATTGCACAGGATATTTAGTCATACAGTGAGCCCTGAGAATGTATTATTTACTGGAAAAAAATGAAAAAAAAAAAAACCCAGTCTTTAGTTGTGGTGTTGCTCAGCCTTAGCCCACACCTTTAATCCAAGAGCTTTCTACCTGAATATTGTAAAATAAAGTCAACCCATAGATCAAGAGGCAGGGCAAGCAACCTGTTAACAGGAAGTGAACATAAAAGAAAAAATTAAGAAAAGGGACATTGACTTTGAAGGTTTTTTATTGAGATGAGAGGCCTTCCCTAGTGCTAGGGCTTCCACTGTGAAGGAAGGTCACCTGGTTGCTCTTTTTCCCCATTTGAGCTAGCATGCTTTCATGGATTGGTAAAGTCGAATGATTGAGATTTTATTAAAAAAAAACCCATGGCTTGTAGCTGGTTGCAGTCCTTGCCAAACTTCTCCCAAAATGGATGGGATAAACAATGAAATGTGACCTTGAATCTTGAACTGTTCCTTTGGTTCTTGTAAAACTTTGTATTGGGGAGGCCTGCAGTTAGCATTGGTGGGTGCTGGGAACCAAACTTGGGTCTTCTGCAAGAGCAGTAAGTGGCTGCTTTTCCAGAGTCCATGGGTTCAATTCCCAGCATCCACATGGCATCTCAGAACTGTAATTCCAGTTCCAAGGGATCTGGCAGTCTCCCAGACACACAAGCAGGCAAAACACCAATGCACACAAAGTAAAATTAATCTTGGCTAGTCCCCTTTAATTATTTTAATGTCTTAGTGTCTCCACATAAAGCTAGTCATGTAACTATGTTGCAACTTGCTTTTTTCAGTATTTCAGACTTCTAGTGGCACTCTTTTTGACAGCTAAACTCTGCACTGTGGCACTGATTTACTTTCTATTGCTATGTCGAAGTTTTAATATCTGGCTGGGCACTAGTGGCATGTGCCTTCTATTCCAGCGGCAGGTGGATCTGTTTAAGTTCAAGAGCAGCCTGCTTGTTCCAGGACAGCCAATGCTATACAAAGAAACCTGTCTCAAGTTAAAAAAAGTTTAATATCTGATTTTGTAATTCAAATTTCATTTGCACAAAAGACTCTTATTCACATGTTGTCATTAATCTGTAATGTTCACAAATTTAAGCTACCAAAAAACTATTTCAGTATAATCCCATACCAAGATTAAGTGCATAGTGAAGGAAAGAATGAGCACACACTGGCAAGCTCAGGAACTGATGAAGGGAGAGATTTTATTCCATATACTTCTGTATATTTGTGTTGTTTTACAACAGATATGTACTTATGGATTATATAAATTCATTTTTAGAAGGCCTAATGGGTTTCAGTCAAAACTTTCTATCATTGCAATTAATCAAGATCTAAAGTCTTGTGAAATAATTTCTAATTTTCCTGTTCTGCCTGCCCTGTTCTGTTCATTGTAATCCACCTTCCTCATAATTCTAGTTTGGCATATTAGTAAGATGTGGATAATGTCCAAACCTACAAATGAGTATGCACTGCAGCAATGGATACTTCTGTATTGCTGTTTCCCTTGCAGTCACTGGAGAAGTTGTTTAAGGTTGTCCTTGGTTGCTCAACAGAAGAATCTGTAGTCTAAATATGTAGGGCTGGGGATATAGCTCAGTTGTTAGAGTGCTTGCCTAGCACACACAACGCCCTGGGTTTGATCCTCAACACTGCATAATCTAAGCCACAGTGGGCTGAGAAATTCAAGGTTGTCCTTGGATACCTAATTTGAGGCCAGCTTGGGCTGTACACACTGTCTCAAACCGAAACCCTAAAATCCAACTATAAAGACTATCTGTAGGGTTGCGTGTGTGTTGGTGTCTTCCTAAATTGCTGTCCACTTAGCTTTCTGAGACAGGTCCTGTGTTGGGCTGGAAGGCCAGTGAGCTTTAGGGATCTGCTTGACTGCATTTCCTGGCAATGGTATTAGAGATTTCTGCTGAGTCTCAAACATGGTCCTCATGAGTGTGCAGCTTGCACTTTACTGACTGAACCATCTCCCCAGCCCAAGCCTATAGTTTTACAGGAAGCAAATATTCTTCAGAAATGCCTCCTCCTTAATCTTGATCAGTGATTATATAAAAGTAACATTACTGTGAATGTTACTAGAGAATGTAAGAACTAAAACAAACAAACAAAAACCAGAGTTAAATTAGGGTACTGAAATAAATTTTGACATGTTCAGAAGCACCAAAAACCCATTAAAAAAATGTATAAGTTGGTCAAAAACATGTGTTTGTAGCAGACACTGTTCCTTGGAAGCACAGACTGAACAAAAGTAGCAATTATAGCCCTGATGCTTATGTATCAGACCTCAGCAGTTTAGAAGAGGGCAGTTCCATTATACTGGTACACTTAGCAAACAGGTAAGTACAGATTTTATCCAAGATTTTAAAGATGGGCAACACCAGGAAGCATCTGGTACATGAATGAATATATAATACATAACTGAAAATCTCCCCACAGATCATTAAAATCTGGAGGTAATTGATATATCTGAAATGTCTCCATGTTAGTGTAGTATGCACAGAGGTTTAATCTTAAGAACAGAATAGTTCTTAAACAACAATTTGCAAGACAACTGGCTTTTGAAGTCACATTACAAAAATCATACTTCAAGCTCCAGAGTATGTGGGGCCATAAAACCTGATTAAAGTTTTATATGATAAAAATCCCAGTAAGTAAATGGCTTATTGATAAATTCAGATTCAATCTAATCGTCCAAGAAAAAGTAGTTTCCACTCTTCTTTTGTTCTACGTCCTAAAAAGAAAAAGTGACACAGTGAGCACTTGTCCTTTATGAAGCTATAGCAGCTATGCAGGGCTGCTGAGCAGGGCTACTCTACTAGAGCATTTCCTGGCAGCTCAGCATGTACTCTGTTGGATGCTTGAATGCATCAAATATAAATCCCATCTTTAAGCTCCTGGCAGCAGATTGTCAGCTTAAAACTGCTTATTATGTAAGATATACATACTTAAAATATTGATTTTTCTTAACACTGTTTATAGAATGGTCAGTAATAGTGCACTTCTCCACCTGATCAGCTAGCTTCTCATTAGCATTAAGCTCTTACCATCTAAAATGACCCAGTATACAGAAGTGGCTTAATAAGTAAAGGAGAATATTTATTTTAACCCTATCTTAAAACAAAAACCAGAGGAATTGGTTAAACATATTATCAAAAGTTTCTTCATTAACAAAATTCTCAATTTACTTTCAACAGAAGTAAATTTACTTTAGACAGAAGGATCCAGTAGTTAGCCCTGGTTGTCTTCGAACCTGCCTCTTCCTCCCCAGTGCTGAGACTAATGGGACTACCATGTGCCAGATCTCAAGGCAGTTTTCAATGGCCCAGAATAATTAGAACACCAGAAACATTACAGTTGTTACCTTGCAGCAAGACTACAAAATGTTACAGAGGAATAAACAACCCAAATTCTGAGAATCAGTATGATATGGTATAGATTTTTAAGAAAAGATATGTTTATTATCCACATACCTTGATTGAATTGAGCTTATTTATTCGTGGTCTGTAGTTGTTGGGGTCTCTTCTGAATGTAATTTCGAGCTGAGACAAAAATTTGTTCATGCCAGCCAAAAGAGTCTGAGGACTAGGGGAAAATGGACAATTTTCATGAATTTTGTCTAATGATCAAGAATCATCAGTACCCCTTCCTCTTAGTCAAGCGCCAATGCTAACATCACAGCACGTCATTTGATTGGTCACATTTCTGTACAAAACAACCTCAATATGATCTGTAGATGTTGAAGAAAACATCAAGTAATGATTTTTTTTTGCAGAACCCCAGATAGAAAGCAGGGCCCTGCACCATGTTAGGGAAGCACTTTACCCTGAGTTACTGCCATCAAAGTAACTTTCCGCCGGCGTGGTGGCACATGCCTTTAATCCTAGCACTTGGGAGGCAGAGGCAGGTGGATTTCTGAGTTCGAGGCCAGCCTGGTCTACAGAGCAAGTTCCACGACAGCCAGGGCTTATACAGGGAAACCCTGCCACGAAAAAACCAGAGAGTTGTGAGCCATCATGTAGATGTTGGGAAATGAACCTGTGTTCTCTGGAAGAGCATCCATGGTGTTAAGCACTTGAGCCATCTCTCCAGCCCTCCAAAATTAATTTTAAATTGTCTAAATAACAACAAAAAATATGAAACATTTTAAAGCCTTCTGCAAACACAAAAGATCATTAGTGAAGAAACAATTTTACATATCTGAGAAATTTCCTGAAATGTACATATTTTCAATAATTGATGATAGAATTTAACATGAAAACAAAGACATATTCCAGGATGTATGGCACTTTCATTTGTGTTTTAGAAACAGGATCTACTATACACATCTGGCTAGCCTGGAACACATTAGGCCAGGCTGTCCTCTATCTGCGGGCTCTGCCTCTCATGCTGGGATTAGAGGAGTTCAACCCCACACCTGGCTGGTACTTCTACTTCTTGATAGAATCATTCAAATATCAACTTAACCCTACTTCTTAACATCAAAAAGTTTTGTGTGAGAGCCAAATAAAATAGATTTATGGGCCTAAAATGTGTTTGTGTATAGGTGATTTTATAAGATGCAACTTAATGTAGGTTTAGTACTAGTGGTAAAATAACATCTCATAGACAGATCCGAATTTTTAGTTTCCTTATAATATGACAGATCTAGGCAGAACAGTAAGAGGGTAAAACACTACACCTAAACTGTTGTGGGTCAGTGTTGTGTATTTGGCATCTGCTCCAACTATGTTGTTGGGCAAGTCATGTAATTCTTTGGATTTTATTCTGCATAAAAATTAAGTTTTAAGGAATTAATCAACTGACAAAGTTAAACTGAAAGAAAAGGTAAGAGGTCTGTAAGATTATCCACCTGGGTCAAGTACTGTATACTAGGCTAACACTACTGTAAGGCCCTACACAGTATTGTCTATATATAAGTTGGGGGGCAGGGTTGTCACAGAATAAGAAACTGACTTAGTAGCTACCTGCTTCAGACAAGAAAGCAATAGGACATAAGTGTTTCTGACCTTACTGGAAATTTAGAATGTGATAATTTTCCAACTGTTAGAACTTAAATTTTACTTTTGAACATTTTTAAAAAGCATTTTTTACCTGTTTGCAACTGTGTTCTTTGATGGAACACCATCAAAAACGATGACTCGATCTGCTAGGTAGGTGGCCATGATGAAATCATGTTCTACAACAAAAGCTGTCTTCTTTGCATGGAGAATGAAACTGAAACACAACAATTGCAAACCTTTCATAGCTTTGAAGTCACAGATTTGTATGTCAGCACACACAATCAAAATGATATTCTACAAGAATGACATTTACCGTTTGACGACCCGAGCTGCCATTAACCTTTGCTCAGAATCCAAATATGCAGATGGCTCATCAATTAAATAGACGTCAGCAGGTTTGCCCAAACAAAGAGCTAAAGCTACTCGCTGAAGTTCACCACCAGACAATGTCTGTACCTAATTGGAGTTCAGAAAACATGTAGACATTCAAAGTCTGAAACAATGATGCATACAGATGTATAAGGATAATGTTAGGGTACCTCCTGGTCAATGATGTTTTCAATCTGTAAGGGCTTCATCACATCAGTCACAAACTGCGGGTGAGTATAAGCATCTCTGATCTTTTCATGCAGTAACTGGCGAACACTTCCCTGGTTTTAAAGGAACAAAAAATTTAGATGATAAATTACCAGGAAAGGACTTTTCTGTTTATAAATAGTAGCACTAACTTCAGACCAAAATGAATTCAGTTTGTCACCAATATCAATTTTATTTTATTTTTCTTTATTTAGATAAAGTGTCTCACTATATAGCCAATTACGGTGCCTCTGCCTCTGAGTGCTGGTATCAATGGCTGGCCTGTATCACCATGCCTGAGCAGATCTAGTGTTAATGCCTATTCACCATCTTGTTCATTTTGAGGCTTTTTCAATTTTTTTACTTATGTACATAATTGCCCTAATCATGTATGTGAATAAAAAGGCAATAATAATCTTAAAATTGAAAGGCAGAAAGTAAATGAATGTTTCAGGGGAGAAATAATGAAGAGCAGGAATAATTCTAAATGTCAAAGTGGGTTGGATAATCTGTAGGTTATAACACACAATGCACACCATCTTGTTCTCTTATTCATAATTGAATCCTAAAATGGTTTTTACTTGCTGTATGGAACAGATCCAAGTGTGAGAACCTGAAACCGATCATGTAAAATACTGTAATCTGGGGGAAATGTGTAACAGGGTCAGTGTTGCGATGCTGAACATACAATGTCAGTGAGTAAGAAGCTCAACATAATACTTTCAGAAATCAAAGGACACTATTGATTGCTTCAGTATAACATTCTCAAGTTTTATACTTGAAACAGTTTACCAGAATTTAATTTCCCTAATGCTGAATAACCTTACATTTTAAGAATATATTAAGTTATCTATCATCAATCAGCTGACTGACAAGAGGGTTTTTTGGACTGATTCTGGTGCTCAAGTGTGCATATTGCTCAGGTCTATGCTAGTGAGTAGAATTGTTGGCGTTTACAGTTCTATGCTAGAAAGGATCTGACCAGAGCCAGATGTGGTACCATATACCCATTAGCTCCAGCACTTGGGCAGTACAGTAGGTGGATTGGGAACCTCAGGTATTGTATTACATAGTAGATTCCAGGCCAGCCTGTGCTGTATGGAAGCCAATATGGCTAAGAGTTTTAGAATGTTCTTTTTGTGGTGGAGATCAAACTCAGTAATTTAACTCATGTTAAACATATACTCTACCACTGAGCTAATGCCCTAGCCCCTTACTAAAGCAAAAGATGAAAGAGTTACACACATACATCAAACATACATTTTAACAGTCAAATTAAAATAATGACTCACTGTTGACTTGGGACTGATTTTCTGTGGCTTATAACTGACATTTAGAACTGGTACTTCTCCTGCAAAAAATCCACAATTACAATGACACAAAAACTGCCCAGCCCTTTAACATTTACTCTATGGGATAGGGTAAGGGATGTTTATGACAGTACCTCCTTCATCTGGTTTAAGCCTTCCAGCAAGCATTCTGATAAATGTAGTTTTACCTGTACCTGATAATACAACAAAAACAAAATTAACCCTTTACATTCCAAATATTCTTGTTATAATCAGAGAAATTTCTCTTGAAGACATTATGTGACAGTTAAGAGAGAAACAATTCTCTCTCACTTGTTAAATACTAGCCTAAACTTATTAGGAGGAACACCAATGCTTTTTAATAAATATTAGTCCACACAACTTATGGACTAACTAAAAAAATGCATTTGTATTAATTACCACACAATCTGTTAAGGGTACAATAGGCTATTTTATGATAGAAATGCCTATTCACAGCTTGTACAAAAAAATTTAACAAAATTAAAAATGTTTACTGAAGCCTGATATATTGCAATCTCCATTTTCCTTTTTTCTTTTTTGAGACAGGGTTTCTCTGTGTAGCCCTGGCTGTCCTCGAACTCAGAAATCTGCCTGCCTCTGCCTCCCAAGTGCTGGGATTAAAGACGTGTGCCACCACCGCCTGGCATGGCAATCTCATATTAAATCTTCTACAGTTTTATAAACTGCAATACCACACTATAAATTACCTTTAAATCATAAAAGCAATAGTAGATATTTAGTAGTGAGATTCATCTTCATCTTACAATTTAATATTGAAAATATTAGTAATAAATTATTTTTCCAACAAAGGGTTTCTCTGTGTATCCCTGTCTGTCCTGTAACTGAGAGATCCACCTGCCACTGCCTCTCAAGTGCTAGGATTAAAGGCATGCACCACCATTGCCCAGCCAATAGACAGAGTGCTCTGAATTTCGAATCAGAAAAATTCCAAACACAGGTATCCAAGGAAATCATTAAAGCTGGCATGACTGAGTCACCACCTGCCTATTTGCATTCACTTCCTCTGCAGATTGAGTGAGTGCTCACTAGTTTACTTCAAAGAAAAATCAGTTGAGCAGAAATTGCATACTTTTAGTGAAAATAATATTAACCTGTTTCAACAACAGCGAAACAAAATTAGTAAATACCACAAAATTGTAAGGTTAAAACAATAAATGTAAGGATTCAAACTCAGGTGCTAGCCTTAAGTCAGTTCTCCATGAGCAGGTAATTACACACCCAGCCTTCACCATCGTAAACTTAGGGCTTACCATTTTCCCCCAGCATCACCATGATTTCAGAGTCAGTGAACTCTCCAGCTACAATTGCTAGCTCGAACTCTCCCATCTTTTTCTTCATCCCAGGATATTTATACATGCACATCTTTTTAACTTCTTCTTCATTTGCTGTCTCAGCTACCTTAAAAACAAGTGACGCATCCCTGAACCTCAAGTTCTCTGTTGGAACATAGCCATCCAAAAATATATTTATGCCTGTTGGGGAAAAATTGCCATCAGATTAGTAAAGACCTAAAAAAAAATATAAACAAATCTAAAGTAATGATTAAGACTGATTTTTGGGAATACATATATATATATATATACATATATATATATATATACTTTATACCTTTGTTAATAAGTCTGCATATATGCAAAAACTAGAGCTTTTTTTGGTGTGCTTCAACAACGAAAACAGCCTGAGCATAATGGCGGATGCCTACAGTCTAACAGTTAGAAAGCTGAGCTAGAAGGTGCTAGACTGTAAAGAGACTAGCATGGTTTAGTGTGAGCTCCCGCTTCAGAAAAATCCATTTTCTACCACCCAAACCAAAATAACTCCCTTCATTTGGTATAGGATTAATTTTAAGTTTATATAAGTGTGTGAAACAGGACATCCTTTTGATATAAAATTGTCATTTTGAGGCAAAAAGATGACTCAGTGGATAAAAGTGCTTGTTTCTAAGCCTGATGACCTGAGTTCAGTCCCGGGACCTCACAGTTTGGAAGAAGATAACCAGCTCCTGACAACTGTCCTCTGACACACACATGTACATGCATGTGCCCACATACTCACACAAGTAAACAAACAAATGAAAAATTAAAAAAAAAAGGTCATACATAAGAATTGTACATTTTCAGGTATGCAACTGACACAAAATACTTTGGAAAATGTATTTTTAAAATAAGCAATTTTAAGTAGCGAGTACTGCTTTGAGATAGCCGTATACTGGGAAGTTATTACTGTATTTTTCTCAGATTAATTTTATAATTTCTTAAAAAAGTAATTAATTTTTTGTTTCATTATGCAAAGATTAAAAACCATTTTCTAGATTGTGTTCTAGTGAATGAAACTAAAATTATACACAAAACCCCTCTTAAAACATTCACAATGGCAGACAAATAGAAAACCAAAAGACTATTATGTATGTCAATATAAGGAGAGCCTTGGTTTCAGCATTTCTTCTGTATATTAATGGGGAAAGTAGCTGCAGGTTAGAAAGTAAGGAGAGTCGGTCTCTCCTCTGGACCAGGAGCAGGGTCAGGGATATTTATACTCAAGCACATGGTGGACTGGAAACCTGGGGAGTGACAAATCAACTTTTCTAAAAGTTTCATTTTTATTCTTCAAATATTTAAAAAGTGAAAATGTAGAGTCAAAAATTAAAACCAAAACCTCTGGTGAAGAAAACTTAGTCTAAGTGCTCCATTTACTAATTAAAGAAGCAAGAGACTTTGGTTAAAAAACAAAAAGCAATGTGGTCTCTACATTTTCTCTGTGCTAGCTGACCTGTCAACTTGAAAATGAGTCTTAATAATAGCCACCTGTACAGTTCATAGAACCTGCATGCATATATAAATTTATATACATAAAAAAATGTGTACACAGACACCCAGCTTAATAATGGTTGAAGGGGAAGCAAGAAGGATGAAGTACAGTCTTTCACTTCACCATTTAAACCTCACCAGGATGACTGTGAAGCCCCAGCATTTACAAGAGGGACTTTCAAGAATGACCACTGAGTTTATCCATATATCGTCCTGATTCTACATTACAGTAAGGCACAAAGCAGGTGCTCAGTAGTACTTGTGAGTTGAAGAGAAACATTAACTACTGCTTCCACGCACAATATGGTACACTATTGTAACACAAAGAATTCTCATGTACACAGGAAGATTGCTGAATTTAAGGCCGGTCCAGAGTATTCTGTGTCTGCCTGCCTGTCACTCTGTCTGTGTCTCTCTCACCAGGGTTTCTCTTTGTAGCCCTGGCTCTCCTGGAACTCGCTCTGTAGACCAGGCTGGTCTCAAACTCACAGAGATCCACCTACCTCTGCTTCATGAGTTCTGGGAATAAAGGCTTGAGCTGGAGCTGGGCGGTGGTGGCACATGCCTTTACTCCCAGCACTTGGGAGGCAGAGGCAGGCAGATCTCTGTGAGTTCAAGGTCAGTCTGGTCTACAGAGTGAGTTCCAGGACAGGCAGGGCTATACAGAGAAACCCTATCTCAAAAAACCAAAACCAAACAAACATACAAAAAAGTTTGTGCTGCCATTGCCTTGGGAGTTCCAGTCTTTAAAAACAAAGGCAAAACAAACAAACACTCCACCAAAACAAAAAAAAATCTAAAAACTAAATTTGGTTTTCAGATCCCGTATTGTTTTTGTGTACTTGTGTTTGCATGCATGCCATGGTGTGCAGACGGAGGTCAGAGGGCAACTCTGGAGTCAGTTCTTTACCTACTTTTCCATGAGTTTAACTGAATAAACACAGGTCTCCAGGCTTGCACAAGAAGCACTGAGTCATCTGGCAGGCCCTCATTGCTCTCTTAATATGAATTTTGTTCATTGTTTGTGAGTGTGTGCAGGTCTGTTAAGTTTGTGCATGCCAAAGCACATGTGTGGAATTAAGAGGGTAACTTTGGAAATGGATTCTCTCCTGCCACAAGGTGTAGTTCTGGGGCTAGAATTTAGGTCATGTTTGGCAGCTAGTGTCATTAGCCACTGAGCCATCCTGAAGGTTTTAACCTGTATTTAAAAAACGTGTAAGACTCTTGGCAAGAAGCTGGGTATGGAGACACCTGCTCTCACTGCCAGCACTTGGGAAGCATAAGCAGTTGAAGCTCAGTGAGTAGTGCTAGTACAGCCAAGGCTACAGAGAAGCCCTGTGTAGAAAAACAAAAGGAAAGACTACTGGCAAGAAAACGGACCACCTCACCAAGCTTTCCCTAAAATACATAGCTATTCATCTTAAATATCAGTACATACGTTATAATCATTCCTTCTCCACCCACATTCTAAACTAAAATACTGATATAACTAGACTGTGATACAATGTAAGTTTATTTTTCAAATTATTTATTTTGTTTAAAAACATTAAACTATCTCATTAGATTTTTAGGGAGTCTAAGTGTCACAAATACAAGATAGGGGTTACAGCTAGGTTTTAAATATGAAAATGGGATGGGTACTGGAGGAATGTTACGAGTTTTGCCAAAGGTACTGGCCTGCTAAAGATAAATTTGAAGATGACAAATACTGTGAAGTCAAAACATTCAGATTCATGATGACAGAACAACAGGGGAAGTGATTTCTGTTCTCCCACCAGAAAGTTCTCAGAAAAGAAAAGAATCCTTTTCTGTAACCCTATATAGCCTTACAATACATTTTCCTCAATGATGAAACTACAAAATGCCAGTTTCACATATATATATATATATATATACACATATATATATATACATATATATATGTGTGTGTGTGTGTATTAAAGCAATATGCAGTAGTAATGTCAACAATAATACATTTCTAGGCATTAGAGAAAAAGAAAATTACTGCATTATGAACAGGTTTTCAAATTACCTTCTCTTACACTAAAAGGCATAGTAACAACACCATAAGCACTTGGTACACCATACAGACAGCAGATGAAGTCAGAAAGATAGTCTAATACACTTAGATCATGCTCCACCACAATGATATATCTGAAAAGCAAAACAGATTTTTATTTTTAGATTTACTATAACATCATTAGCTAAGATTCTTATTTATATAAATCTATTTTTCTACTATAGTTGTAAATCTTAGAAAAAAAAAGAATAAAAAAAGTATAAAGAACATAGTAAAGCCATACAATATTTTCTTATACGAGGCTTATTATTGATGTTCCTATTTAAAATATTTTCCTCAGGATAGATTCAACTAAGATGATTTAAAAAATCTATTGCTAGGACAGAAACTATCAAACACTGCAGCGATGAGGTTTTTATGCAGATGTTGCCTTCACCTCCACTTACTTCACACACACGTATCTTCAAAACCAATGTCAAACATTAGTTTCCTACATAAAGTTCTTGTTTGTATAAATACAATAATCATGCTCACACAAAACCTTTCAGATTTTCAAGAGCTTTTAAATTTTCATGTATCTTACTGTTTTATTTATATGCAGAAAAAATTACAACTTGCTGTTTATCTTCTCAATAATGCATTTCTTAATTTGTATGTTTAAGGGCCACCCCTTCCTTCTTAAACAGTCACTTACCAACATTCTCACATTTTAAAATTCTACTTAGTTTCTATTCACTGTAGGAATACCTTTTCCAATATGCAAATGTATTTTTCCTACTCTTGAAAGCCCCTTCTTAAAGAAATTTCTTGCCTTTCTTGTATTCAAATGAAAACTTAGTAATCAAAAGTTCTGATGTTTTAAGAACACAGCACCTGTGTACTCAAGCAATCTGTGCTATAAAAACAGACAATATATGCAATCAAAGTTCCAGTTTATTACTTTGGATTCCTTACTGTTTTCTGGAGGATATGATCTACAAGATTTTTATACCATTAAAGAGTGAATGAATGCATGCTTTGACAGTTTCAGAACTGATACAATCTCTGTAGCTTCTTTCCATCAGCCTACCATTACTCATGGATTACTACAACTCACCAATACACACAGATTGGTACATCTACAAAAGTGTTTTACTTATTGTTTCTGCTTGATTTAACTGCACGTTACAACTAAGGTGTGTTATCCTCTTTCTCATATTTAAGTCTTATAAAATCTAGTTTTATCATCAGTTTTTATAAGATCAGTTCATTCCTGTTATAGCTTTCTTTCCTTTTATCTTTGAAACCAAACCAAACCAAACCAAACCAAACCAAACCAAACCAAACCAAACAACTCAAGAGGACAGCTCATGCTAGCAAGGATGTGAATAAGGGGGGCACTCCTCCACTGCTGGTAGGAGTGCAGTACAGCCACTTTGGAAATCAATTTAGAGGTTTCTCAGAAAATTGGGAATAAATTTTTCTCAAGACCAGCTATACCCTTCTTGGACATAGACCCAAAGTCTACCATACCACAAAGACACTTGCTCAACTATGTTCAGTTTTTCTCCTAATAGCCAGAAACTGTAAACTTAGATGTCTCTCAACTGAAGACTGGATAAAGAAAATGTGGTACATTTTACACAATGGAATATAACTCAGCTGTTAAAAACAATGACATCATAAAATTTGCTGGCAAATGGATGGAACTAGAGCATCCTGAGTGAGGTAACCCAGAACCAGAAAGACAAACATGGCTTGTACCCACCTATAAGTGGGTATTAACTGGCAAAGTACAGGATAACCATGCTACAATCCACAGACCCAGAGAAGCTAAGTAGGAAGGATTGCTCAAAGGGGGCTACATGGATCTCCCTGGGAAAGGGCAACAGAATAGATTTTGCAGGTGGACTGGGGCAGTTGGGGATAGGAGCAGGAAGGATCAGATGGGTGAGGGAAGGATGGAGGGAGAGAGTACTAGGAGAGACAACCTGAATTGGGGGACATATAGGGGGTGTGTTGATATAGACATCTGGGGCAGTGGGAACTCCTAGGGAAGTCTTCTGATAATGGGGGATATGGAGCCCAATCTCGCTATTTTCTATAACCAGGCAAGGCTCCTAGTAGTGGGGGCTTGGACATCAACCCAGCCACAAACTTTCGATCTACAATTCTGTCCTGCCTTTAAGATGTACTGGGGTAATGGTGGCACAGAACTTGTGGGAGTGACTAACCAGTGACTGGTCCAACTTGAGGCATAGGCCATGAGAGGCAGCCCAACCCAGAGACCCAGGATAGAACCAAAAAACTCATTGAAATGAATCTTAATAATTTGTTATACTTGTGGACTGGAACCAAGCATAACTGTCATCAGAGTATCTTCATCCAGCAACTGATGGGAGTAGATGCAAAGACCCACAGCCAAACACTATGAGGAGCCAGGAGAATCCCATAGGAGGAGCAGAGGAAGCATTTTAGGAGCCAGAGGGGCCTAAAAGACCAGGAAAACAAGCCTACAGAATCAACTACGCAGAGCTCATAGGGGATCACATAGATTGAAGCAGCCATCCCCAAGCCTGTATGGGTCTCAGCTAGGTTTTCTATATATACCTTGTGGTTGTGCAGCTTGGTATACTTGTGGGACTGCAGTGTGAGTAAGGGGGTCTCTTTTCCTCCCACTAGGTTGCCTGTTCATCTTTGACATGAGAGTTCGTACCTAATCTTATTGCAACTTGTTAGGCCATGTTCAGTAGATATCCTTGGGAGGTCTTTCTCTCTCTCTCTCTCTCTCTCTCTCTCTCTCTCTCTCTCTCTCTCTCTCTCTCTCTCTCTCTCTCTCTTCTCTCTCTCTCCCTCTCCCTCTCCCCCCCTCTCTCTCAGGGAAAGGGAGAAGTGGATCTGGGGCAGCAAAGGGCCATGGAGAAGGGACTGTAAAGTGCAAAGGGAGGGGAAACTGAGGTCAGGATGTAATGTTTGAGAGAGAAAAAAGACTATCAATAATACTTTTAGGTTCAATTCGAAGCACCTAGGTGTTATTGATCATTTGTTGAACTTATGTTTGAGAAGTTGGGAGTTTTATAAATTCTGAAAACTTATCAGCCATGATCCTTTCATGCTTTTAAATAAAATATTTATTGGTGGGCACAGTGGTCTAGCACTCAGGAGGCAGGGGCACACCTGTTCTACAATGTAAGTTTCAGAACATCAGGGATACATAGTCTTCAAAAACCAAACCAAAACAACAACAAAGTCCATCACTACCATCACTGTGAGCTCTGTGGCATGCCACTGTGTGACATCACAGGTAACTTTATGGAGCTCATGCTCTCCATGCAGTTTGATCTGAGTGCTCGGGATTACTGGACTGTTTGCCAGCAGCAAATGACTTTACCTGCTCAGCCATCTTGCCCACCTGTCTGTTTTTCACTCTTAAAACAATCAAATAGTCTTCCAACTACAATCACTATTTTTCAAATCTCCCTTATATTTCAATGCCATTTTCTCAGTTATAGTCACTAACTTAGAAATAGTTTTAATGTTCCCATTGCCGTTCCTAACTCATCTAATTAGTTCAGCAAGTTTTTAATGCTGTGCTTTCCCTTTCTCGCTCTCTCTCCCCTCCCTCCCCCCTGTGTATGTGTGTACAAGTTTTTTTGAGTGTAGGTGCATCTCTGTAACTATTATGTACATGTGTGTACTCATGGTGGACAAAGGCCAACATTCCTATCTTATTTTTGGAGACAGGATCTTTCACTGAACCTGGAATGCACCAGGGATCTTTCTGCCTCTGCCTCCACAGCACTGATTTTACAGTACAGACATGCCACCTATTTGGCCTATTCTAAGATTCTGGGGACTGAGCTCATGTCTTCATGTTTTCAGGGGATCACATTATAAACTGAGCCTTCTGCACAGTCCTCTCTACATTTGCTTTTTAGATTTCTCTGGCTTTTGAACATGTGTCCATCAAATCCCTACATTTTGAATACTTTACAACTCTCATGTTAGTTACTATTTGAGAGGTTCTTTCAGAATGCCAGATGGTGTTCTAGTACTCTAGCTTGCTGTATATGTTCACTAAGTTTAGGGACAGCTGCTTCTGGTACTCTTACCTGTAAAAAGTTTATGTAGTCAAGAGTTGAGGGTACAGTCCTACCGAGTGCATTGTTATTTGTTTCTACACATGATAGTTTTAAGACTGCATCACTGAGTAAGTACCAAGCCTTGTATATGCTCCTTCAACTTCAAAATGTGGATTCTCTCTAAAGTTCCCATAAAATATGAACTCTACCTAAAGACCCAATAAAGTGACCAGAAGCATCAGGGAAAAGGTGAATTAAGAAAATTTGGAAATTACAAAGTACCGTATTCAACAAATGGTTTTGTGAATTATCATAAAAGTTAAGAATTCCTTTTTTTGTTCAGTGAGACTGTAAATACCACCATCTTTATGGTGATTATGTTTTAAGTATGTGTTGTGTTTATATAAAATTAAGATTTATTTTTGAAACTCTAGTAAAAATTAAGGATGTTTTCCCCAAGAACATACACAAAGAATAGATATACACAATTTTACATGACTCCAAAGCATTCACGTCCAATACACAATTTTACATGACTCCAAAGCATTCACGTCCAAACAGTACTTTCCACAGAACTGGAGATAACCAATTGTGAGTCTTGCACTAAGAACCTTGTTCTAATGAAGAAAAATTCTGGTGGTTACTATAAATGATCGAGATGAAAATCAAGAATGTCTAATATTTAAATATCTGTAAAATTTCCTCAACAGAAGAAAATAGAAATGTACTGGATTTATACTTACCTATCTGGATTTATTAGAGATCGAATAGTAATGGCAGCCTTTAAACGTTGCTTGACATCGAGGTAACTAGAGGGTTCATCAAACATAAAACTAAGGGGAAAAAAAGCAAGTTTGAATAACATAACTATACCTTATCCTTTTTAAGTAGCACAATAATGGTTTCTGATTTATCAGAATGAAAAATTTCATATACCAATGAAGGAAAGCTACTTATAATGGTAAAACTCTGTTCTGTTCAGAAGAAGGAAGAAAATTATTCCAAAAAGCAGAAATGTATACCTACAAATTTGAGGAGAGCTTTCAAAGATTGGACTGACTTCAATTGTACCTTCTCATTAATTGGCACTTTCTCATGAAAAATATTCTGATAGAGTCTGAATTACTTTGCAGAGCCCTTTTTTGTTCTGTTCTTCGATCGTCTTTACTGTGTATGCTGAGGGGTGCCACTGCCTGCATGTGGAGGTTGAAGGAAAACCTGCCTGTGCTGGTTCTCTCTTTCTACCTTACGGGTATAGGGAATTCAACTCAGGTGGTAGGTCTTGGTGTCAGGTCCCTATTCAGCTGAGCCATCTCATGGGCCCCAAAGAGCCACTGTCTTAACAGGCTGAGGTCCAAAGACTTTAACTAATGCACACAGATGCTTTCTCATGCAGAGAATGTATGTCAGAGAATACTTGGTGGTGAAGACGGGGCTGGATTATACGTTAGAGCAGCAACATGGAAAAATATGGAAATAATAAATATCTGACAGGAGGAAAGATTAGTAAGCAGAAAGGAGACTAGCCTTTTTTTATTCCATGTCTTCTTCACAGAGCTTGTCATTTTGATACTGACTAGTCTAAAGGCCATCTTTTACTTGAGATATTTAGAAAGCTTACTAACCTCGATTGGAGAGCTTAAGTTTATGTAAGGTATAAATTACTACTCATAAAAGCAAAGGAGAGATTAAAGGGAAACTGGGTCATGGAAATACAACTGCTTTAACACATCACTTCAAAATCAAACACTTAAATGTCTCTATTAATTATTTCTTTCAAGATTACTGCTGAATTAGCAGCATTACAAATACAAACTCACAAAGACTGAGATACACAAAAAGTGTAAAGTAACCTACATATCAGCTTTTTGTATGCAAACGACAGCACAAGCAAATCTCTGCAACTCTCCTCCTGAAAGATCTTCGACATTTCGTTCTTTAAGGTGAGTTAAATCTACAAAGAATAATCAGAAGCATTGTGTTCAATGTTATAAATTCCATTTCACCTCTCCTGGGCAGAATGCACAAACTGCATGTCCTGAGTCTGAGTCTGGGTCTGAATGATACCCCAGTTTAAAACTGTGTAGTATAACAATAAAGTAATTACTAAGGCTTTCCTCATGAATTTGGCAACCCATAGCCCAGCAAGAGGATTATGACCAAGTGCAGTTTACTAAAAGCATCTACTCAAATGCTTACCAAGCTGCTGACATACAATTGCCTGTGTCTTGGTTTCATCTTTTCGGTCCAGAATAGAGCCCACTGTCCCCTGTCACAACAGAAAATTATCACTATATTCCTTTCAAAAATTTCACAAAGTAAAATAAGTCTATTTTGATAGAACTTTTATCGTCCTACCAATAATCTACAATCTATAACTTCTATCTATGAGCGAACTGACCTTTGCAGCCTTGGGAATTTGATCTACATATTGAGGTTTAATAATGGCTTTTAGGTCATCTTCGAGAATCTTGGTAAAGTAATTTTGTAATTCAGATCCACGGAAATAAGTCAAAATCTCTTGCCAATCAGGTGGATCCTAGAAATATAATTGTTATGTGAGTTTAAGATAAAAATACAAAGGGTACAATTCCTAAATAAAATTAAACATATCTAGAGGTCTTCTAGTTTAAGGTTGGAAGCAGACTTAGTTTCAAATCAAGGCATACTAATTCAAAAGTTTTAGAGAATTAGGAATTTTCCGGTAAGCAACACTAACATTTTAATTTTAAAGGGATGGAACATGAGACTTGTCACATACACACAAACAAATGTCAACAACAAGAGTGACATCAGTACACGGCAGTGTAAACCAGTATTGGGAGGCTGAATTCAAGGTCCTCTGAAGCTACATAGTAACATCATGTCTTAAAAAAAACCAAACTAAACCAAACTAAACTTGGAACATTTAACACCTTTGAACTGAACTCAACAAATTAACTTAAAATAATAAGACAGAGAAAAACTTATACCCATCACGCTCATAAAGTAATTCATAAGAGACCCAGACACATTAATTCCCACAATCTTTAATACATACATCATACTTTCCAAGGTTGGGCTTTTGCTTTCCTGCTAAGATTTTTAGTGCAGTTGACTTTCCAATACCATTAGTTCCAACTAATCCCAAAACTTCACCTGGACGAGGGATAGGCAACCTGTCACGATACAGGAAAACCAACCAACTTTGTATTAGAAGAGGTTCACAACAACCGAATGATATATTTTAAAGCACTTATATACCATTAATAAGCTAAGAAATATATGCTAAGCATTAGTGGCTATTAGTGGAGAGAAAACAGCCAAGAGAAACTAATTGTTAGAAATGTATCCATAATGAATAAATCTCCAAACTTTATCCAGTTCTTTATCAAAAATAACATTTTTCTTTATAGTTAAGGCTCAGCTTAAACACACAAAATGTTTTGATAAAAATTTCACAGCAGTTACAAAACCACATTGTCATTCCCCGCCCCACACACCAAATTTCCTATTGATGTTGGCTCCTTAAGAGCTGGCAGAGTGAAAATACCTTTTAATTAATAAAACCTAGACTTTCAGATTCAATATACTAATATTCAGCAGATAAAAGCAAGCAGTGAGAAGCACTCAGAAGGCAGACATAGGCAGATCTCTTGAATTCAAGGCCGGCCTGGTCTTTAAAGGCAACGCAGAGATACCATCCTGAAAAGCCACAAAGCATTAAAGACTTAGTAATTTAGCGAGGCCCAAGTCAGTAAAGCATTTCCTGTGGGATATGAGGTTAGTTGATAATTAAAAACAAAGCAACTTTCTTTAAAGATTACTTGGGGGTAAGGGAACTATGAACCACTGTTAACTGTTATCATATTTTAGAATAATTTAAGAGTTTTTATCTTCCAGACATCTACTTTCTGTATCTTCACAACATAATTCAACTGGGCATTTGTAGTTACTTTAAAGTCCCTCAAAAATTAATTGAAATAGTAACTAGAATGAACTGCTGCCATTTTTTGCTTGTTTGTTTTGAGACAGGATCTCACTATGTATCCTAGACTGTAAACTCACAGAGATAGATGCTTCTGCCTCGTGAGTGCCGGGGCTCAAATGCCTGGCAACTGCAGACATATAAATTAACCTTGCATTTTATAATATTCTACTCCTTTTTGGTAGATGTACAATATCATTTCTTCCACATTCTGAAAACTCTTAGGGGATTCTACTCTTGACTCAGTAAAGCGGAATATACCTGTGAAGCTTGAAGGCATTGGCACAATAACGATGTGTTGTTTCTTTTTCCAAGTTGCTTGGCAAATTGACAATAGATAAGGCGCCAAAGGGACATTTCTGTTATTTAAAATAAAGAATGACATATTAATTTATAAAATAAATGAATTAACAGTAGTGAAATCTTTCAAGCACACATTTTACAAATAGAGAATTTACTTAAAAATAAAAATCAGGTTCCTTGAAGATTATAGCTGTATAGACAAATTTAATATTCTTCATGACTGATACAACCTAGACACTATTCAATAGTTTCCATAATTTGTCTGTAACAGATGTTTTCTTTCCCTTAAAGAAATGATTTCTTTCCTGTCCTTGTTTGCTTCTTCCCTATAGATAAAGTCTTTTAAGGTGTCTTGATTTTATCATTTGGGGGAGAGGGTTATATCTATCCTGACAATAGATAGCCTATATATTGGATCAAAGTTTATTACTTTTCTGTTATAACTCATCCTTCTATCTTAAGAATGTTTCAAGGCTAAATAAATTAATATCAAAAAAGAAAACATCAACAGAACTTATTCAATGAGTATTTGACTATTAGACAAATGTCCACAGAACAAGAATGGCCAAATATAAGGATGCCACTAAGAACAGTGGGAGCCTGAAGGCTGGGGAGACAGCTAGGGTGTGTAACACTGAGCTTACACAGATTCTCAGCACTCATGTAGAAAGCCAGGTATGGCAGTGTGTTCCTAAACTGAGCTTAGACAGATTCCCAGCACTCATGTAGAAAGCCAGGTATGGCAGTGTGTTCCTAATATCTCAAAGCTGGAGGTAGAAACAGGAGGATCCACGGGGGCTTGGTGGGCAGTCAATCTAGCAAAACTAGTGAGGTTCAGATTTAATTGAGAGCCTCTCTTTAAAAAAAGAAAAGAGTAGAAAAGAAAAGAGTTGTGAACCTTAAGTCCCAGCACTTGGGAGGCAGAGACAGTTGGATTTCTATGAATTCAAGGTCATCTTGGTCTATAGATTGAGTTCCAAGACAGCCAAGGCTACACAGAGAAACCCTACCTCAACAAAAAAATAAAACAAAGATGAATAAATGAAACGAATAAGGGATGTAATCAAGAAAGACACCTGGCCTGTGACTTCTGGCCTTCATACACAGACCTACCCATGCACACATGCATGTTAAAGAAAAAGGCAACAGTAATGTGGCTAGAAAAATATCTCTAAAGAACAGACGATAGATAAGGTCAGATTATAGCTCCGTTCAGCAGATGTACTGCAACCATAGCAAATTAAAAGAAAAAAAATTGTTTTCTAATAACTTCTGCCCCCTAGCCATACTACTAAATTTTTACAACTATATTCTGTACTCTCCTTTTTTCATCAATGCAGGCTACAGGTGATTTTAAACTCTTATGTGACTTGAAAAAGAAATTCACACCATTTATAAATAATGTGGATTACTCAGTGTTCAGGATGTATATATTTCCCTTCTCTCCCATCACCAAGAGTTTATTTAATTGGTGTTTTAGGCATTCAGATGGACATCTAAAACTTTGGAATATTAATTTCTTACAGCATCAAAAACAAAATAGAACAGACGATACTATAATGTTCATACCAGATTCCTAACACCCAGCATACAGGCAGGCACACATGATGAAGGACTAGGCAATATTTGCCTGGAATAATATTTCCTGCTTATGCTTTTCAAAATAGGAAAAACTATTTCCAGAATGCATATAACTTTTCTGGATACTTGAATAAGTTTTCAAAAACAAATATAGTACAACCATGGATTATATGTTCAACAATTTACAGGGAAGTTTCCAAACTCTGGTGAATAAGTTCCTTTTTATATTACCTATGAACAAAAATATCTAAGAACTTAAGATATCAGTTGCTAAATCTCTCTTATAAGTTGGAAATTTATGACTTATAAGTCAAATGCCAATTATTATATAACAAAATGTAAGATGCTTAGAATTATACTATTGGGATAAATACAATAAATACATATATAAGATATAGCGAAGCATTTTTAGATTAAATTTAAGATATTTTAGTTGTATTTTTACTTGAGAGTGGTAAATTTAAAATTTGAGACAGGTATGGTGCACCTGCTTAACTGTTTATGAAATTGTTTCTTTTTTATGTTCTCAGTTTGAAATGAAGATTCACCGAACTCTCTAAATCAGCTCCCTAAAGGTGCACACCTTTAATCCCAGCACCTGGGAGGCAGAGACAGATGGATCTCTAGGAGTTCAAGGCCAGTCTAGTCTTTATATCATACTCCAGGTCAGCTGGAGCTATACAGAGACCTGTCTCAAAATGAAAATAAATAGACCTGAAAAACTATAATGCCAGTTATACTTTATCTCTAAAAATTTCTGGAAAAGATGTGCTATATTTTTATATAATAAAAAGCTCAATGCACAGAAATAATCTAGTTAGAAATATCTGTACCTAGCTATATATGATTGTTTTAAAAAGTTTACTGTTATTAGTGAGTGTGCACGTGTATATACACACACACACACACACACACACACACACGGTGCATTATGTGGACAGTGCGTGACTGGTTTGTATGATCTTGTGTGTGCATGCCATGGTGCATCATGTGGATGTTGAGGACAAATTTGTGGAGCTGTTCTCTCTACAGTGAAGTCGACCTCAGGTAATCAGACTTGCTCAACGAGTGCCTTTTTCTTCCAGGGTATCTCACTGACCCATTAACTTCTTTGCTTTTGGGCTCTTTGCTCCTCCCAGGTCCAGAGACAGGTGCACCTTCTTATGCAGTGCCAGCCTTTTCCCTGAAACATGGTGAAGGTTGGAGTGAACAGATTTGGCCATATTGGGTGCCTGGACTGCATGTTTGCCTTCAACTCTGGCAACACGCAACATGGGTACTGTTGCTATCAATGATCTCATCATTGAACTCAACTACATGCTATACAGTGTTCCAGTGTGATTATAACCATGGTACTTTCCACAGCCCAGTCACGGCTGGGAATGGGAACTTTTCATTGATAGGAAGGCCACTTCCATCTTCCAGGAGTGTGAACTACCGACATCAACAGGGTGATGCTGGTGCTGACGTATCTTGATTATCAGAGAAGGCCACAGCCCACTCAAAGGGTGGAGCTGAAAAGGTCATTATCTCTGCTGATGCCCCTATGTTTGTGAAGGGCATTAACCATAGGATGTATAACTCACTCAAGAGCATCAGTATTCCCTCCTTCACCATTAACTGCTTAGTCCCCATGACCAAGGTCACCCACGACAACTTCTGTATCACTAAAGGACTCAGAACTATAGTCCATACCATCATTCCACCAAGACTATAGATGGCCCCTCTGGGAAACTGTGATGGTGGACATGGGACTTCCTAGAACATCATCTTTGCATACATTGGCTTCACCAAGGCTGTGGGCAAGGTCCTCACAGAGATGATTAGGAAGCTCACTGACATGGACTTCCATAGTAGATCTGACCTGCTGCCACCTGGAGAAAGCTGATAAATATGATGGCATCAGAAGGCAGTGAAGCAAACAGTGGAGGGAGGTCTAAAGGACATCTACTCTGGGTTACGATGAGGACTGGGTTATCTCCTGTGACTTTAACAGCAGAACTACTCCCTCTTTCATCTTTGGGCTGGGACTGACACTGGTCTCAACAGCCACGTTGCCAAGCTCATTTTCAGGTATGACTTTGAATTTGACAAACCTCATAGTCTACATGATCGCCAAGGAATAACAAATCCCAAACTACCCACCTCAGCAGGAACAAGAGAAGAAGTTGCTGTGGAGTTCCCACCCTAACTAATGCCCAACACACTTATTTCCCCTCACAGTTTTTATGCTATGTTTTGATGCCCTCAAAAGAAAGAGAGGGGCTTAGAAAATCCTACCATCTTGCAAACTACCATTAAAGTTCTCTGGAACTCCCAAATAAATTAAATAAGTAAATAAATAAGTTGGGTTTGGGGGACATCAAGATCGTATAATAGGTAAAGGTACTTGCCACCAAGTCTGATAGTCTGGGTTTGATCCCTGGAACCTACATTGTGTAAGAACTTACACCTGCATCTTGTCCTCCAATCTCCACATGTACACTGTGGCACAGGTGTACCCAAACAGGAGCACACATACATGCACACACTCTCAAGATTATAAAATAAACAAAAGTAAAAAAGTAGCCAGGTAGTAGTGGTGCATTTGGGAGACAGAATCAAGCAAATCTCATGAGTTCTAGGCTAGCCTGGTTTATAGAGTGAGTTCTAAGATGGCCAGAGTGGTCTATTAACTTAAAAAAGCAATAATATTGTTCTAAGAATATTACTTTCTTAAATTTATTTTTAATTTATTTGTCCTATACTTTTGTCTTTTTAAAAAAATTTAAAGTACTTAAAATTTTCACATTTTTTTTTGTTGACTCAACAAACAAATATCACTTACCTTAATACAAATACCACAACCAATACAAAGAGTTTCAGAAATCCATGCTATTTTGCTCTGGGGTGTAACCTCTATGCATAATTTTCCTGGCAAAGAAAAATAATTTTCTTTATGTATTAGAACACTTTTAAGATTGCCATTCAGAAAATGCCTCTTCCAAAGTCTCACACAAAAGTTTCAATGAGAGTTTGGTGGGACAGATTCTGAATTAAATACTCAGGTTTATTAATTATGTATTCTTATCAGGCAGCAAATAAATGGCCAATATATTTTGTCTAATACCAGTAAAAATATGGTAAACCTTGAAACAATATTATGTGAAAGTTGACTGGCTTCAATTTGTTTTTGGTCCTTTGGATCCAACTGGTGTTCTGCATTCACTAACTGACTCATAAAAAGAAAGCATGTCTTAGCAATGAAAGGCACACCATAGACAGAAATAAATTATTTCAGTGAGGTAAATGAAACCATAAAAAGCTATGCTGTTTTCTAGTACACAGGCAAAATTAAGCACAGTATTTGTTTGAGACATCGATGACTGAATTTCTGAAAACCATGGGAGAAACTAACAGATAACATCTATAGGTTCTCTTCTGATTTGGAAAGTCTAGAAGTCACTACTACAAGGCAGCAGTCAGGTAACATAACATTGAAGACCATCAACAACTTGTCACCTCTGAATTGTAACATCTACTCTAGCAACATCCCACAAAATATGTCTTATTTTTTTATTTTTTTGGTTTCTTTCGAGACAGGGTTTCTCTGTGTAGTCTTGGCTGTCCTGGAACTCACTCTGTAGACCAGGCTG
>NW_022196905.1:218278766-218295131 GCF_008632895.1 Mastomys coucha
TCTGTAGACCAGGCTGGCCTCGAACTCGAAATCTGCCTGCCTCTGCCTCCCAAGTGCTGGGACTAAAGTTTAAAGGCATGCGCCACCACCGCCCGGCTGTCTGTCTTATTTTCATTTTTTGGTTTCTTGATGAAAACAACATCTAATGTAATGATCCCGGCAGCCCTTTCCTCTGACTGATTTACAGAAATTTGTAGAACTGCAAGGATTACAGCAAACTATGGTTTGACTATTTTCTGAATATCATAACAATGACATTCTATAATTTCTTTCAAAAGGATTATTTAAAACCAATAAAAGTTTAGAATACTAAATTTCTCACTTTTGTAGTTCAAAGAAACCAATAGTGATTAGCTAACCTAGTATCTGCTAAGCCCCTGATAAGCTTCCAAAGCTGTCTGCTTTTCCACAGCTGCTTTCTACTCTTAGATGCCAATAGAACCACTTACCCATCCGAACCACAGGGCAACTCTTTTTACACTCCTGCCGACACTTCTTAGGTTTGCATTTGTCGTGGTTGACAATAGCAATTCTCGTTAATTTGTCTGCCATAATTGTAACAAAGAATATCCAGTTCTTCTATTAAAGAAAAATGAACAAAATTATAGCAAATTCTATACAATAAAAAGAAAAATAATTTATGGGTATAAAAGGAGGACATAAACAGTCATATTAAGTTCCTATGTTCACTTGGAAAATTAAAAAAAAATTTACTAGGAACAGAAAAATAATCTGTTCAGTTTGGAAAACAAAATTTTACACAATGAAGTTAGATTATAAAATAGGTACCACTTAAAACACCACAAAAAAATTCCTAGAAAGATATTTAATATATACACAGAAAAAAATGCTCAAAAACACTAGGTCACAAAAGACCTAACCAAATAACTTACGTTATCTTAGTTTTTATAATGAAAATAGTTAATATCAAAGAAATTTAATTCATCTGAAATTAATATATACAATTAAATCTCTTCAGTAAAAATAAGCCATATAAACCCAAGCTCTTTTGGGAAAAAAATAATCAGAAAAATTAAAACAGCAAGAATGGAAAATACATGACAGATTAATTAATACTGATAGCATTGTATGAATATAAATCTATAATACAGATTATATATGAACACACCCACACTGAAATCATGAGTTCATTTTTTTTATCCAACCGACTATACTACTACTGAAGGAAAGGGGAAAATGCTTATTAGAGCTGTGAGCATCATGCAATAGCTCAGGTTTTTATGTAGTAGCAATGTCATATATATACTTACTAAGTCTTAAAGACTTTTTTAAGTCTTAAACATAACATCTATAGAGAATTAAGATCAGATCAAACTTAAAATCTTTATAATATTGGGTTTAGTGTATTGACTTTAAGTTCTAACAGTGCCTTCACAGTCTAGCTTATATCCAAATCTAAAGAAAAAACCGAAAGCCAACACTATCCATCTGCAAAAGATACTATGATGACCTTTTCTGTGACCCACACTTTACATAGCTAATAGTATGATTACACTTGGAAGGACAGAAGCAATCTTGCTCCTCAATGTTGTCCTACACTATTTCCTCTTCCTCTCTCTTAGATCTGAATGTTTTCATCATTTACAGACTACCAAATTGCTTCCTTTCAAACTGGTAAATGCTCTACTTTGTTTTGGTAGAGGTGAACTGAGCTATAATACAAACAAACAACACAAAAACCTTAACTGCTATGCTGACAAAGTCATTTCGTTAAAAACTGATCCAGGTCTCCTAAGTTTAACTTAAAAACTAAATGATTTTACTTTACCTCAAAAGCTTACTTAAAACCCAAACCAAGCCATGGAATATTATAAGAAACTGACTATCTTAGCAAACAAACTAATAAACTGGGCACCATGCATTCCAATACAAATAAAAAATGTTTTTCTACAAAGTATCTGGTAAATGAAAGTTTTCCAGAGATAAATATATCTTTCACTATGAAATTGCTTACATTGGTCCTTATTTTTAAGATGCTACTAAAACTATCTTCTCAAATTATTAAAAAAAAAATAAGAGCCTATAATAATATTTATGGGGAACAGAAATATACTAGAGGTGTCTAATTAAGTTGATTTACATAAGAAACTATTTTACATTTAAGAAAAATATATTCTTTGGGTAATGGTTACATAGGTAAATATAATTTGTTCAACTTCCATATTATTTCCAGGAATTAGTTAGTCTCCTTCTTTCCAACAGGAAGAAGCTTGAAAAGGAATATTATAGGAAAAACTTCTAGGAATACAAAAAAGATCTAAAAACACTTCAGATTTGAAGGCTGACTTGTAGTGACTTCTAGGTGAGTGAAAAGATGGTATACATGGGAAACAGTGTAAGAGCACAAGAAATATGACCCATGCTTATGTAAATTAGCCTTATAAAGCATAATAAGTTGGGAAAGGCACATAGCTTTGATTTTTAATGGATCCCCTTTCAGCAGCTGCTAAATGTTTTTCTGAAACATATTTTTTGTCTTTGTTGTTTCATTTATAGAGGTGAGCTAAGCTGTGTTATGAAAAGAGGAAACCTTAAACACATTTTGGTTCAAAAATATTTAAGCTTTTTTATTATAGTGAATACATTATCAACTGACAGACACAGGGTGACTACTTTTAGTATACAGGACTATTGGCTAAAACACAAATGTTACTATCCTAACTCCCTAGTTAGTAGTCCCTTGAAAGAAAGGGTAAACCAGTAAAAGTTGTTTAACAGCTATTCCTTAGTTTCCATTTTTACCATCAAAAAAGAGAAAATACTTATGTAGCTCTTGAGGTGCGGAAATTCAGCTTTGACCATCATTTATTTGCAACAAATACTAAATACCTACAATGTATTAGCCTAGAAAGGATATCTAAAGACATTTTGAATAAAGACACCATCCCTGATGTCAAGAAGCTTAAGATGTAATAAACGAAAAAACAAATTAAGTCACTAATGGGAAGAGGACAGGGTGCTACAAAGTGCCTCTCCAAAGTCCTAAAGACAGGCACTCAACTCGGAAACTCACTTGGGCTAACCCCTAGTCCCAACTGAGAACACGTCGCTCTATGAGAAAGGTAGAACGACGTTTGCCTATCATTTCTATAAAGTCTGGACTGGACTTCATGGCGGCAAGATGCAATGACTCACTCCACAATTATTAAAAAAACTACTTCTTACAACCAAATGCCAACGTAGTCATTTGACTACGTTGAGGGGAAGCTTGGGGGATCTGCAGGGTGCGGGGTGTCCTCCGCCACAGAAGGCTTAGCTTAAGGGGTAGGAACGGGGAGGGGAAAGGGGCAGTGGAGAGCACAGGCGATGGCAACTCGTGGCAGCTGGTTTTGTTTGGAGGATAGACGCCTCAAGGCAGGGATGGCTGACCGGACGCGCGAGGAGCGCTCCGGCAGTCCCAGATGTGCAGCTGGAGCCGGTTGCCACGCGCTACGGTCCCCGCTATTGAGGCCTATCTACAGGCGCTCGGAGTGTCCCTAATAGTCTTCCCAAGGTGGCAGCCAGCCGCCGAACACCAAACCCTCCCACGAACTCCCGTACCTGGAGACAACGGTCCCCTTAGAGTGGGGCGTGCAGCAGCCAAAGCAGCGATAGCCGTCAGGTCTTAGCACACAGCGTGTTCTTACTGCCACCGGCCAAGATGGCGGTGCACAGCCGCCGCCTCGCGCAAGGCATGAGGGCGTAGTGCGCGTGCGCGACAGAGCGCAGAGTCGGCGCCCCGGAGGGAGTGACGACGTTGTGACGTCATTGTGCTGCGACGCCAATTAACGGAGGGAACCTGGAACCGCTGAGCCGCATTTTGGAGTGGCCAGGGCCCTGAGACCAGGAATTGTGGCAAACCAGGTGTGTGAGACCGAGGCTCTTCCTCGATTTAGAGAACAGTGTGTTAGCGGGAGCAGACACACTAGTCCTGCTCCCTATTCTCGGCGGCGTTAGGCTTGCTGTCTCCTCAGGCTTTGTGGGTCTGGTAAAAAGGGCGGTGTTAGGCAGGATCCCAAGTCTAATTCTCAACTCCTTCGGTATTTTTTAAGGCCAGGAACCCATTTCTGCCCTAGCGTTTTGTTTCATCCATTGACTGTTCTTTGAAGTTTGTTCCAGTGTCGAGATGCCCCCGCCCTCAACCCGCATCCCCAGTGGCAGGGTATTCAGGCTTTAACGGAATTTATAATGTCTCTGTGATTACGTAAATTATAAATTATTATTGTTTGTGCGGCGGTTATAGGGATAACTTGGAATCCAAAGGGATGTGTCAAGGCGATGGTCTGTAATTATTTTGGTCTTGAAACAGAACTTTATAGAGTTTATTATAAGTAGAATTTACAATAATGTAGAGTATCTGTAAAAGTCACCGATAGAATTTAGCATGTTCTTGACTCTCCAAGAAGTTTTTTTTTTTCATGCTTTTCATAATTTACTAGAATTAACAAAAGGTAAGAAAGATGAAGGGTATATGAGTGATTATTTTGCCATTGAAAATTTATTTTTGATTTATTATTATTATTATTATTATTTTTAGACAGTATTGATAGATTATTTCTCTGCCGTCGGTGAAATGGACCAACTTAAACCAGATTAGATT
The DNA here is from genome assembly GCF_008632895.1 of Mastomys coucha. Taxonomy (NCBI): domain Eukaryota; kingdom Metazoa; phylum Chordata; class Mammalia; order Rodentia; family Muridae; genus Mastomys; species Mastomys coucha. Next base: position 218,283,367 of record NW_022196905.1, read on the forward strand.
ATATTAAACTCAGGTTTATTGAGAAGCTGTTCTTAGATGGGCGAGTTCACTGGCCCCAAGGACCAAGGCCAGGAAAGTCTCCGTGGGGAAGGGAGGTAGGAAAGAGAGAAGGGGCTGAGTACACACAGAGAGAGACCAAAACGTCTGGATTATTTAGGGAGAAGCCTCTGGGGGAAAGGGCAGCCCAGCCCCTGGGCTGGAAAGTTCAAGGTTCCAGGCGGGCTATGCCAGGTAGGGACTGAGGGATGCTAGGAGAACCTGGAAGCCAGGTCTGCTTTGGTATGTAAATATGCAACTCAGTCCCTTGTCCCAGGTTTGAAACCAAACAGGTGTATCTCTAGACCTGGAGCTCACTGTGTAGCCCAGGTTGACCTTGAACTCATGTTCTTATGCTTTCTGCTGTTGCCTTTGCCTTCCTGAGTACTAGGATTAAAGATCTGTGCCGCAGTGCTGGGCGCTGAAATTTTTTTATGTTTCTGCAGAGAGATTCTCGTGACATGGTAGAATGTATATTGCTTGTCTCTCCATAGAATAATTTAAAAATGACCACACCGAACAAGACACCTCCTGGTGCTGATCCTAAACAGTTGGAGAGGACAGCGACAGTCAGGGAGATTGGGTCTCAGGCTGTCTGGTCACTCTCTTCATGCAAACCAGGTAAGCAAGACAAGACTTCAGGCTATGATTAATCATTACCTACAATCCATTTTCTTTTCTTTCCTTTTCTATTTTTTCCTCTCCTTTCCTTTCCTTTCCTTTTCTTTCTTTGAGACATGGTTTCTCTGTGTAGCCCTGGCTATCTTGGAACTTGCTCTGTAGACCAGGTTGGCCTTAAATTCAGAGCCTCTGCCTCCCAAGTGCTGGGATTAAAGGATTGCCTACTTATGGTTTTATTATGCACTAGAATACCTTTAATGCACTTTTTGTGTAGATACTTCAATTTTAATGAACTGAGTTTTCATTTATTACATATTTTTATCCAGCTACATTACTAATATCAGTAAGATGTTTATTTTAGTATTAGATTTAACTTTTTCCTAAGAGCCCCTGCTCTCCTGTCCCATCTCTGGTGTTATGCAGTTGTTATTTAATTCACAGTCGATGCTTGCTCTTTTGCCTGGAAGCATCTAAAAGTTTTCTCTTTATTCTTGGAGTCTGTCTTTTGCTAGAATGTGTCATGGTAGGTTATATGTGTATCTTTTTCCCATTTACCTAACCTATACTTTGATAGACATTTTTCTTTTTTGTAATAATTTAAAAAAAAGATTAGTGTAAAATTATTTTCAAAGCAGCAACTAAAGTATTAAGATGGAAAATTTTGAGATTTCAAATGCGAGAAACACTTGTACAATGTAGGGGAACCTGAAGAGCAAAGTGTACTTAAGGGCATAAACATTCAGACTGTGAAATGCTACAGTTGTAGAGTCTGCTTGATGACAACACTGTCACAGTAGCAACAAAGGCAGGCGTGATGCTGCCTTTGACAAGTAGCATTCTAGGTTTATTAGGTCATCCAGTCTTTACAGCAGCCTTAGCAAAGGCTAAGCTGCTCCCCCTAACTATACAACAAAAACCTCAAAACAAAAAAAAAAAAAAGAAGGCTTAAAATAAAGCCATATACACACACAAGCAGGCATGCATGCAAGCAAACGCACACATACTCCTGCTCTTGCAAATTGCAACCAAATAAACATGAGGCCTATCCTGGAGTGGTTGATACACTCAGTGTGACTCTATTGGAGAAAACTGATTTCTCCTTCTAGCAGGTATAAGTGACAGTTCAGTTGTTAACTTTATTCTAGTGGCTAGTTTTTCATTCACTCATTCATTTTTTTGTTTAAGAAATCCATAACAAAATATACTAAGATAAAGCAAAAACTATTACATTGAAATTGGACAAGACAAACCAGCAGAAGGAAAAGAACACATAAGAAGGCATAAGAATCAGAGACCCACTTGTTCACATTCTCAGGAGTCCCATAGAAACACTAAACTGGAAGCCGTAGTATAAGCACAGAGGACCTGAGCAGACCTGTGCAGGCTGTGTGCATGCTGCTTCTGTCTCTGAGCTCGTAGGAGCTGCATTCATGTTGACTTAGAGGGCCTTGTGTTTTTGATGTCCTCCATTCCCTCCGGCTCTTAACTCTTTGCCTCTTGTTTCATGGAGTTCCTTGGGTTCTGAGGGAGAGATTTAATGGAGATATCCTATTTAGGACTGAATGTTCCAAGGTGTCTCACTCTCTGCATAATGTCTGGCTGTGAGTCTCTGTGTTTGTTCCCATCTGCTGCAGGAGGAAACTTCTCTGATGATGGCCAAGCAAGGCGCTGACCTATGAGTATAGAAGAATGTCATTAGGAGTCATTTCATCACTAAATTTCTTTTTCTTTTTTAGACCAGTAGTATTTGGCTTTACCCTCAGCCCCTGGGCTATCTAGTCTCAGGTTCTTGGTCATTCAAGCAGAGTCAGTTATGAATTCTGCCTTAAGTCTAATCAGTTACTGGTTACTTCTACAAGCTTTGTGCCATCATTGTCCTAACATATTTTGCAGGCAGCACACCATTGTAGATAAAGAGTTTTTATCTGGCTTGGTGTTTATGTTTCTCTTTTTAGAATACTTTCCTGTAACCAAAGATGCTGAATGTAGGAGTGAAGGCTCTGTGTAGGCACTGGCTTGACAGTCTCCATCTTCAGTGAGTTGGATAGGTGTTGTAGGTCGTGCTGCCAGTTTGTAGAGAGCAACCCTGATAGGCATTTTCAACCTGAAGACTCAAGTTGAGAGAAATTCCTTTATCATGAGGAATTCTAAATTGTAATATAATCATTTTATTTTGTTTTAGCTTATTTATGTAGTTAAGACTTTTTTAAAAATCTTTTTTTTTTAATTTACCTTTTCTTACTATTATTTTATGTACATTGGTGTTTTCTCTGCATGTATGTTTACATGAGAGTGTCAGATCTTGGAGTTACAAACAGCTGTAAGCTGCCATATGGGTGCTGGGATTTGAACCCTGGTCCTCTGGAAGAGCAGTTAGTGCCCTTTACTGCTGAGCCATCTTTCCGCCTCTATAGTTAGACTCTTACAGCTAGTTTTCCAACCAAGTCTGTTTTGTTTCTCCTCAAGATTGTCTTTTTTCTTTTTCTTTTTTTCTTTGTTTTTTGTTTTTTGTTTTTTTTTTCTCTGTGTAGCCTTGGCTGTCTTGGAACTCACTCTGTAGACCAGGCTGGCCTCGAACTCAGAAATCCGCCTGCCTCTGCCTCCCAAGTGCTGGGATTAAAGGTGTGTGCCACCACTGCCTGGCAGTAGCTTTTTTGTGTTTTTGTTTGTTTGTTTTTTTCTAGACAGGGTTTCTCTGTATAGCCTTGGCTGTCCTGGAACTCACTCTGTAGACCAGGCTGGCCTCAAACTCAGAAATCTGCCTGTCTCTGCCTCCTAAGTGCTGGGATTAAAGGCGTGTGCCACCACCACCCAAGATTGTCTTTTTTCAATGAATACTTTATTAGAGTATAATTTCCATACAGTAGAACCTCTTTTACATAAACACTTTTATGAATTTTAACATATAGTCATGTAAACATTATTATAATGAAACATTTTCATAATACTCTAAAGTGTGCTCATGCCATTTGTAGTTATTCTGCTTTCTCTAAGCATCTGACAACTTCACATCTGGTCTGGTTGGCTTTGTCCCTGACTTGATTTTTGAAGAATTCCATTTTTTTTTTTTTCCTTTATTAGGAGGGGGCGGTTATTTGAGGCAAGATTTCATTGTAGCCCTGGAACTTCCTTTGTAGACCAGGTTGACCTTGAACTCACAGAGATCCACCTGCCTTTGCCTCCCTAGTGCTGGGACTAAAGGTGTGGGCTGTTACACTGGGTAAATGTTCTTAACTGCTGATCTACTTCTCTAGCCACAGGACTTTTTGACCCCTAGCCCCTGTGTAAAAATCTTGGCATGGCAAGAGTGCCTGTATTCCAGGGGCTTAGAAAGCAGAGAGGATACCTGGTATTTGTTGACCAGATTGTCTTGCTTAATTGATGAGCTCCAGGGCCAGTGCGAGATACTGTCTTATTATATAAATAATGAAGAGAGTGATTGAGGAAGATACAGGACACTGACCTCTGGCTTCTACCCACTTTGTGCAACTCCCCACATCCACATGCACATGCCTGCGTGAATACATACATACAGCACAAATACACATACACACAAAACAAGTGGAGAATGATAGAGGAAGATACCAAGTGTTGACTTCTGGTTTCCACAAGCACATGTATATGCATGTATACACATGAACATGCAACACATATACCATAAGCATGCACACATACACAAAGACTTTGGGTTTTAAGTATAAGGAGAAAGCCCATTAGTTATATTTAGTTGAAACATAAATAGTTGTAGGATATAATTATAGATGCATTCTTTTATGAAGGCCATATTCCTTCTGTGTTTGTGTGTACGTTTTGTCTGTGTTTCTCTGATAGGGTTTTATTATATAGTTCTGGCTGGCCTGGAACTCTCTAAGTAGATCAGGCTGGCTTCAAACTCACAACAGAGATCTACCTGCCTTTGCCTCCCAAATACTGGAACTAAGGGTGTGTGCCACCACACCTGACTCCACATATTACTTGTTAGGTTTTTGAAGTCAAGGCATGTGGCTCAGTTATAGAGTAGCCTCCTATCTGGTGTGAAAGCAATTGTGTTGCTAGAGATACTTAAGAAAATGGCTTGGACACTAAATATATCTTTTCAGTTACTGGTGGTCTACTCCATGGATCTAGACATGCTCTCTTTGTGTGGTGGAGACATCTAGAATGTTAATCCAGACCTTGTAAATGCATTAAAACTGCAGCTTGTGTCACATTCACTCACATTGTATTGAATCCAAATCAGTCTGGACTAAGCCCAAATAGGAGCACTTACCACTCCTGGAGGGCCAAGAGGAAAATAGATATCTGCTAACAGCAAGCGTAACCAAAAGGAGTCTTGTTTTCTTTGCCTTGGGACAGTAGTTTTCCTTCTGGATGATTTTGTTGCCCACACCTGAGCTCAGCCTTTAGCAGTATCTGCAGATAGTTTTCATTGTCATGACTGTGGAAAGGAGGGAGAATTGTTGCTGTATTCTGGGAATCAAGTAAGTAGAAGTCAGGATAGCCACACCACAAAGCATTGCTGAGTCCAAAAGATGAGTAGTGTCAAGGAAAGAAATGCAACCTTAGAGAAGTAGCTGTGATATTTTAGCATGCACCAGAATCACGCCAAGGATTCATCAAACACAAACTCTCAGTGTTCTGAGAGGCTAACCTCTCAGAATTGCTGATGTAAGAAGTTCTAGAATGATGCTGCTGGTGTAAGGGCCACACTCTAGGAGACACTGCAGTTGGAAAGAGCTCAGCTGTGGAGTACTTGCTGATCGGAGTTCATTGTGCAGCTCATAGTACCTTAACTCCACTCCAGGGGATTCAGTGCCTCTGCAGGCACTCTCATGCATGTGCACACATTCACACGAATACATAAAAAATAAAACCTTAGGGAAAGAACCACTTAAGACTGTTAGGATGTATAAACTTTTTTATTTCCTGAATAATATCTTACATGGGTACATAATCCCTGTCAAAGCTGTTAAAACAGATCTGCCATTGTTTAAGGTCTTGTTTTGAGTAAAACGACTCAGACATAGTAATGAAGTTGGGAAACTTAGAAAAGAGATGGTGTCTAGGCACCTGCATTTGAGTTTATGTTTATAAGACATTCTGCTTGTGAGGAAAAAATATGGAAATGAAGTCTGGTGATCATACTTAGTGTCCTAGAGGTAAAAAGATCTAGAGTAATCAGTTCCTAAAAGAGTATGCTTGTTTATTTTTCCCATTAAACTTTCATAAGTAATGTCTTAGAAAAACATTTCAAATTAGTCTCGAGTTAAAAGATTTTTGCTGCCGAGTGGTGGTGGCCCACGCCTTTAAGCCTAGCACTTGGGAGGCAGAGGCAGGCGGATTTCTGAGTTCTGAGTTCGAGGCCAGCCTGGTCTACAGAGTGAGTTCCAGGACAGCCAAGGCTACACAGAGAAACCCTGTCTTGAAAAAAACCAAAAAAAAAAAAAAAGATTTTTGCTTAATATTTATTTTGCTAAAGACTAAATACCACTTTATGAAATTCTTTGAGCTAACATGCAAATGAAATTGTAAAACGGGGTTGGGGGGCAGCCAAAGTAAAATAAGTAGAAAAAGTCTTTAACTCAATAGAACATTTAACTAAGGTCTCTCTTATGAATCATGAGATTTAGCTATCCTTACTAGGGAACTTAAAAAGTAGCAAAAAGGGGCTGGAGAGATGGCTCAGTGGTTAAGAGCACTGACTTTCCTTCCAGAGGTCCTGAGTTCAGTTCTCAGCAACCACATGGTGGCTCACAATCATCTGTAATGGGATCTGATAACCTCTTCTTTTGTGTCTGAAGAGAGCAACAGTGTACTCACATACATAAAATAAGTCTTTTTTAAAAAAGGTAGCAAAAAGCAAGTATGACATACTGAGCTTGCTTGTATCTACCTATTTTAAAAGATATCACAGGATGGATCATTCTTATGATTTAGTTTATAAAAAGGACAAAAACTTGGACTTGTGCAAATACAGATCTTATATATCCCCAAAGATGCTTTTAAAAAACTAACCATCCAAAACATTTGTCATAGTATAAACTTTAGTATGTGTAAGGGGATTGAACCTAGGGCCTCACACTTTTAAAATAAACAGTCTATCAGTAAACAACAAATTCAACCCATTAGGGAGTTTTTAGAGCTGAAATCTGGATGAAAGAATAGAATTCCAGCTAAATTTCATATTCTGTCTTCTATATCAACAGTTCTAGACATATGTGTATGATAATTTTATGTTTTAAATATGTAACTTTTTCATGGAAATTTGTTGCCATTTTCACTGTTTCTAGGGTTTGGAGTGGATCAGTTACGAGATGACAATCTAGAAACTTACTGGCAATCTGATGGCTCTCAGCCTCATTTAGTGAATATCCAATTCAGGTAATCCAGTTTTTACTTTTTTTATATAGTGTAGGTTATAAGTGGACAGGAAATCTATTTTATTTACATAAAAGTTCAGAAAACATGGAATGAAACTGTCCCACAGTTTCACGAACCAGATTCTGTCTCGAAGGGAGGGAAATCTGTCTGGAAGGGAGGGAAAAGGGGGAACCTGAAACACAGAGTTCGAGAACAAAAGGATATGAAGCCAAGTTGAGTGTTTCCAATCAAGGCTTCTTTACTTGGGGGTGTTTTGAGCTTATATAGGCAGGTAAGAACTGAAAGCTCCAGAAATAAAATATTTGCATAACATAAACATTGAGAAGTCAGGGAAGAGTCAGGAGGGAGTCATGAGGGAGTCACTGATGGCTCAGACATCTGCAGATGTCTTCAGGCAATAGGCGTTGTCACAGGAGTAGTTGTATTTCAGCTGGAACTTCTAGGGGAACTTCTTTCAGAAATAAGCCTGTAGTCTGCTGAAGGTCTTTCAGCTTAATTCCCTAGGTGACCGCCTCGGGTGGAAGCTGCCAAAGACCTGAGGCTGAACTGGGCGTGGGAGGCAATAATGGAAAGTAAATTGAAAATACTTAATTGCTTTCAGACTTTATTCGTTCTTAGAGATTTTTTTAGCCATCCAGTGCAGGAAGCTTCAGTGTATTCCCGTCCTATCTTTTATCCCTCTCTCTTCCTTTCCCTCTCCCTCTCTCTCTCCTTCCCTCCCTCCCTCTCTCTCTCTCTTTCTCTCTCTTTCTCCCCCCACCTCTGTGTGTGTGTGTGTGTGTGTGTGTGTGTGTAGGGTGCACATGTACACACTTGAATGCACACACACACACACACACACACACACACATATGCTCGGGTTGATGGTCGATATCTTTCCTCAGTTGGTTTGCATCTTTATGTTTTGAGGCAGGGTCTGTCAATGAACCCAAAGGTCATCACTTTGGCTAGGCTGTGTAGCCACCGAGCTTTAGTGATCCACCTTCTCTGCCCTTCCTCTGCCTCATCCAGAAGCCTTACTTACAGGCATCTTTTCTTTTCCATGTGGTCTAGGAATCTGCGCTCAGGTCCTCACACTTGACCCACTGAGCCAGCTCCTTAGTCTGCGTTACACATTTCTGAGAATTTATGTAGATAGTTCTGAAATAATGTGGTTCAATTTAGGAGATACAGTAGAAAATATATTTTATGACTTGGTATAATGCCTTAATATATGATACTTGTAAGTTCTTTAGGTATGATATTTCTGTACTTCTCATATTTGTACTTTTGCAAAAAAAAACTTGACATTGAATCTGCAAACTTAGTTTTAAAATAAATGCTATTTTTGAGATAGGGAAATACCTTTATGTTTGTCTAATGTTCTAGATTTATTGGCAGTATGAAAACTAGTAAGCCTGGTTATCTTTCTACATTATATCCTCTACTATTCTAAAATGTTAGATTTTTAGGGCTTCCTTCTATTGTTGTAGGGCACATATCAGCAAACTTCTTTTGAGTAGATAGTAGATATTTGTATCCTGTAGTGCCTCTGGTCTTTATTTCAGTTATGTAGTTCTGCCATTACAGTATCTAAACAGCCAAGTATCAGCATATCAGTGACTGAGTTTAGTGCCCACAGTTAAACTGTATCCTACAAGAGCAGGTGCAAGGCAGCAGATTGCTGACATAGTGTGTCAATTGCTATTCTAGCTTGCTAATGATACCAGTTAACTTTTTTAAAGGTTAAGATTCTAGCTACTGCCAAGCATGATGGTGCACACCTTTAATCCCAGCACTTGGGAGGTAGAGGCAGGCATATTTCTGTGAGTTCGAGGCTAGCCTGGTCTCCAGAGTGAGTTCTAATACAGCCAGGGCTACTCATAAAGACCTGTCTCAAAAAAAAAAAAAAAATTAGGACTACTTTACCAAATAATTTACCACTGATAATGTCTCTAACTAAGTGAAACCAGATACTTGAGGAGAGACAGCTTACAGAAGGCTTTTGTCTCATAATTTAAGGGTATAGTCCATTGTAATGTGGGCAGCATAATGGTAGAAAAATGAGGCTGATGGTTCACATTTCAGTAGATAAGGAAGCTGAACCAGAGCAGGAAGTGGGGTCAAGTTATAGATGTCAAAGCTAATCTATTTTCCAACTCACATACTATGTAACTGACTTCCTCCAGCTTGGCCTGCCTTTCAATAATTCCATATTCTGGGGACATGAGCCTGTAAGGGACATTTTCTGTTTGACTTAGGCTCATAGCCATCTCATTATGTAAAATGTATTCATTCTGTCTTTAAAATTCTCAATAGTCCTCCAGTTATCCTGCTGTTCAAAAATCCCAAGTTCAGAATCTCTTCTGAGACTTAAGGCAGTCTCTTTACTGTAAACTCCTGTAAGGTTTAAAAAGAAAAAAAATACATATACAATTCCAGCATATAGTGGTACAGGTAAACATTCCCATTCAAAAGAGACAAACAGAAGCATAGGAAGGAAAGATCAGACCAAAGCAAGATCAAAACTTAGCAAGGTAAATCCTGATTTTTGCATCTTGATGTCCAGTATCTGTGCTCCATAGGCTTGGGGAAGCCCACCTAAAACACATATGGCTTCTTTTTTAGGCTAGCTCCATGCTATGCCTCATGCTTTTGGGGGGACAGATATTCATGTTTCGGGTTTCTCTAATATACTGGGTTTCCATTGCAAATTAGGCTTTGTCCTTTGCTGCACACACTTGTCTACCCCAGTAGGTCTACAGTATCAGGGTTAAAACCTGATCATGGACAAGAGGCATTATGACTCCAAAGGGAGTTTGTCTCCTGGGGATTTCAGTCAGTTGTGGGCATCTCCTAAGTCAGATGTGTTCCAGAATGATCTCTGCTAAGTCTGTGGAGAGATCTGCGTGCTTTCTTTATTCAGGCATAAAGGTGCCCTAAGAAATATTTTGTTATAGCTAACACTGAGATTGAACATTATTTCCTGGCCTTCACAGTACTTCAGTAATCCTATTAGATTTCCTAGTTGTAATTAGCTGGGAATTTTTACTAGAAGCTGTCTTACCAGACAGGGCATCTTAAGAGTCAGAAATAGTAGTTAGGCACTTATTATCAGAGAAGTCTCATACAGAAAGAAAAACTATTTTACTGCCAGTGAGAAGCTAGAAGTTGTAGGGCTCCCATCACTAATTATTTATGTTACAGCCAAGGAATGTTAGAATACGACCTTCAGCTACTTGCCTCAGACAGACCCTGAGAGTTTATCTTGGGCCTGCCAGGACAACCTAGCCCAAGAAAGACACCACTGCTCCTCCGCCTTGTACCTGGCTGTTTGATTTTACTGACCTTGATGTAGCCATCTCCTGCCTATGTGAATTTTGTGGTTTGCCCTGTTTTCTGTATACTATATACGCCTGATTTCTACTTTGTACAAATTGCATTCAGTTACAGCACTCCCTTGTGTCTGTTTCTGTTTGTCATTTCTTCGCCAACGCCTTGTCTACCTGACTAGGACCCTGTTCCCCACACGGGTTGAGGGAGGCCCAGACTGGCCGGCCTGTGGCAGTCCTTCACAGCTTCATACATAGCCCACTCATTAAGCTATACCCTAGAGTTTTCAGTGGGTGGGGTCATGCGTGCTTTGAGGTTTCAAAAGTGCATGCCAGGCCCAGTCTCTCTCTGCCTGCCTAAAGATCAAAATGTATAAGCTCTCAGCCCCATGATGCCATGGTGATCGTGGACTAACCCTATGAAACTATAATCAAGCCTGCATTAAATGCCTTTTATAAGAGTTGCCTTGGCCACAGAGTCTTCACAGCAATAAAAATGTGACTCAGACAGCTGCCAACTACATACTTCTGTCTGCAGTCCTTTTCCTATCCAGACTTCTCATTTTTCATATCTGTCTACTTTCTTTCTGCAAATGTAGGCAAATGCAGTAAGCATAAACAGGACACAGCTTGAATGTTACATGAAGTGACATGTTCTTCACCAAAAAAATCTCTATCATCATCTCGACATGGTTTAGAATTTCTGTGGTGACTAGTTTTATATCAATTGACAAAAGCTAGAGTTATCTAAAAGGAAGGAAACTCAATTGAGAAAATGCTCCCATAAGATCTGGCTATAGGGCATTTTCTTAATTAGTGATTGATGGGGGAGGGCCCAGCCCATTATAAGTGGGACCATCCTTGGGGTGGTGGTCCTGAGTTCTATAAGAAAGCAGGCTGAGTGAGCTATGGGGAATAAGCCTATAAGCAGCACCCCTCTGACTTCTGCCGTAGGTTCCTGTCCTGCTTGGGTTCCTGCCATCACTGCTTTTGATGATGAGCTGTTACATGGACTTGTGAGAGAATTAAGCCCTTCCCTCCCGAAGTGGCTTCTGTTCTGGTGTTTCATCACTGCAGTGTTAACCCTAACCATGACAGTTTCCTAGAAGACACACACTTGTGGGTGTATCTGTGAAGGCTTTGAAAAGAGCTTGCCTGAATCTTGTTGGCGTCATTCCATGGCCTGGGGACCTAAGTGAGAAACAGGAAGAGGAGAAAGCCAAAGGAGCAGCGGCACTCTCTCTCCTTTGCTTCCGTGCTGCACACATGGGAGCTAGTGGCCGCGCATTCCAGTCCGTCACTCCCTCATGATGGACTGCGCCTTCAAAACATGAGGCAGGCCGGGCGGTGGTGGTACAAGCCTTTAATCCCAGCACTTGGGAGGCAGAGGCAGGCAGATTTCTGAGTTCGAGGCCA
>NW_022196905.1:218295188-218314788 GCF_008632895.1 Mastomys coucha
GGCCAGCCTGGTCTACAGAGTGAGTTCCAGGACAGCCAGGGCCATACAGAGAAACCCTGTCTTGAAAATCAAAAACAAAAAATAAAAAACAAACAAAAAAAAAAGAGACAGAGTCCTTCTTCCTTTGCTTCTTGTCAGGTGTCCCAGCAATGAGAAGAATGACTGATAGCTCATTTATAGTTCATTTACCTTTACAGTTTATTAGAGGCCTAGATAAATGAAACCAGGTCACATAGTAAGTAACTGTTCATAGTGACAGTTTGAATATAAGTATTCTAATTTCCTGTGCTTTTTGACATTCTGTCCTATAAACCTGAGACAAATTGCTGGTCTAGGAATACAAGCATGATAGACAAAAAATTGAATTTTGAGCATCCTAATTTAATTGTTTAATACTAGCGTGTGTTTTGTAAACTACAATCTATACTGTATACTAAAAATAATGATGAAATAATATATACTCTACTTCTTAATAGTTTTATTAATAGAGTTTTAGATATATACCTTTTTGTAATCTACAGAGTCTCCTTTTAAGATATAGGTTCTATCATTTTTCTCATTATTAGAATCAAATGGTAGTTCTATTTAATATTTTAAGGTATGTCCATTCTGCTTTACATACAAATACCCTATTTTACATTCCCATGAACAGTCCATATAAACTTCATTTTCCCACCCACATTACATTAGAATCTGTAGTTTTCTTTTTTGAAGTGATATTCATGTTAATTCATGTGAAGTGATAACACAATAGTTTTGATTCTTGGTTCCCAGGTAGATTTGTTACTTTTCTCAGGTAAAATGGCTGACAGAAGCAACCTAAGGAGGAAGGGTTACTTTGGTTCAGTTTCAGAGCCTGTAGGCTGTCAAGGCAAGGAAGGTGTGGTAGGAGAAGCAGTAGGAGTGTGCGCGTGCGCAGCAGCTCTTTACATGTTTACAGATTAGATAGACTAGGTTATCCTTTAAAGATCTCCCTCAGTGACACATCCTTGTCAGCCAGGCCCTGCATACCCTTAAACAGGTGCACCAGCTGGGAACCACGTGCTCAAGCACATGAGCCTGTGAGGGCCATTCGACATTCAAACCATAGCACATCACATAGTGATTTGTGGTGTTACCCATCTTCTTGTGTACTTCCTGACATTTGTCCTCTTTGAAGAACTGCCATTTAAATCCTTTGCCCATTTTTAAAATTGTTTCTGTGACAGATTTATAAAAGATCTTTATATACTCTGTTGCAGATAGTCAGTTTTTTTGTTTTAATGTAAAAGCAATCACAAGAAAACATGTAAATGAATATTTCTCTAAGTAAAACTTTATTTAAAAAGTAGATGGCACACACACATTTGACTTGTACTTGAAACTATAACTCATTAGTCCTGTTCTAGCAGATGTTCTCAAACTTTTTGTTCTTAATGCCCACGGTAAACTTTTATTTAGGACTCCAACACTTTTTTTTGTTTATTTTTATACTTACCATATTAGAAATTATGTGAAGAATTATAATAAATTTAGTCATTCATTAAACTCAGTAATACCCAATTATATGTTAGTATATATGACAACTTTATATAAAGTAATTGTTTCTTCCCAAACTGTGAGATTAGTGTTACTTTACTTTTCTGTGACCTCCTTTGTTCTTTGACTGAAGGCAGCTGGAATCTCAGTTCTGCTTCTTCACTAAGGCTTTTTCTGAATCCTTTCTGGAAAACTACTGTATAGTTTAAAAGGCTTACTCAGAAAGGTAGACAACCAACTAGCATTAACAAGGGGGTGCCTGTTACCTTCCTCCCCTTCTCACATGAGTTTCCATTCACTGTGTAAGCTGTCTTGTTTTGTCAAAATTAGCATCCTTAGAACGTTTGCTGTCTAGGGTCTGAATTAATGTAGGTATTTGAAGAAAACCTTTTCTTTGGTTGTTGGGATTGCACTCATGCCCAGCCCTCATGAGGTTTGGCTTGCTGTTCTCTTTAGGGGCGGTTAGTTACCTATGTCATGTGGACTTGTACCTCCTTCCTGCCTGCTCATCTGCTGCCCCACTATAACTCTTTCTACTGTGGCGAGGCTGCCAGAGATGACCACAGTCAGGTTTCCTACTTGAGGGTTCTCCTTGTTGCCTCTTTTTGCTCTGGACCTGTCATCCTGTGGTTCTCAAGCCTGCAGAAATAGTTCTGTGTTTTCTTGTATTCTAGACTCTGTGGTAAGAAGGCAGGTCTTGCAGCTTTTCTGTGCCCAGCAGATATCCCAGACTCTTTTTTTTTTTTTTTGCCTTTTTACTATATATACTGAAATTTAATATTAAATTTTCATTTGTCTTGTTTTTAGTGGAAGGTCTATTTTAGCATCAAATTAATAATGATTAGAAACAAACTCACAAAAACCACATTTTTACTATTGTTGTAGGAACAAAGAATAAATATAAATTATTTGCTTTTGTTTTAGATAAGTGTGTGGGCCATATGCTATTTAGTAATGTTATATAGCATGTTAAGAGGGAAAGTAAACAGAATTCTACAGCTATTTTATGTTTTAAGTATTGTACATTAGGAGTTATTTACATTAATGTAGTATAATTATAGATTTAGAGCAGGGTGGTGGTGGCGCACGCCTTTAATCCCAACACTTGGGAGACAGAGGCAGGTGGATTTCTGAGTTCAAGGGCAGCCTGGTCTACAGAGTAAGTCCTAGGACAGCCAGGGTTACACAGAGAAACCCTGTATAAACCCTTTCTCCCCAAAAAACCCATAGATTTAGATTAGTTTTTGATTATCTCTTAGATTTTCAAGTAAGGACTTCTTGGTTAGCTTGTTCTCGGTGCAAGACTTCTCATCTGTGCAGTGGACATAGTAATGTGTGTTAACGTAGCGTTTTTAACAAGTGTTTTCAATGAGGTAGACATTTATTGCTTCTGTTTTCATGCAAGAGAAAGGTAAAGAGCGCTGTGATAGATACCATGAGGGTGCACAGACTCCAGGTCACTCACTTCTTTCACTCTTTCCTTCTTTCCCTTAGGTTTTAGTTTTAAGGTGAACTCATGACTCCTCCTGGAGTTCCGGGAATTACAATAGCTCTGTCAGCAGGAAGCACTAGGAAGGAAGATAAAAGGGACTTACCTTTCTTTGAAATACTGCTGCAGTATAATGCAAGACTAAGCATGTATGGGCTACAACTTAGTTATAACTACTTTTGAGGTAGCATGGCTCTTTCAGATGGATATTTTGAAGAAAGAAGGGATAAAGGGGATTGGAGTAGGCAGCTATGAATACCTTTTGTGGACATCTTCCATTATAATGTCATAGAATCTTTTTTTTTTTTTTTCAAGATGCAGTTTCTCTGAATAGCTGTGACTGTCTTGTAATTCACTCGGTAGACCAGGCTGACCTTGAATTCACAGGGATCCGCCTGCTCCTGCTTCCCAAGCACTGGGAAGCTACCACTGCCTGGTGTGCCAGAGATTCTTAACTACATGAGGAATTATTCAGGAGTCAGCAGGTACAGGACAAAATATTACTTTTTAGAACTGAGAAGCTAATGACAAGCACACTAACTGCATTAAATCTTCAGTTAAGTGTATGTGGAAACAGCAAACCCTAGAATTAAATATTTATAAGACTTACATTTATAGCTAACCCAGATGTGCTTGGTTTTATTACATGTGTGGCATGAAGGAACAAAGGAAGTGCTAGCTTCCTGCCTGAAGCTATTGTCAGGAGAAAGGGTTTCTAATAGGAGGACTGAGGGAAGTCAAGAATGTCAGTCAGAGTCAGGGAAACATTTCTCCTTTTCCCCTTCTAGCAGTGCTTCCTAGGAGTTTAACAAGGTGCTTGGCATACAGTAGGTGCTCACTCAATGAAGTGGCCATAATCACAGTGATGTAATTCCTGTATCTTCCACTGTGACTCAGTCTGTATATTTCATCTTTCCACGTGTATTATTTGATAAACAACATGATTTTTATGCAGTATTATTACTTCTTGAATTAGTATGACGCGAACTTTAGTTGTTTTAAAATGATTTTGCTGTACCCTGTAAGAATAGCAGTTTTAAACTTTTGGTGCAGTAGTAGTTTCTTCTACAAACCTAATATAACTATGTATATAGCATAAATTATATCTATCATTTCTGGAGATTCATTAACGACATGATTTTCTGTGTAGAATTAGAGCACTTATGAATGCTTTTACTTAGCTCATTTACCCTAGTGTTACTTCCTTAGTCAGAAAAGTAGTAAGCTGGTGATAGAACCAAGAGAGAATATATATGAAGCATTAGTTCTACGAAAGACACGAAGTATTCTATTACTGTGTGTTGCTGTGGTTTTTATTTTCATTGATTTTTTTTTTCTTTTTTACCATTCTTTGCCTTTCTAAACTCACCCTGGTATTGAAGTGATCCTGAATTTCATAACTTTGGAAGTAATACTATTCTGTAAAAAGATTTATCCTTTACATCTTGTTTTTTCTTTTTAATTTCTGTAGTCTCTGATCTCTCTATCATAGGAAGACCTTTACTTCCTGCGTTTGGCTCATCAAGAAAGTCTTTAGTAGCCTTAAAATTTTCCTGAATCCTTTGCTTCTCCTGTTGTGTCCTTGCTGAGGTGTCAGTAGCTCTGGCTTTGTGCTCTTTGGAAACATCGTAGAGGTGTCTGTCCTGTCCTGCCAGCATTTCCTGAGTAATTATGGTCTTATGTATTTTTTGAAGAAAAATCTTTACCTTTGCCCTTTTTTCTGATGAATAGTTCAGGTATTTAAGTATGCTTTCCCAGAAAAGTGCTGCAGATCCCACTGTTTATAGGCTGGCCTTTAACACATGCTACTTTTGATCAAGAAACTCATTGTGAGTAAGCAGTACCAGTTTACACAGAACTTATAAAGCCCTTTTTGGTAGACTTCTAAATGGTTTTGGAGGGTCATTTTGAAAAATTGCCTATTTTTCTTCCCTGATGGCCAATGATATATGTTTATCCTGAAAAAATTATTCAGAAAATACAGAAATTATAAGGACGAAGATTAAGATCATCTTATTGGGAAGCATTATGGCCTACAGGCCAACAGTTCTGTGTCTGAGTCTGCAGGCAGCAGAGAGAGAGAGACAGAGAGAGAAACAGACAGACAGACACACGTTGGGCCTGACTTGGGCTTTTAAAACCTCATACCCAGTGACAAACTTCTTCCAACAAGGCCTCGCTTCCTAATTCCTCTTAAGTAGTGCCACTTCCTGATGACTAAGCATTCACCTATGGGAGTTGCCTTCTGCACACATCAGTAGCCCCTCTCTAGCTTTCTGGCCTTTATCATTACCCCATTAAACACATAAATCTAAAATGATCAGAAAGCAATGGACTTTCATTTCATCTAGAAATTGAATCAGTGAGCTACAGATTTATTTACCGATTCAATACTCTTTTTCTAATGAAATATGGGTACTATGATATTTTCTTGTATGATGGTAAACAAATATCTCTATGTTTAAATCTCTTCTTTTGGTCTTTAGAATAGGATATTTTCTCATGTTTTTCTTTCTTTTCCATTTCCTGAGGTGATTTTCTATAATGCATTTTTCCTTATCCCCAAGGGGAAGGTATATATATTTTTGAAATGGAATAGAGTTTTATTTTGTACATTAAGTGGCAGGGTATGCTTTTTATTTTTTAAGGGGTTTATTTGTTGAGTTCATTTTTTCACTTAGGGTTTTTTAAGTATTAATATAAGGAATTAAGTAATTAGTAAAGAAATGTAAGCATGTTAGAACACTTTTCTTATGTAATGTCTAAATAAAAAGAATGGAACATTATTAATGTTGAAATACCTAATTTGACTTAAATGCTTCTTTGCATATATTTAGTTCTCAACAATGTTCTCAGTGAGGGATGTTTGTGTAAAATACTCTATATTTGTATTTATGTTTTTACATGTTTTAGCCTGCAAGTTGAAATAAAATAAAAGGAAATTATTGATTGAAATGCTTGTCTTGTGAGGGGTGTATGTATGTGTGCATGCTTTTTTGAGAGGGGATTTTTCTCTGTATAGCCCTGGCTATCTGGAACTTCCTCTGTAGTCCAGGCTGGCCTTCAGCTCACAGAGATCCACCCGCCTCTTCCTCCAAGCCCTCGGATTAAAGGCATGCGCTGCCCCTGTTCAGCTTTACCTTGTAATTTTTAACATCAGAAGATAAAATACTTTGTCAGTAACTCTTTGATATGTATGATAAAGCACATGCTTTTATTTTATTGTTTTTAGAAGAAAAACAACAGTGAAGACATTATGTATTTATGCAGATTATAAATCTGATGAAAGCTACACTCCAAGCAAAATCTCAGTCAGAGTAGGAAATAATTTTCACAACCTTCAAGAAATCCGGGTATGTTCTTTTTTTTAATGTGTGTTTCTTTAATTCATTCTACAAATGATAGTCATAAAACAAGAAAATTATATTGAAAACTATACATGTAATATTTATGTTTTTAAATTGCCATCTTCTTTTCTAATGCTGTATTATAAATTTTCAGTTATAAGAAAGGCTAAGAGAATTGTACAGCAATCCCCTCACTGTTGGATGCTTTAATGTTTTACTACATTTGCTTTATTAATTTCAGTTTTTAACTCATCAAAATAAGTTACAGGTTCCTGATACCATCTAGGGTGTAGGAACGTGTTCATTTTCACTCTCAATTAAAGAGTTAAAAAGGTAGGAAAGCAAATGTTACCAGAAATCCTGGCAAGCCCTACTGGTACCAACATATACTTGGGAAATCAGGGTCTCCTTTTGGGGTTCTAGTCTCATTAGTGAAAACAAAAAGGAATGGACTCATGGAAACTCAAGGACTGTTTATTTATAGTTTAAAAGAAAAATTGAGGGGCATGCAAGCTATAAAGTTAACAGTTGCCCAGAGGAGAGGAATAGAGGAAAAGGGGGGTGGGGAGGCCAGGCTGCTTGAGATAAGCAAATTTGTATGCTAGGGAGGGCAGCTGTAGAGAAAGAATGAGGAAGCCCAGAACCAGGGAGAGCATGCTGAGGCTCTAGCCAGGATCTGAAAGACAGAGACTGAAGAGAAGTCATAGCTATGACAGAGGGCCACAGATCACCTCATCAGCTCCTACAGGCTGCCCTAGAGAAGGAACCGTACTTTATCTAGTGCTGCACTCATCTTCCTCATCATGAAGGTGCTCCCCTAGCCAGGTCCTCAGCCTGCTCCCACTGAATCATTTATCAAGGGAGGAGATAAGAACAGACTTTCAGCTTGAGGTGGATTCCACTGTTTACTGTAACCTCTTTATTTGAGATATGTGAGCGTGATATATACGTAGTAAGCGTTGCTGGTTTTTACTTAATATTAATTTTAAGGGAAACAATTTTCTACAAATCTTAAGTATATTATTTGATGAGGTTCACAAATGCATGCATCTGTATAACTCTACTCCTTTAAAATGAGGAGCATCTGTCTCTGTGTCTACTATCATGGAATGTCATTTCTGTTCCTTCACTCTTGAGTCTCTGTTCTGACATGAGGTCAGTGCCTTGTGGGCAGTGTGTGCTCAGTGCAGCCCTGGCTGTGCACCAGCCACTTAGTATTTGATGGAAGGATTTAGTCCTGTCTTCCCAGTGATGTGATCCATAGGCTAGGGCTTACCACTGCCATACTTGCCTTGCCTTCTGATCACATTAGGCTCTTTGCTTAGGTAACTTCCCCATGGATGTTGAGCTTAGTCTTTGCCTTTTGCATAGAGCTTTGTGATTACCACACGTTTTATATAAAAATTTTTATGGTTGTAGTAGCTACTTATTGTAAACTAATGATAACTATCTTTGGCTACATACTTTTACTTAACTGCCCCATGTTTTGTTTTGATGCCAATGAATGTATGCCTTTATATAGAATTGTTATGTTTTATTGGAGAAAACAAGAGAAACAAATATCCATTTATACTAGGTAGGTGCGTTAGTTAGGGTTCCCATTGCTATGGTGAAATATTATGTTTGACCAAAGCAACTTGGGGAGTATTAGTTTGCTTGCTGCTCCACGTTCCATGTTAAAAATGCAGTGAGGGTAGGAACTCAAGCAGGACAGGAACCTGGAGGCAAGCCATGGAGGAGTGCTGCTTACTGGCTTGCTCCACGTGGCTTACTCAGCCTGCTTAATTGTAGAACCCAGGACCCCCAGACCATGGCATCACCCACAATGGGCTGGGCCTTCTGAATTTAAGAAAATTTCTTCATGGGTTTGCTTATAGCCTGACCCTATGGATGCGTTTTCTGTTGAGGCTCCTTGCTCTCTGATGACTCTAGCATGTGTCAAGTTGATAGAAAACTAGCCAGGACAGTAGGACAGTAAGGATACACTGAGTAAACATTTCCATCAAGTCTAGCTTAGTAGTCAGTGAGTTTGGGGGTAGCTTCCTTAAGTGCAGCTCAAAAGCAACTGTGTCACTGAAGAGCCCACCCCAGTAAAGTGCTGCTGTCACCATTGGGACTGAATCTGCTTAGGGATATGTGGCCATCTTCATTTTGGAGTTTTGTCTTGCCTCAGATTTGGAAAGAATTTTTGTTTTTATATATTAAAAATTATAAATTGATGTGCTTTTAAAGTGAATGATTTCTTTATGTGTGTGTGTATGTTTTTGTTAGCACACATGTATAGGGGAGCCTTTGGAGGCTAGAAGAGAGTGTTAGGTCTCATGGAACTAGAGTTCCAGAGGGTTCTGAGCCACTGAACTTGGGGGCAGGATCAAAAGTTTGGACCTCTGGAAGAACAGCAAGCACTCTCAACTACTGAGCCATCTCTCCAGCCTTTTGTTAGTTCTTTTTTTTTTTTTATTAATGTTTTTTTCCCTCTCCCTTCCCTTTTTCCACTCGCTCTGCCCCCCCCCCCTTTTTTTTTTTTTTTCTTTTCTTTTTCTCATTACAAATGGTTGTGAGCCACCGTATGGTTGCTGGGATTTGAACTCATGACCTCTGGAAGAGCAGTCAGTGCTCTTAACTGCTGCCATCTCTCCAGCCTTTTGTTAGTTCTTTAAATAAACTTGTTAATTTGTCTTTCTACTTGAGCTCCTGTAACCTGCATTTTTTTTAAAGTTGTCGTAAATTTGGCAAGCTTTCTTCCAGATTTTTTCTTTTTCTTTTTCTCTTGTGTAATTTCATGGATTCTTTAGATTATTTCTGCTCTTATACATTAAAATTTTTATTCATTGTATTTTTTGGCTATAGAATTTGTTTCATTAAAAAAACAACTTCCACTTCTTATATTCCTTTCTTATTTTGGTTATTTATTGTACTATACTTTAAAATTGTTTCTATTTTATTAAAGCTTCTTGAGTTTTCTTAAAGCATTTCATTTGAGTTTCAGGCAGTTTAGGACCTTGCATTTACTCAGA
The DNA here is from genome assembly GCF_008632895.1 of Mastomys coucha. NCBI lineage: Eukaryota > Metazoa > Chordata > Mammalia > Rodentia > Muridae > Mastomys > Mastomys coucha. Next base: position 218,304,560 of record NW_022196905.1, read on the forward strand.
GCCAGTAAGTGATACTTTCTTTTGTTTCTTTGGTTGGGTAGTATTTCATGGATTGTTCTTCATTCTTTTTTTTACTACTATTATTTATTTAATGTATATAGTACACTGTAGCTGTCTTCAGACACACCAGAAGAGGGCATCAAATCCCATTTCATATGGTTGTGAGCTGCCATGTGGTTTCTGGGAATTGAACTCAGGACCTCTGGAAGAACAGTTAGTTAGGTCTTAACCGCTGAGCCGTCTCTCCAGCCCTTGTTCTTGATTCTTATGGCATGACTTTACTCTCCGGGTTCTTGAAGAAGGAAATTATGCTAGTCTTTAAAGACTATCTGGGAAGCCCACCACCAGCCAGCCCATCTGGAGATTCTGAGAAGGACAGTTGATGTGATCCATGGGTCTGTTTGCCATTGGAGTCCTCTGTAGGTTGGCCTGATTCCAGTAGATAAGCTGGTGTGTAAGTCTAGTGTCTTAGCAGTAGTAGAGCTTGTTTTTATAAAGGATAACAAGAGACTGTGTCTGTAGGAGCTGATGTAGCTTTGTGGTAGGTAACTTTGATCTGGAGAGAGAGAGCTGTAATGGCAGCTAGGTCCTTTTATTTACTGCACACATCTGGAACACTTGGCTGCCAGGTCTTGAAGTGAACAGCTACTGAGTCACTGAAGGCAGGTCAGCAGAATCGCCTGTACACTAACACTAGGGACTCAGTCTTTGGCACTAATGTGGTGATGAGGTAACCCTAGAGCCAGAGTATGTCAGGCAGATCTGCAGCCTAAAATCTGTCCCTAAACACACAAGCTTGATGAGCATCCATGGGTACTGGCATACTCAGGAGTTATGGCTTGCCCCATGCTTTTATTTTCCTGGACTGGGCTCCATATTGGGGTCTGAAGCAATGTCCAGGCAGAGGACATTTCTTCTCACTGTGCCGCTTGGGATTGTGGGAAGAGTGGCATGAGTGATACCAAACTCTCCTTCGTGTCCTGCTTAACACTCCCTACCCCCACCCCCACCCCCATACCCAAGTTCTGTAATCTCACCTGGCTTTCTTACTAGCTTTTGCAAAGGTATTTTTGTCTACAGGTGAGGTTGGTCTAATTGACAGGTTTTACGAAGTTCCATTTTACCATCTTGCTGATGTCAGGACTTGATTGTTTTTTGAGACAGCTTCCTGGTCATTTGTATGTATATACTATCACTTTCCTTTTCTTAGTTTTTCCATTAGCTCTAATGTTTCTTAATTCAAAATATCTTGATTTTTAAAATCACAGTCATATTTGATCAGTTGATAGTCTTTCTTCTTTTAGTCTTACATGCAGTATACTTAAATCAATACCTCCATGCTATAAAGACTTAAAGCATTTAACTGTATGATTTGTTACATGGTTCATATTTATCAAAATGAACTGCTCATATTGATAAGGTTTTTGTGGAGACAAACCTTTCTCATTTGAGGTTGTAGCAAAAAATTGTCCTAGCATGAGCTGCGTGCAGCACTAGAAATCCTTTGGCCTGGTGTATGGTGTTTGAAATGCCCACTAGATGTCACTGTTGGCTTTACTTTGTAGCCCTATTTTCTAGTCATCAGCTGAAGGCTTTGACTGATACATTAGTTGTAGCCTTAGTTGTAGTTTCTCCTAGAATTTATTCACATTGAAAAACTCTTTGATGCATTTTGGGCCATGTACATCCTTATACAAGATGTCTGTGTTTATGAAGATGTCTTGTATTCTCTTGTAAGTTTGACAGTACAGAATTCTTTTGAGAGGCTAATAGAAACTTTAACTGATGTTCGGACCTTGGCGTATGCTTGGTCTTTGCTTCTTTTTTTAAATGCTGAAACATTAGCTCTTTGGAAAGGGGGATCTTGTAGGTAACTTATAAGTTGTCTGTTGTATATCATGACATAGCCTCATGATACCAGTTAAAGGATTAAATCCTTAATTTGTTTTGGCAAAAAAAAAAAAAGAAAAGAAAACTCAATTTGGCCCAAGTCAACTTTATATCAATAGAAAGTTCATTTTCAATCCCCCTCAGTTCTACAGAATAAAGCACACATTGCTGAATCGTGGAGATCCTTCTGTAGAGTCCTCAGCAGCGACAACAAAGATCTAGCTACACTCCATAACTGAAATGAAGAGAATCATGGGAGAAGATCATTTTAAGATACATAAGGCAATCATTTGTTCTTCTCACCTTCAAGTCTTAAGTTATTACTTCATGCCAGTGAAATTACAGAAAATGAATATTTAAAATATTTTAAGTTAGCAGATCCATAATTTCTAGAAAAAAAGAAACCCTACTAAAATACTTCAATATGTACTAAAGGCTCTCACAGACAAGAATCCATGGAAAAATATAAAAGGATTTATTTAGACTTTCCATTCAGTTAAAACAGTCCTATAACTTATGAAAGGATGGCTTCAAACCCTACTAAAAGCTCAGGGTCTTAATTACTTCTTAGTATCTGAATTCACAGACTTCTCTCTTTTTAAATGGAAGACAAGCATTAGAGAAATGTTTTTTAAAAATTATGATCTACTTCATCTTTCCATAAGACACAAAATACTGCCTGAAACCTTTTGAACATATAAAAGATAAAAGTAAACATAATAAAATATCTAAAGATATTGAAAGTACAAATTAAAAGAATATCCAAAATTTATGATTCTTTAGTGAGAACTATACAAAACTATACTATATACTATAGTATATTCATTAAGTTATTCAGAAAAATAGTTGAGTCTTTGACCTAGCAATTATGGAGTGCAATTGCTTGCAGAGGTCACAAGAAGGCATGTGGTCCTGTGGAGCTGGAGTTCCAGGAAGTTGTGAGCCAACTAGTGGGTCCTCTGTAAGAGCCGCATGTGCTCCTAACCCAGAAGCACCACCACTACCGCCTCCTCTTCCTCCTCTTCTTCCTCTTCCTTTTAAACATTTCAGTATTTTATGTGTATGAGTGTTTTGCCTGCATGTTTGTATGTGTACCATGTATGTGCCTGATATCCATGGAGGGCAGAAAAGGGCTTTGTATCCCATGGCTCTGGAGTTGAAATGGGCTTCTCTTGTCTCAGTCTCCTTAGTAAATGGTGAGTGAGCTGAAGGAACTGCAGCAACTACTATTGAGACCTACTAGTGCAGCATTTATAGTGTATTTTAATTGAAGGGAGTCCCCTAGGCACCTTTCTTGTTTCCCCTCAGCTTGTTTCACATGTTTAGGTAAATAACGGATCTCTGGGTCTTCGATTTTCAAAAGGAAGCAGTGAGAACATTGGAATGTAAGGCTGTGGATGAAAGCTATTGACTTTTTAAAAGTCACCATACAAGGATTTGTTAGTTAGAGCTGATGAGCAGAAATAGTAAGTCAGCTGTTTTGCCACTCTTTTTAGAATGAAGATTCTACCAGGATCACAGCTAGAATTGATTTGGGTGCTTAATCAATTAAGTAGAGAAGATTTGAGAAGTGAAAGAGAAGGTATGGAGAGAGAGAAAGGAAGAGAGGGAGAAAGAGGGAGAGAGGGAGAGAACGAACACAGAACACGGCATGCCACAGCACACCTAGTGGATGACTTTGAGGGCTGGAACACAGAACACGGCATGCCACAGCACACCTAGTGGATGACTTTGAGGGCTGCCTTAGTTTGCTTTCTATTGCTATAATAAACACCAAGAAGCAACTTTGTGAGTGACGGGTTTATTTTATCTTAAAGCTTATAGCCCATCCCTGTGGTGGTGGGGGGGGGGGCAAGGCAGGAACTCAAGGCAAGAACCCAGAGGCAGGAACTAAAGCAGAGGACTTGGAAGAACACTGCTAGTTTGCTCAGCCTGCTTTCTTATAGCATTGAGGACTACCTGCCCAGGGATGTATTACCCTCAATGGTCTGGACCCTCCCCCACTGATTGTTAAGAAAATGCCTCACAGACTTTCTTATAGGCAATTTCATGGAGGCATTAAGGTTTCCTCAATTAAGGTTTTCTCTTTCCAATGGCTCTCTCATGTGTCCAGTTGATAAAACTGGCCAGCACAATGTTGGTGTTCCTCATCTGTTTTGCTTGAGACAGTTTCCTCTCCACGGCACATGCCAGATTGTGGCTCTCCTCTCTGCTTCCCATTTCCCCATAGGAGTCAGGATTACAGACTCACATACGGGGTCTACGTAAGTTCTGGAGATCAGAGCACAAGTCTTCATGCTATACTCATGGAACCATCTTTATAGCGTCAAAGAACTATTAACAAGAGAAAGTCTGGATTCTGACTAAATAATTGCATAGGGAAATGGTTCAGCTAGTGTATTGGTTACATAACCTAATAAAAATTACTTATGGTTTACAAAATGTTTTGATATGTATATTCATTGCAGAACAGTTAAATGTATTAGGATGTGCTTTACTTAGCACACTTTTCTGTGTATGTGTATGCATGTAAAGGTGTTCCTCCTCAGATCATATCCATCTCATTTTTTGAGACAGGGTCTCTTGCTGGCCTGGAGGTTATCAAGGTTAGGATGTTGGCTAGTAGGACTCAGAGATATGCTTGTCTCCACCTCCCCAGTGCCAGAATTCCAACAAACATGGCAATGTGTGCAACCTTTTTATGTGGGTTCTGGGGGTGGGGAGTCCAACTCAGTCCCTTGTGTTTGTACTTTAAGTAAGCACTTTACCAACTCTCTAAACACTGTCTGTCCTTTTCTTTCTCCTTCCTTTCCTCTCTTTCTCCTCATCCACCTCCTTTTGTTCTTCATCTGCTTTTTCTTCTTTCTTCTATACTGAGAACATCTTAAAATCAACCATTTTATTGGGCCAGTGAAATGGCTCATTGGCTAAGCGTGCTTGTTAACAAACTTAATGACCTGAGTTCAATACTGGAGACCCATATGGTTGGAAGGTGTTTATTGCTGTGAAGAATCATCATGACCAAGGCAACTCTTATAAAGGACAATATTTAATTAGGGCTAGCTTACAGATTTAGATGTTCAGTCCATTATCATCATGGCTGAAGCATGGCAGCATCCAGGCAGACGTGGTGCTGGAGAAGGAGCTGAGAGTTCTCTCTCCATCTTGACCTCAAAGCATGCAGGAGAAGTCTGGCTCCCACATGGTTAGGAACCATGCCCACCTCCATAGTGACACACTTCATCCAACAAGGCCACACCTCTAATAGTGCCACTCCTTGGGCCAAGTATATTCAGAACACTACAGGAGAGAGAGTTGACTGCCATAGATTTTCTTCTCAACTTCCCCCAGACATACACAATAAATAAGTAAATATAAAAACAGTCTACTGTCTTAGTAATTGTCAAGTATAAAATATATTATTGTCCATAGTTACCATGATATACAGTAGATCTCTCGAGCTGATCTTCCTATCTGATGGAAATTTTCTTTCCTTTGACTAGCATCTTCTGAACCCCTATACCTCTAACCTCTGGTACCCACCATTCTACTCTCTGGTTTTATGTATGTGTATGTTTACATTTATTTCTTTTGTATTTTAGTTAGTGTACAAACTATTAAGTTTCATTATGGTATTTTCAAACACAGTTGGTTTTTGTTAATCCTTCTCTCCCCTCTTCTATCACATTCCTTTCCTACCCCTGTACCCTTTCATCCTAGTGGCATCTTACCTGCTTTCATGTCATGTGTGTTCTGCAGCTCCCTTCCTGTTCCTTAATCCCTGTTGTCCCCTCCTGTGGTGTTCCCCATTCTGGCTATATGATCTGTATCCACACCACATATTTCCGTAAGACACTTTAAGCTGGGTTCCATATGTGAGCAAAGGCAGACGATGCTTGTCTGGGTCTGGGTTATTTTGTTGTCTTAGCGTTACTATTGTTGCAGTGAAACACAACAACTAAAAAGCAAGTTGGGGAGGAAAGGGTTTATTTGGCTCACACTTCCACAGCTCTGTTCATCATGGAAGGAAGTCAGGACAGGAACTCACACAGGGCAGGAACCTGGAGGCAGGAGCTGATGCAGAGCCATGGAGGGCTGCTTACTGGGTTGCTAAGCCTGCTTTCTTAATGAACCCAGGAGCACCAGCCCAAGGATGGCCCCACCCACAATGGGCTGGGCCCTCCCCCATCAATCTTTAATTAAGGAAATGCCCTACAGGCTTGCCTACAACCTGGTCTTATGAAGACATTTTTAAAATTGAAGGTCCCTCGTCTCAGATGACTGTAGCTCATGTGAAATTGACATAAAACTCACTTAATATATTTTTACATCCATCCATTTTTCTGAGAATTACATTTTTTCTTTGTGCCTGAATAAAATTCCATTGAATACACATACATTCTCATAATCCATTCATAATGATGGACATATAAGCTGGTTCTGTTTTCTTGCTATTGTGAATAGAGCAGCAATAAATAGGGATTTTCAAGTGTCTCTGTGGTAATTTTTTGATTTCACATTAGTAATATTCACCCTGATTTTTAAAACTATCCTATTAAAATAGTACATTCTTTAACTTACAGCTTTTCAATTTGGATTAAATTAACTAACCCAATAGTAGATGGGTTATTATTAAATAAGTTAATTAAAATTAAATAACTTAATTAAAAAAAAAGAACAGAAAAAACCAGTAGAACATTCTGCAAGTTCCTGATTTTGGCTCTGCCTCTCATTTTATGATGAATCTGAGCAATATGTGTTGTTTATATAGTATCCTTATTTTAAATTAGAATTATACACGTCTCTAGCTTTTGACATTTTTTGAGATTCATGAGAAAAATTAATTAGCCCTATAAACCATATTACATTTGTTTTTATTGTCCACTGAGCATTATACAAATTTTATATATAATTGCCAAACTTCAGAATTTAATCTTGAAGCTTTATTTTCTTATTTTATGAATTGTTAAAGAGATATCACCTACAAAACATGTCTGAGAATAGCTATGATGCCAGTAGCTTTAACATTTATTCTTGGGTCTGTAGAATGTTCCTACAAGAGTTAAAACTCAGCCGGGCAGTGGTGGCGCACGCCTTTAATCCCAGCACTTGGGAGGCAAAGGCAGGTGGATTTCTGAGTTCGAGGCCAGCCTGGTCTACAAAGTGAGTTCCAAGACAGCCAGGGCTACACAGAGAAACCCTGTCTCGAAAAAACAAAAAACAAAACAAAAAAAAAAAGTTAAAACTCCTATACTGTATTATTCTTTTAAAATTAGGGACTGCCTGGAAAGTATGCATGTTGTCTTGCAATTATAAATATTCTATACTGACTGCAGCACTGCATAAGTTTAGTTTTATAGAATTGCTAGGATTTTTTTTTTTTAACTGTTAATCTATTGGTATACATGGTGTAGGGGAAAGAGGGAAGTATGCCAACTTTCTTAGCCCCCAATAGGCGGTATAACCATGGTTTCTATACTAGAGTTAGCATATGCACCTAAGTGAGTTTAATAATGGGCCTTAGGAAGAAGTAAATCTTAAGTAGATTTCTATACTCTGTCAGAACCAGGAATGACATTTTGTTTTAATTGCTAGGAACAAATTTGCAACCTGTTAAGTAATGTGTGTGTGTGTATGTGTGTGTGTGTGTGTATGTGTGTGTGTGAGAGAGAGAGAGAGAGAGAGAGATTCTCTTTGTTGGTTAGCATCTCTGTGTAACAGTTCTGGCTGTTCTGGAACTATATTTGTAGATTAGGCTAGCTTCAAACTCACAAAGATATGCCTGCCTCTACCTCCAGAGTACTGGGATTAAAGATGTGCACCACCACTACCCGACAAAGATTCTTAGTATGCACCTTATTACGGCCCAAAGATGAGTAATTCTGGTTCTGTATAAGGACAGCATCTTAGAGAGTAAGCACAGATTGAGGAATGAGAAGGAGTTTCTCTCTTCTCTCCTTGACTTCAGTCTTTAGGTAGGAACTGCTTCATGTTTAAGCTCGTAAAAGAATGGAATCGTACAAATGTCATGCTCAGCTAGTTGATAAAATCTTCTCGGGAAACATTAGTCTCATTAATTATTTTAAAAATCATTTATTGTTAGGTAGTGATGGTGCATTCTTTTATTACCAGCATGGGTTGCAGAGGCAGTAGATCTCTGAGTTCGAGGCCAGCCTGGTCTACAGAGTGAGTTCTAGGGCAGCCAGGGCTCCACAGAGGAACCCTGTCTGGAAAAACAAAGCAAAGCAAAGCAAAACAAAAGTCCACCACCACCATAACAACAATAATCATTTTGTTGTTTCTCTGAGGCCAGTCTGTGAGACTTTGAAGCGTGTTCCTGGCTTTGGAAACCTCTTTTGCATTAAGAGTTGTGTTGTGTTGAGAGGGAATTGCTTAAGACAAATTTGGAATTAATTTCTGAGAGTTTTCTGTTAACCGAAATCCATATTTTCAGTAGCATGGAATTCCCATGACTCATTGAACTCCATTTAACCTGAGGTGCCGTGGTCCTTTGAAACTCATTGATATTCCCCTGGGGCACAGTGTACTTGCCATTGAACTCCAAGTTCTCAACCTTGGTTTGTGAGAGGAAATCCAGTCTGTTTCATAATCTGCAATCTGGGATTTAAGCATTGTTTTCCGAATAGGACAGAAGGATGAGACCTGAGCCAGAGAAGGGAACAGGCTTCTAGACTGTCTTTGCCACATGCTACTTGAGGGTTGGAGCCTGTCAGATCAGAGTTGGAATCTTGGGATTATCACTTCTTTAATTTGTAATGTATCTCTGTCCTTTCTTATTTTTAGTATTTACTTTGAAAACAGATATTCATAGTTCCTACCCTATTCCATAACTGTGAAGAGTGGATATGCTATGTTGTGTAGACATCTACCATCAACTGAACAGTAGTGGGCACTCAGTCCCAGCTGTGCTTCTGTTCTGTCCACTGCTGACGTGGAGCTCAGTCATGCTGATGGCCTGCCTCTACAGCTTCTCCCTTAGCCTTAGTCTCACTTGGCTGCTGGAGGCTGCACAGAGAGAGCTGAGTAAAAATGTCCTATCTCGGGTAAGGCCTGATCAGGAAGAAGTTAAGTATGTTGTTGGTTCCCTTTTCACTGCATGCAACCTTGAAGTGCTAGTGTTGACTTTGAACAATTTTTAGTATTTGCCACTCTGGACTTTGGTGTTCACTTCCAACTGCTCATCTGTTTCTTATGCAATGCAGGCCCTGTTGGTATTGGATAGTACAGATTTAATCCATTGAAACCACACTGTTGATGAATTACTGCTTTGTTTAAAGAACAGTTTAGCGACAATCCCTTTCAATTTCTGGAGTTAGTAACACAAAATCTGATAGGGCCTGGCTTGAGTCCTTATGTGAGAACGTGAGTGTTCCTCTGGTAGAAAAACTCCTTCCTTTGAGTTTTGTGCTTGCTTCTCTCTGTGTTTTGTGTTATGAAATTTTATTTTTATTATTGTCATCTAAACAATAAAGCTGACTCGATATAGACAACTTTGGGCTTTACTTCTGAGCACTTGTACTTTTCCTTTTCCTGAAGAATGTGCTATTTTTAGTTGGTAACCCAAAATATATGGCAATAAATAATAGAATAAGGGTTATAAATGGGATGGATTTTTTTGTTTTGTTTTGTTTTCTAGACAGGGTTTCTCCGTGTAGCCTTGGCTGTCCTGGAACTCGCTCTGTAGACCAGGCTGGCTTTGAATTCACAGAGATCCACCTGCCTCTGCCTCCTGAGCTCTGGTTCTAAAGGTGTGCACCACCACTGCCTGGTGGAATGTTTTTTAAAAAGAGGTTATTTATGTGCATCTTAACTGTCAAGACATAACTAAGCTAAAAGTTTCAGAAAAGCTCTGTCTTAATCACACATTAATTTTTAAAACTTTTCTGCTAAACAGTGTACGAGCTATCTTATGTAGAGTCATCTTAGCATTCTGAAGGTGGGTAAGTTGGCAGAGCCCTTAGAACTGTGCAAGTATGCCTCTTTAACACTGTTTAAACAGGAGTGCTGTAAAATCATTCTTGGAAAAAAATTGACACTTTGATATCAGAGGCATTAATACAGCTTTTCATGTCTTTGTGGTGTGGAGTAACAAATAGAAGTTTTGCCTTAGAAACTGATGTTTGATAGTTTGTGTATGTCCATGTGAACAGGTATGTGGGTGCAAGCATTTGATATTCATACCTGAGTGTACTTGAGTAGGAGAGGATGTAAAATGTAATATTTATTTACCATTAATAGAAGTGAGAGATTGACTTAGCCATCCAAGTATCAAAATGTTCTTAAGTATTTCATCTTTAACATGTTCCTCATGAATAATT
>NW_022196905.1:218314798-218327552 GCF_008632895.1 Mastomys coucha
GATGATAAAAGGTTTATATGGTTTAGGCCCAATGATGCTTTGAGAGAACTAGGCAGAACTGGTTTCAAGGGTTTTTTTGTTTTGTTTTATTTTTCTTTGCTTGTTTCTATTTGTGTTAATTTCAGCCCTGAGTTTGATTATTTCCTGTCCTCTACTCCTCTTGAGTGTATTTTGCTTCATTTTGTTCTAGAGCTTTCTGGTGTGCTATTAAGCTGGTAGTGTATGCTCTCTCCAGTTTCTTTTTTCTTTTCCTTTTTTTTCTTTTTTTTTTTGTTTTTTCGAGACAGGGTTTCTCTGAATAACCCTGGGTGTCCTGGAACTCACTCTGTAGACCAGGCTGGCCTCAAACTCAGAAATCCACCTGCCTCTGCCTCCCAAGTGCTGGGATTAAAGGCGTGCGCCACCACCACCCGGCTTCTCTCCAGTTTCTTTTTGGAGGCACTCAAAGCTGAGTTTTCCTCTTAGCACTCCTTTCAATGTGTCCCCTAAGTTTGGGTATGTTGTGCCTTCATTTTCATTAAATTTTAGAAAGTCTTTAATTTCTTTCTTGACCAAGTTATCATTGAGTAGGCCATTGTTCAGCTTCCATGTATAGGTGGGCTCTTGGTTTCAAGTCTTAATTTTTCCACTTTAGCTATGTGAAACTTGTAGTTTTATTTGATATACTTATTCATATTGTCTGTCCTATAGTAAACAGTAAATATGCTCTTACTTGCTTTAAAAAAATAATGCTTGATAACTTAGAGGTTCTGTCACTATTTGAAGTCTAGCACACACTTGTTTTCATATAAAGTTCCAGAGAAGCAGCAATACTTTTTTCCCTTAGGGAAACTCTTGATAAGAACATTGGAAGTTTCGTGCACGGATCTCTTCTGGAATTCCTGTCAAATAATACATGGTCAACCTGGAACAAATAAAATAACTATAGATTGTTATGATAAAATCTTCTTGAATGGCCAGTATTATATGGGCTCACATTTTATGAATGGGCCCACTTAAATAACTAGTTGATTCTATCATTATAATAGAAATGCTTACAAATAAAATTCTCTTTACCAACAACATGGTAAATGAAAACCGTAGAAAAAAATGTTCACATCCTATGACTCCTAGAATGCTATAATTCAGTCAGCGAGCTAATAATGGACAAGGGTCGTGGTGGGCAGCGGGTAGGGAGAGGAAATAGAAAGGATATATGAGGTACATTTGGGAGGGAAATAAATCAGGCAAAAATGTTGCAGAAAACACATTCTTTTAAAAAAAAATATTTTAACTATCTTGAAGTAGTGAAGTACTATCTTTGAATTTCTGAAAGATAGTGTGTTTCTCTCTTTGTCTCTCTGTACATGTTCATGGTGTGTGTGTGTGTCTTCTATATGTTTTTGTCCATGTAGTACTGGTGTTAATATTGCAGTGAGGTCTTTTTTTGAAAGGTAAACAAAGAAATGGGAGTTTTATCTTGAAGCATACTTTAGATAATATGGATCCCTAAAATAATATGAGAAATTGTCCCATGGTATCAGTCTTTATTTGTAACACTGTGGGAGAATGAAAACTATTGTATTTTCTCCTTTAAATAAGACATCCTCTACACTGTCAGAAAAAAAACACATTATAAGTAGAGTTCAAAAATAATGATAGAAAAAGATTTGTAATGGAAAGAATTGATGGTGTATTTCACCTAGCGTAAGGAAGACAATGCGTAGTAAGGGCTGTGTGGTTTCACAGCTCAGTGCATGTGTGTGAAAGCTGTTCTCTCAGCAACGTGGGTGGCAGTTATGCTACCATATAATGTATTGTCGTTGGCACTCTACACTTGTCAGGGTTAGTGTTCAACCATTCGGAAAATTTTCCCATTGTTCCATCATGTGAACCAAGGCTAGTGCTGAATTCCCAATAACTTAAAGAAAAAGTTTAATTAAAAAAGTTGGAAATTTCATTACTTTTGATTGTTTTGATACAGTAGTAGATGGACTAGTGTTTTATCTATTATTATACATTTTTAAGCAAAAGGATATATCAAAATAAAAATTTCACCTTATTTTTTAATAGAATTTACAGAAATTTGTGTACAGAATCCTGCCCCCCCCTTTATTTTGTATTAGCACTCTATTTCCATCTTAAGAGTTTTGCTTTAGATGGACGATAGCTCTTGGCAGCTAGTGCATTTTTAACAAATAATACTGTTTCTAGTAAGAGTTGCAGAGGAAAAAAAAAACTTTGTGTGAGGTCCTTGTAAACTGAACCTTTGGAACATTGCTTCCCCCACCCCATGCCTCTTCCCTATTTGTGTAATGGTTATAAATTATATCGTTTGAAGAGAATTAAAACTTTTTATATGGTTATTTTTGTTCTTAATTTTTGTCTTTACCTGTTACGTTAAAGATACAAAGAGAAATAGGCAATTATGGTATTGAGCTTCCATTATTCCTGTACCTCTACAGCATAAGCTAACAAAACCAGAGAGCTGCCTGCTGTGGCATCTGCAGGGTGCTTGTGCAGGCATCAGTGTCTGCTGTTCATACATTTTCCTCCCACTGAAAATTCCTTAGTGTTTTCTGGATGTAGTGAAAACACTTGCTGGTCCTTGTATTTTCAGTTTGCAAGTACTTCTGTTTATAGGACAAGTTGTCACAGATATATGTTCTATTACTATCACTGACACATTAAAGAGTGTAAGATAAGGGATATATCCATATTATATATATGTGTGTGTGTGTGTGTGTGTGTATACACACACATAAACAAACACTGTAAAATAATGTACAATTTTAAATGAAATTAGAAAAGATTAGGAATGAGAAATGATGAGCTTTTGTTGAAGATGCATGGAGAAAAATGATTGAATATTAACTTTCACTCTTTAAATCTATTCATTAAAGAGGAAAATCTCCTGACTAGATACATATTAATAATATCTTAAATATCCTATATTTTGCTTAAAATTCAGATTCTTAAATATGTTTATTTCCTGGAAATATTTCAGCTGACTCTAAAACAGTTCTATGACCCTTTATTGCAGTTCTTCATGTTATGGTAGCCCCCAACCATAAAATTATCTTGTTATTACTTAATAAATAATTTTGTTGTGGTTATGAATTATAATGTAAACATCTGATATACAGTATATGATTTGCAACCCCCATAGGGGTCAAGGCCCACATATGGACCCAAAGAGTAATTTTCATATTAGAGTAACTTTCATCCTTGAGCTTATCCACTTCATCTGTTTCTATACCTATGTCACTTACTTCTGAGGCTTGTGTCACATTCAGGCAGCAGATTTGGCACATGTCATCCCATGGATGGGCAGTCAAACCTTCCACTCAGACCCAGAGCATTGTGAGGTGATAGGGAATTCAGTTTTGAAGTGTATGGGTTGTAGTTGACCGTAAGGGGTATCATTTGTTTTTGTTTTTGTTTTTTTTTCTTAGAAACTTTCCATTGTAAAAGTTAATGAAAGAGTAACCTGAGTTAACATTTCACTTTCTTCTTATAAAGATCATTTTAGGCTCACTTGTCTTTTTTTCTTGATCAATTAAAATGTACTTTTGCATTTCTTGATAGCTGTGTGTACCTTTTAATTATTAATTCAGATTACCAGAATAAGATTACTATATTTCAAGGACAGGCTATTAAATTTTAGTTAGTAGATCTGGTAGGTGATGATGCTTTTTAGTCTCCCATGTGTTACCTCCATTTATTACTTACTAGTTGTCATAATCTTTCCTTTTTTTAGTCCAAAAGGTGGAAAAGATTGCCATCTAAGCAAAATGTATCTCAGATACGGCTTCGAGAAACCAAAGCACTACGTTCTGAGCATGCCAGTTCTCTAAGGGCTCTGGATTCCGTGATTGCCACGAAGCCTGCTTGCTCACCGGGCGGGCAGCCTGGCACACTGCCGTCTCTCCACCGGCTGTTTGTCGGTCTTGTGGATAGAATAGAAACGCCCTGGCGTTTTCAGCATGGCTGGTAGTGGTTGCAGTTTTAGGAAACAAGTTAACATTTTTCTCAAAATGATGGCAGTTCACAACAGGATGAAATCAAATAATATCTAAGCTGTAGTTAGACTTAGTCCAATGATTTTAAAATGAATATAAAGCAAAGTTTATTGCATCTCATGTCAGTAAACTGACTTTGTATACTGTCACTTTATTCTTAACCAGATAACCTAAATTTGATGCAACACTTGAAATAGCTGTGGGTTGGATGTTTTATGCTTTGATATTTTTATAAAAGACATTGCTTATATGAATTATAGGGCCAGTTGAAATCAGAAATGTTGTAAGCAGACTGTGCCGGCGGGAAGGGGATGGGCTACTTTGGTTGTCACTCAGAGATGTTTGCATTCAGATATTTAGAACTGTGTAATTTGTTTTCATTGCCCTGACCTATCTCTATGCACAGAGTAACCACACCTTATGAGACTTACATGATTAAATTACCTTCTTCCCCCAGTTTCCTTCAAAGTTCTACCTTTTTTCACAGCCTGGATAGGATTATGGGCTTTTAAAATTTTTGTTTCTTTAAGATTTATTTATTTATTTATTTTATGTGTAGGATTGCTCTGTTTTCATGCACATCAGAAGAGGAAATCAGATTCTATTATAGATGGTTGTGAGCTTCCATATAGGTGCTGAGAATTGAACTCAGGATCTATAGAAGAGCAGCCAGTACTCTTAACCACTGAGCCATCTCTCCAGCCCCAGATTATGGCCTTTTGAGATCAGTTTTATTCATCTTCTGAATGTGTTGTCTTATTCTTATCTCAGAAAGACATGGTTGAATGTTATCTTTTTTTTTGTGATGTTCAAAAGTTTAGAGTTAAATGGCTTAGGGGATAAACTGTCTCAAAAGCATGAAGACCTAAGTTTAGATTCCCAGAATCCTGTAAAAATTGGGTATCTGAAACCTTGATGTTGGGTGGCAGGGGGAATTGGAGCTCACTGGCCAGCTAATTGCTCTAGCTAAGTTTGCATTACGTTCAGTAAGAGACTGTCTCAAAAATAAGGTAGGTTAATAACTGCTGTTCTTGCAGAAGATCTGATTTCAGATCTTTGTATATATGTGGTGGCTTACAGCCATGTGCAATTCCAGTTCCTCAGGGACTCAGTGCTCTCTTCAGGTATCTTTGGGCACCAGGTACCCATGTGGTACACATACATAAAGGCAAAACACTCATTCACACATATAAAAATAACTTTAAAAGAATATGTTGAGAGCAGTGGAGGGAGATACCTGACATGTATATCTGGCATCTACATGTGTGCATATCCACACACATGCATATAACACACATGCACACATACAGTAAATATGCATGTCAATAAGTAACTTCTGACTTCTAACCTTTACCTCATAGATGACCTTGAGACTAATTGTGCAACTGGTCTGAACTACAAAGTTTTCAGCTGTAAGTCAGGGGTATGGTAAGATGACTGAATTAAGTGTATGACATACTGACAGCTCTGAATGGCTTTAAAAGCATCATGTAGACACTAGCCTGGGAAATAGATCAGTGTATGTCTCAGCCACCATCAGGGACGCTTCCTCCTACAGTAGATGGAACAAATACAGAGACCGACAACACTCAGTTCTGAATGAGATGTCTGCATCAAATCCCTCCCCTCATGGCTCAGGGAACTCTGCTAAAGTGGAGTCAGAAAGATTCTAAGAACCAGTGGGGATGAAAGGCATCAAGGAATCAAGGCCTTCTAGCTACAACAAACGGACACATATGGGAACTCAGACTGTGGCAGCATGCACGGGACCTTCACTGCTCTAAGCCAGATAGGGTCTCAGTGCTGAAAGTGGAAATGGGCACAAGCCCCAACCCCCCAAACAAACAAACAAACAGAAAAACCAGAAGCTATCTCCAATTGACAATTACTTGGAAAAGAAAAATTAGTTTTCTATAATGGTGTCTTACTGGATATACAAACCACACTTAAAAACAAGCTCTATGCCCAGTAGTAGATGGGCCAACACAAAATGAATTCAGTGGTATTTTTGGAGTTGTTCATTTGTTTGTCTCATAATGTTTTGTCTGGGTTCTTTTCTCTTTTTCTTTTTTCTTTTTTTTTTTTTTTTTTTTTTTTTTTTTTTTTTTTTTGTAATCTTACAGGTCTTTTGCTTATATATTATAGTTTCTGATTTTGTGTTTTTATGAGACTTTTTTGTATATGAATTTATGTGTCTCTGTATGTTTTTATTCTTTGGCTCTTTTTTCTGTTGCTTTCTTCTGTTCTGGTTTGTTTGTTTTGCTTTAGATGCCTGTGTTTAATGAGGAAGAATGAGAAGGGATATGGATTTGGAGAGGTGGGGGAGGGTCCAGGAGGTGTTGAGGGAGAAGTCATAATTAGAATAGATTGTATGGAGAAATTTTATTTTTGATTAAAAAAGCTTCCTATAATAAGCTTTATCATATAAATTCATGAAACTAAAAGTATTTTTGCAACATGTTATTGTTGCATATAAATGTATTTCTTTGAGTTGATAAGGATCCAAGAGACCTGGCTTGGCATCATCTGCTGGTGTTGAATCCTGTTTACCTGGAGCACTGTAAACTAGTATCTTGATGCCATGGACCTCTTGCACATAAAGTGAAGATAAAAATGTGTAAGATGGCTGCTCTCAGAGGACTTGAACTCCTCGCCCAGCACCTACATCACAGTTCACAACCAGCTGTAATTCCACTTGTAGGGGACCCAACGCCCTCTTCTGGCTTTTGTGGATACCAGGCATGTCTGTGGTACACAGACATCCAAGCAGATAAAATGCCCATGTGCTTAAATAAAGTTAATTAAATAAACACTGTGCCACTGCAAGGCTGAACTGTCAGTCCCTTTACATTTTAAAGGAGTGCCTGGTAGAGTAAGAACCCCCAAAGTAGAAAATCATAAACTGAGAAAACTTTAATGTGGTGAGCCTTGTTTGATGGATGCCTCTCTTACTCACTCCTAGGTCGTTCCCATTGTCTTTCTCCTCAGTCCCTTTCAGATGTCCTCATTTCCATAATGTGTGTTTGTATTGTAGTATCACATCAATAATCCTCAATCAGAATTTAACTCTTCAGTGTGACTTTTTTTTTCTCATATAGATCTCTTCATTTTCCTGGTGTAGTTTTTTGTGATATTTACTGAAGTCATGAGAATTTTATAATTGTGGACACATGTATTATTTATATATGTTCAATGCTTAAATTTCATTTTGCGGCATTATCTTGTTTTCCTTGAAATTAATAGCAGTCTCCTTTTCCTGCCCTAATTTTCAAAATGTTACTTGTGAATGTATGTGCAGCTTCTCTGACAACTCAAAGTATCCTTTGAAATAGCCATGCTAGTATCTTAATTCCCTGTCTTTTTCCTGTGTTCATCCTCTCATGAACCATCAGCTCAGCTGTTATTTCAGTGTGTCTGCACAAGGGATATGTAAGGAAAGATTTATTACAGGGGTTTTGTGCCGCACTCACATAGGAGATAGTTCCCTGTAAGGTGGTTTTGTTCAAAAGATACCATGGAAGTACTCATGGCAGAAGTTTAAAAGTGACGATTGCTTAGGGTTCTAGAGAGCAAGGAGTCTGCAGTCTAGGACCATGAGCCAAACTTTCTGGACGTGACCCCGACTCTGCCAGCTCTCATAGCCAACCTTATGGATCTAGTGTCCTGCAGACACAGCTGATACCCTTCCTCTCAGATGTTAGGAATTCAGACATGCTCCTGGTCTAGACGAAGCTGCAGAAAAGAGGTGATTGATTGCAGGCTGGGGCACTGCTGGGTGAACCAGACGGTCAGGTGGTCCAGGCAGATCTCCTGGACTTGAGTATCAAAAGTGACTGCAGCCTCACCTCTACGCTCTTTTTTCCCTGTTGGAGGTGCTTGGATCAAACCACGGGGTCTCAGCATGTCCCACTACCATGCTGTACTCCTGGCCACTTACAACAGTTACTTGTCTTCTTGCTTGTATGAAATGAAGTCCTTGTTGCGGCCCTGGCTGGTCTAGAACTCCTAAACCTGTCTAGTAGTCACCATACCCTAGCTTGCTTAGTAGATGGGAGCCTGGCTCATTCCCTCCTTTTCCCTTGAAAATGTCTCTTAGAGCTCTTGCCCCCCCCCTTGCTCTTTTCCTCTCTTGCGCTCTTCCTCTTCTCTCCTTCTCTTCTCCCTTCCCCCTTTCTTTCTCTTCTTCCCCTCTCCTCTCCTTCTCCTTTCTCTCTCTCTCCACGTGGTCATGGCTGAACTCTTTTCTCCTTTTTCTATAATAAAATATCTTACAACTAAAAAAAAAAGTAAATGTCTCATATACCACTTAATGAAAAAAGTATGGAGAAGGAAATCCTGAAAATGAACTGTGGATTATCCTACATTAACATATTACATGGGCACTACAGGTGACCATGAGAATATTTCTCTCCTATAGATCTGACCATAGATCTGACCTGTGTCTGATGAGTAACCGGTTGATAGGCCCAGCACTGCTGCCTAGAATCAGTCACCACGTTTCTTCTGAGGGTATACTTCTCATATGTGGCTCCTAGCCAGAGACTGAGCATAACGGGTGCTAAAGGAGGCTTGTCCCTTGCCCAGTTTAACTATAACTGCACTGTAGACAGCCTGACAGCTTGCTTTCCTCTGGGGTGTGAGCAGCATCGGCCTCTGGCAGGTCTTCTGCTCCCCAGGCTCCTGCCTCACTTTCTCTCACAGTCCCTTCTCCTTTTACTTTTCCTGACGTTAAATCCAGATTCTGTGCCAGCTTTTCAGGCATGTATAGCTGTCTTACCTGTTTTGCCTCTAATGTCATCTGAGGAATTTTTGTTACCTCTTCTTTTTTGGAGATTTTTATTTCTGGATCCCAAGTCCTCATCTTTCTTGTTTTGCTTCTCTTTTGGGTGGAATTCATCCTCCACATGGGAGGTAAATTATTGAAACCTTGCATGACTGAAAACTTTATTTTAATCTCACCCTTGAGGGATGACTTGGCTGGGTATGGAATTCTAGTTTGGAAGTGATTTCCCCTCATTATTTTAAACACATTCTCCATCACCTCATAGTTTTCGGTGTAAATGCTGAGAAATAAATGCCACTTTTGATTTCTGATACTTTGAGTGTGACCTGTTTTCTCTCTTCAAGCTTTTATAATTTCTTAATCCCTGATGCTTTGAGCTGTTATGGCTCTTTGCCTTGTCATCCTGTTAGATCCCCATCAACGTGGGGACATTTGCTCTCTTGCAGTCCCGTTACATGCTCATGTGCTTTGATGGTCTCCATTTCCGTTTTCTCTGTTCTCTCTCAAGGAATCAGGCTGACATGTTTAACTACGGTGCTTTGTGCATCAATTCCTATTTTCTTATTTTCCTTTGTTTTCCAAGCAATTAATTTAACTTCTATTTTTTAAAGAATTTTTAGTTTTCGTGTGTGTGTTTTTTTAGTTTCTAAGGTCTCTTTCTGTTCTTTGATTTAAGGGAATAGTAGTCTGTTCTTGTTTCATGGATATGTTGTATTACTGGAGAAATTTCTTGCATTCCTTTCAGTGCCTCTTATGGGAATTCTCCTTTTTAAAAAAAAAAAAAAACAAAACAAAAAAACAAAAAGCAAAAAGCCCAGAACATTTATATTATGAAATTCTCAAGATGAGCTAGATGCTGCAACAGCTGCCCTCTTGGGTTTAGGTTTTGTTCTTTCTTGGGATTCATGTCTGAATCTGTGGTAGACAAATTTTAGGTGCCTCATCCAACCAGTTCCGTAGTGTTTTGTCTGTTAGCCTTGGTACTCCAGTTATAATTTGTCTTGCATTTGGCAGGGTAGCTACATTTGCCGCAGGTCGACTTCTGTAGGTGGTAGGCCTTAGAGCCACAGCGGTAGGCAGCACAGCATGTGTTATCTGTGTATTCTTTTGACAGATATATAATATATCAGCTCAGGCTAAGGTTTACTTTTCTTGTCAGTTTCATCCATGTATAGTGAATTTTAATTATTTTTTTCTTCCATCATTGATCCCCTTTCCCTTCTGCTGAAAATTTTTCTCAACGCATCCATGTTACTTTCATGTCTGCTTTGATTATTTTTAATAATTTGCCTCTTTCATTAATTGTGGTTGTGTTTATGAGCATGGGTAAGAGGTTATTTTAGAGTAAGGATAATTTATTAATGCTGCACAACTGAGGATAGTCATGTTTCTCCACCACTAACTGCCAATAGTTCTTCATGGGGCTTGGGGTCTGATGGTTTCCTCTCCCACTCATGGCATGTGATAGGTTCAGTCTTGTGTTGGTAACCATAGCGGCTATGAGTTCATGAATACAATACCTGAATCATGGCCATGGGACTGTGCAGCATTCTCTCTCTCTCTCTCTCTCTCTCTCTCTCTCTCTCTCTCTCTCTCTCGGTTTTAACATCCTTTCTGTTTCTTTTCTGAGATGTCCTATGAACCTAGAAGGGGATGAGATAGACTTCCCATATATGGGTCAGTATGTCATTGTTGCTTCTATTTGGCTTTTTGACCAGTTGTGAGTCTCTGAAATAACTGTTGCCCATTGTAGTAAGAAACTTCTCTGACCAAGGCCCCCGAACAGGACTAGCCTGAGTAGGAACATTACTATTTAGATGACAGCTTGATAACATGCCCATTTAGCAAAATAACAGTAATAGGTTTTGTATTAGGCCTATGATCTTCCCATTGATGGGCTCTTGACCACGTTTACACTAACAGGCACAAGTTCCCTCTTGTAGGCTGGGCCTTAAATCTAGTCAAAAAGCAATTGGCTATCCCTGAAGGTTTTTTTTCTTTTTTAAAGTTGTTGGTGTTGTATACATGTATATGCATGTGCACGTTACAAATGTGCCAGATACTGATGTCAGGTGTCTTCTTTGACTGGGCTCTACTTTTTTGGGCTCTACTTTTTTTTTCTAGACAAGACTTCACTGGACCTGGAGTTTATTATTTTTAGACAAGACTTCACTGGACCTGGAGTTTATTGTTTTTAGACAAGGCTTCACTGGACCTGGAGTTTATTGTTTTTAGACAAGGCTTCACTGGACCTGGAGTTTATTGTTGACTAGGCTGGCTTGTCGCTGAGCTCCATCCCAAGCCATTAGCACTGGGGTTATAAACTCTCTGGCTGGCCTGGACTGTGGAATTGGTGATGTGTTTTGGGACAGAGCTATAGGGACTCTAACACTTCCAGGACACACAGGCAAGTCCTAGAGAGAAAAGGGAGAGTGCCTAAAAAGTGCCTGAAAGAGGTGAGTTTTGACAAAAGGGGGTTTTCCTTTTTCTCTTTTAGGTTATATCCAATATTTTGAAAGAAAAAGAACTCTGAGCCAGGAAGGATCCCATGAACTTGAAAGTAATGAAATTTTTGTAGTATCTTTGTAACTTAAAAACTTCTTACCAAGAAAGTAGCACAGTCATATAGGAATGGTTCTGAGCTACAAGAGTGGCAATTTCTTTTAAAAGTTTTATTTGGGGCAGGATAAAGACAGGACAGCAAATCAAACAATGGAGACAGTGGTTTGACTTTCAGTGACTTTTGGTTCAGGATTATGATAGAATCTCCAGCAATTTCTAAAATGGCCAAAATATACTTCTATCATTTTGTACCATGTGTTTATGCAAAGTAAAAGCTTCAGCATTCATGACTATAAAATCAAGATATCAGTCAACTAAAAAAATATTGACAATGTTCTACATATTATACTTTCAGTTCCATCTTTAATAAATTATAAAATTATAACCAAAGTGTTATATTGAAGTCAGTTTTTTATGATTTAGTATTAATGAATGCTTTCTCTGTTTTATCTATATGCTCAGGGTCACATAAAGGTTTAAGAAGCCATATGTTAGTAGGCCAAGTAAGGTGGTTAGTATTGTTATTATCTCAGTGAGCAAAATTTTAAGTATAATTTTAGAATTCATTCATTATAAACTTATTTATAGAATGAGAACATAATTGAATTTTTTTTTCTTTCAGCAACTTGAATTGGTGGAACCAAGTGGCTGGATTCACGTTCCTTTGACTGACAATCATAAGAAGCCAACTCGCACATTCATGATACAGATTGCTGTTCTAGCCAATCACCAGAATGGAAGAGATACCCACATGAGACAAATTAAAATATATACACCAGTGGAAGAGAGCTCCATTGGGAGATTCCCTAGATGCACGACCATTGATTTTATGATGTATCGTTCAATACGGTGATTTTAAAATGGACAAAAATAAACAGGCATATTTTTATCCTATCATTGCATAGTATATTAAGTATCTTTGGTAAAAAAGCCTGTTACTTTGCAATTTTACATATACTTAAAAATAATTTAGATAAATAACTTTTAGGTCATGTCTGTTTTTTTATATAATAAAGCTCATATATTTTATGTTTCTAAAAAGTGAATTTGAAGTCAATCAAATTACATTTTTCTTTATATTAAAAGAAAACTAGCAAAACTGAAAATTTCAAGATGTACATAATATTTTTTCTACCACATGATAGTTATTTTATATAATGGTTGAAGGGTATTGGAAGCAAAACTCTTTTTCTAGTATATATGTAATTTTCAATAGCATCGATGAAGTGGAAACTTAAAGGTACTTTGTGTTGGATGGTGTTTTCCTGGGACACACATATGAAGGAACATTTGGCCGAAACAGACACAGGTATGTTCTGCTAAAGCAAGCATGTGAAAGGACTCTGATGAAGGATTCTTCTTCACTGACAACATGTATGTATTGGTCTGTCTTTTTTTTTTTTTTTTT
>NW_022196905.1:218328160-218330665 GCF_008632895.1 Mastomys coucha
CTCAGGATGATATTCTCCAGCTCCATCCATTTACCTAAGAATTTCATAAATTTATTGTTTTTAATAGGTCTGTCTTATATTGCATAGTTGAGCTGCATTTGTTGGGACCCCAACACCAAAAACTTCCGGTGGTGTGCTGCAGCAACACAGCTGAGAACTTTTCCTGATGTTTCTGTTGGCCGTGGTCCCTCCTATTGACTAGTGCCAGGGCTGAGGCCTGGCTGTCTGTGCTAGGTAGTGCCACTGCTGCGGATTCCTGCTTGCTATCCTGACTCTATCAAGCTGCTGCCTCCTGTGAACTGAACTGCTGATTTCCTGACAATGCACACGGGAGTTGCTCCAAAGAGGACCTTAAACCCATCCACTTCCCCTGTATCCTTTCCTTTCCACTACTTCTGGTGGGTGGAAAGCAGGAAGGAAAGTTAAAGCATTTATGAACCCTCATTTAAAAAAAGGTTTGAAAAAAATTAAAGTTACACATTGATGATTTTTTTTAGAGGAAATTAAATGGTTTTGTTGTTGGTGGTGGTGTTTTTTTTTCCCCAGAAACAATGGTAACTCCATCTCTGGGCACAACAACTAGAATCCTATCTTGTAAGCCATATTAAATCTAAATCCTCCAGTGGCAAATCCTGGCAGATTCTCCATATAAGCCAGGAGACACTAGTAGCTACATCTTGCCGTCTCGCTGTCCCTGTCCAAAACAGACCTAACTCTGTTCTGCTCCCTCTCTTCCTCCATCCAACCCAGAAGTCCTGCCTATTTGTCCAGTGATTAGTCCCTTTATTCTTTCGGGGGAAAGTTCACATAAAGTCACCTGAGTATGTGACTCATTCCTTGTTCCAGACAGCCCCTCCTGGGAAAGAGGAATTAATACAGGCATCACCAGGGCCATCCACAACACTCCCCCCTTTCTGTTCTAATAAAAAACAAAACCTTTCTCTCAAATAAAAATAGAGCACAACTATTACCATTTTGTAATTTATAAGGTAGAAGATGACCTAACACCCAGTCCATCATTTTTGTCAATAAAATAGAACACTGTCATGTATCCTAATTTAAAAGACTTATAATTTTACACCTGGCTTATGTCCTGGCTTTAGATTGTATGCGATCTGAAAACCATCCTCTCAAATCTGTTCTCTCAATGTTAAATAGCCTGGGTTGGCTATGAGAATATAAGTCTTTCCACCCCATCAGAAATCCAAGAATGACCAACATTATCTGAAGATACAGGAAGCCTAACACAGCCTCTAGAACTGTGACAAGTTGTAGAGACAGCTGCCTACCCAAACAGCCCCAGTCAGTCAGGAAGTTGGAGCAACAGTCTTCAGCCTTCTGGCCCAGGATCATCTGACAGATCTTTGAAAAAGAGGAATTTTTAGGACTAGCCTATTCAGTCTCGGCAGAAGTAAGCTGCCCTAACCTGTAAATTGTGTCCTTTCAAGAATAGTACAGGTCTGCAGGAGAGAGAGCCAATTTCTGCTCAGTGGCCACCTTGCCACAATGTATCACTTCACCTGGGGATACAGATGCTCTGCTGCTTCTTTGTATCCACGAATGGGAAACTGATAGGAGCAGTCTAATTGGAGAATATAATTGTCTTACCTTTTCTCTTCCATAAAATATTTGTAGGGATTGTCTATATTTTGACAAAATCATGTTAGAAATTGCTATTATAATTTGAAGTTTATCTCAATCCATATAATACTTAGAAGAATTTCAATTTGTATCTGACATTGTAACATCTTCCAAAGATAATATTTCCTTTGAGAATTTAAAAATAAGAAGTAACTTTTTTTTTCTTTCGAACTTGGTTTACCAATGAATGTTGACTAGTTCATAGCATTGTGCCCTGTGTTTGATTAGGATGGAGTCATTAGCTCCAAGACTCCACCAAGACTCACTTTTGTCTTACAAAGGTTGCTCTTGTACTATTGGTATATGTAAGTCGAAAACAAGAATGTCTACAGAATAACAATGTGCTTGCTTTACTTTATTCTGGTAGCAAGTTCTGTTCCCTTGATTACCACTGAAAATACGGTTTCACCTCCTCAGTCATCAAAAACTCTTTGAGTTCTAAAAAAGAATTGTTTGTTTTGTTCTCTTGGAAGTAAAAAGCATGTTATAGGGTAGGTAAAATTCCGCAGTCAAATTCCAAAGAGATATGGGCATAGAATGATGGGAAGAGTATAGGAGATTGAAGGAAGATACACAGGGGGCTGAAGGAGACAAGAGAACCAAGGAAATGAGAATGGAGGCAAGCAGGAGACAAGGATGTGAGAACCAAGGAAATGAGAATGTAGGCAGGCAGGAGACAAGGATGTGAGAACCAAGGAAATGAGAATGAGGCAAGCAGGAGGCAAGGATGTTATCAGTCATGAACAGCAGAGGCTAGCTTAAGGATAAGAAAGGTACCTTTAAGAAGTACAAAAGGGTGATTGTACCAGTTTGCAATCCCACCAGCAATGAAGTAATGTTCCTCTTTCTCCACAACCTCTCCAG
>NW_022196905.1:218332156-218338908 GCF_008632895.1 Mastomys coucha
TAGAGGGGAAACTGGGAAGGGAGAAATTTACATGTAAATAAAGAAAATATCTAATAAAAAAAAAGTCACCAAAAAAAAATTTAAAAAAGTACAAAAGGCCGGGCGGTGGTGGCGCACGCCTTTAATCCCAGCACTTGGGAGGCAGAGGCAGGTGGATTTCCAAGTTCAAGGCCAGCCTGGTCTACAGAGTGAGTACCAGGGCAGCCGGGGCTACAGAGAGAAACCCTGTCTCGAAAAACCAAAAAAAAAAAAAAAAAAAAAAAAAAAAAAAAAAAAAAAAAAGTACAAAAGGTTGTTAGGAATAATGTCACTACTTACTAAAGTAGTGCTTTTTAAAGTCTGCTTAGAAGGACTAAGCCTGCATATTATCCCACTAGTAGTTTGGTAAGACATACCTAAGTTGAAAGGAACTGAAAAGAATGTCAAGAAGGCCTGTGATTATATAGCCCAGGTTGACCCCAAATTTGTCATGTAGCCGAGGATGCCCTCGAACTGGTCCTTCTGCCCCTATCTCCCAATGCTGAGATCACAGACATGTGATACCTTATATGTGGTCCTGGGGGTGGAAACTAGGGATTCATGCATGCCAAGCAAACATTCTACCAATCCCATTTACCTAGTTGTCATACACTATCAGCCTAGGTGTGGGGAATTTGATAGCTGAGGATTATAGAAAGTATGTTAATATCCCCTTAACATATTGATAGTTTGAAATACAGATAAAGCTTTCTATTTCTATAGTTTAGTTATTAAAGCTTTGTTCAGAGACGTATCTATTTGCAGTGGTCAGTGCAGAGATCCATAACTGGTCATTATACTCAGAAGAAGCGACTGTTGAGTGTGCTGTCCCAAATGGGATGTCTGTGTCACCATGCCAAGAGTTAGGAAACGTCAGGGGAGACAGGCACTCACCACAGCAGTGGCTACTGCTGAACCCGTCGGCATCCCGTCTTAAGGCCCTTCCTTCCCAGAGCGATAGACAAATAAAGGTGGCAAAAAAACATTCAAGAAAGTACCCCTCAAGTATACTCATGCCCACAACCCTAATTGTGCATAGATCACTTTCCCTAATTGTGTGCATAGATCACTTTAAATGACACAAAAGCAAGGGGACTTGAGAAAAGAAGCATTTGGTGGAATGAGGAATGAGATATGGGGGATGAGAGGGATACTGATCAAAGGGGGAACAGGTGGGGAGCAAGGGGAGAGTAAAATTGTGAATGAATCAATGTAAAATTCTTGCCCCCCCCCTTTTTTTTTGGAGTATGTGTGTGGGGCAGTGGACCATGTCAGGAATCTTGGTAAGGCTGAGGGGTTTCAGAAACCCTGGCATCTCATACCTGAGGATGGTAGGTGTTTCACCTACTCCTGACCAGATTCCTGGCCTGGAACACATGACCACAACTCACCACATAAAGAATGTGACCTCAGGCCACATAACACAGAACACAGAGTTCTCCATGCTCATGAGGTATCTAGAAGGGCCCTGAGGGTTTGGTCAATGAGCTTCCTTTCCCAGACATTCCTTCCTGCAAAGGGTATTTAATCTCTGGTCCATCCTGAAGAAATTGTATGCCCCTATTTTCCATGAGGTACAGTGAATAAACAGTATGGACAAGCAAGGACTGACTGTCTCTCATCAAGAACGGCCATTTGGGGAAGGCCTTCGTCACACATCACACAGAGCCTAAATCTCCCACAGACAGCCCCTCCGTGCTCTCGGACCACTCACCATCCGAGCTAAGCCAGAGTTCCCTACACCCGTAGTCCTAGCCTCATGGCAGACCCACAGACTCCTCTCGTTCCTGACTCCGTATGGTTTCCAGCAGTGATTGGACACCTAGGCACTCCAGCTTCAGCCTCAGCTTGTGTCTTTTCTCACCCAGGCTGGGATCCCCATCTTAGGCTGTGTTCTCCCACCCCCCTGAGCAGTGTATCAGAGCTTCTCACAAGCCCAACACCTGATGGCAGGGTAAAATGCGGTCTAGCATCACCCATTTGTCTGCCCAGCGGGGTTCCACACCTAAGCATCGAGGTGGAATGCGGAGGTTAAACACAGATCTTGTATATGGTAAATATGGTCTCTACCTCTGTGATATAGCCTCCTACACTTTACTTTTAAAAATGCACATTTGTAATACTATTACTTGGGGGGCTGAGATAAGAAGTAATGAGCTTCAGGCCAGCTTGTTAAAAATCACACAAAAAATAAACATTTTCTGTTCTAGCTGGAGTTGTACCTCAGCAGTAGAACATTAGCAGGTTATGTGCATATTTTTTTTTTAAAGATTTTATTTAATTTATATGAGTACACTGTTGCTGTCTTCAGACACACCAGAAGAGGGCATTGGATTCCATTACAGATGGTTGTGAGCCACCATGTGGGTTCTGGGAATTGAAATCAGGACCTCTGGAAGAGCAGCTGGTGCTCTAAACCACTGAGCTATCTCTCTAGCCCTTAACAAAAATTTATATTTAGAATACATATTTTTAAAAAATTCTTTTTTATTAGATATTTTCTTTATTTACATGTTATATGATTTCTCCTTTCCCAGTTTCCCCACCCCCCCAAAAAAAACAGACAAACCCCCCCAAAAAACATGAACCCCTGTTGCCTTCCCCCTCCCCCTGCTTGTCACCCCACCCTCTCCCACTTATTGGCCCTGGCATTCCCCTACACTGGGGCACAGAACCTTCACAGGGCCAAGGGCCTCTCCTCCCATTGATGATCGACTTTGCAATCCTCTACTATACACATGCTACAAGAACTATCAGTCCCACCATGTATAGTCCTTGGTTGGTAGTTGAGTCTCTGGGAGCTCTGAGCGTACTAGTTAGTTCATATTGTTGTTCATCCTAAGGGGCTGCAAACCCTTCAGCTCCTTGGGTCCTTTCTCTAACTTCTTCATTGGGGACCCTGTACTCGGTTCAATGGATGGCTGTGAGCCTCTACATCTGTATTAGTCAGGTACTGTCAGAGCCTCTCAGGAGGCAGCTATATCAGGCTGGCTTGTCCTTCCTTCAGTCTCTGCTCTTAAAATTCAACAGAAAGTGCCGGGCCGTGGTGGCGCATGCCTTTAATCCCAGCACTTGGGAGGCAGAGGCAGGCGGATTTCTGAGTTCGAGGCCAGCCTTGTCTACAGAGTGAGTTCCAGGACAGCCAGCCCTGTCTCGAAAAAACAAAAAACAAAAAACAAAAAACAAACAAAAAAAAATTCAACAGAAAGAAACAAATGTGATTAAAAACGAGCAAAAGATTTCACTGCCATTCACCAAGTGAAGCTGTGCCCAGTCATTCTATTAGCATGTACTAATGGTTTCCCAAAGGAAGAAAGTGTGTGTCTTGAGGATTCATGTGGGCATGCTCTTCGAAGCTTTGCTTTTAATACAGGTTCTATATCCTTTATGATGCTTAGGACCAGAAATAATTTGGAAGTTTGGAGTAAGGCATAATTTTGATATTATATGGTATTTGATAAATTTGATAAGTGGTATAATTTACATGAGACATTTTAAGGAATAGGAGACTGGATTTTCCAACATAACATTTGTTTTGTGTAGACCTCACACAGTAGTTTTATGCAGCGTTTGTAGTGTGCCTATCACATGAGTTAGATATGGAATGCTCACAAAGTTTCAGATTGTTCCAGATTTTAGATGTTGAGATTAAGGATGCTCAATCTACTTCAAAGTCTCAAAAATCTGGATCAGCAGGAGGCTGTTTAGAGAAATTGCAATCTATTTAATGAAATAACTATTTGGCAGTAAAAATGAGCAGGCCATAAGCAACAGTATGGATACTTTTCAAAATAATGTGAAGAGAGAAGGGTGATGTACATACAGAAGGGTGTGTACATAAGAGTCTACTTTTAAAAATAATAAAATTTCAGAAACTACAACTAGGGAAATAGAAAATACAGCCATGACTCTATAGCAGAGGGAACGGGGGTTGAGGGGGGTGGGGGGGAAGAAGGGCGGATTGCTTTGGTATGTGGTGGAAATTCATAAGGGCTTCGAGTTTGTACACATAGCCCCACCCCCATCAAGTTACAGGGTTTGCACTTGTGCAGTTTACTATATGTGAATTATATGTTACTAAAGCTGTGAGGAAACAGCTCATTCTACTTTAGGAATCACTTAAAAGATGGAGTAATATCTCTTATTCTATAAGGTCTAAAAGAAAAGCCATTGAACAGTTAGAACGAAGAAAGAAGAGTTACTGATTTCAGTTTATAGTTATAGGGTTAAATTTTCATATGTAATTTTCACATGTAATCTAAACTATATGACACTTTGAAAATGAGTTTGAGGAAATGTCATAAGAAATTTTAAAAATGTGGAATTTTAAATTTTATTTATCGAAGAACACAACTTTGAAAGGATTTGATGTAACTGTTCTTTTGTATGCATAGATTTGACATAAGAAACCAAGGTGAAACTGGTGTATACCTTGTTTTTAGTTTCTTGAAGTTTACTAAGGAAGGTATCAGGTTCATAATCAGCCAAATTGGAATCTGGAAAATGCTATGATCGCTGATTCATGAAAAAGACTGTAGAAAGTTTACTGTTTACCCTGGAAGATGGGGTGAGGCCAAGGAAGATACTCTGGAGGAGGCAGAGTTTCGACAGAAATGTTCTTTGTGATAATAGCTAGTATTTCACTTTTCAAATTTGTTCTTGAATTTTGACTATCATTGCTTTTTACATGAGTAATTAATTGGAAATGTGATTTGTGTATTCTGAACTAAGATACATTTTGATACATTTATTCTTGTTTTAAAAATTCAACAGTTAAAACACAAATTTTTAAAAGTAATTTTAGACCCCCATGCCTCTTGGTCTCTTAGCCACATGGCTACTATTTTAAGTACAAAATCAGGTGTGTGTGCAGTGTTTTAAATTGTAACCACTTTAAACTTAAGTAGAATAATTGGTTTATTATTTCAGAGTTTTACTTTGTTAAATTTAAATTTAGCACTCATCTTTTAAAAATTGAAATCTTAATATATTAACTCAAGTATTAAGGGATATAATTTATATGGTTTAGTTGTATATGGACAGTTTTTCTTTGAAAATCTTTTAGGTCAAGATTATCTTCCTTCATCCACATTCCTGACTTCTGTTGTGACTTGGGGAGATGGTACTGGGAACATTTCCTGCACTTTACCAGCCTTCAAGATCCCTGAGCTTGGTCTACCATTTTGTTGGTTCTGTTTTTATTCATTCATTTGTGCCCACTGTGATGGCTACTCCTGGTTGTCACCTTGACTACCTCTGGACTGAACTACAATCCAGAAATGGAGGGCACATCTGTGATCCAGATCTTGAGGCTGGAAGACACAGGCTTCTGACCCACATCTTGACATAGAGATCTTGAGCCATAGCAGCCATGAAAAGCTTTGTATGAGGGAGGATAATTATATCATGTTAGGTATATTTATGATCTGTTTATTGTTTCATTTGGACATGAGATATGATTTGTGTCAAGTTGACAAGGGGTGGATTGTGATGGCTCTTCCTGGTTGTCAACTTGACTATATCTGGAATGAACAACAATCTAGAAATGGAGGGCATACCTGTGATCCAGATCTTAAGGCTAGAAGACACAGGTATGCCCTCCATTTCTGGATTGAAACAACTAGACTCATGGGACTGAGCAACTACTAGATTCTTGGACTTCCCATTCACAGCTGCCATTGTTGGATTGTAGACTGTAAGTCATTACAATAGATTTCCTTAATATAGAGAGACATTGCATAAGTTCTGTGACTCTATAGAACCCTAATTCACCCACAAAGCCTCGAGGGAGGCAGAGAGTTAGAGTGAGGGCCTCAAAAATGAGCTTAATGCACTCCAGTCACATTAGTCTTCACTCTAAAGCCTCATTCACCAGAAAATCATATTATAAAACATGAAAATGTTACAATTTCTCACAACCTTAGCACTGAGAAGTTAGACTTCTCTTTAATGCTGCTAAGGAGTCTCCTTTCCAAAGTGCCCTCATTTTCTTTCATGGCTGCCTCAGCTTTACTGCATGTCTTCTCTGCTAAGCAGAACCAATTCACTATTTTCCAACTTGTGAAATTTTCTGAGGAAATTTTTATTTACAGAAAGGCTATTTAACATGATTCTTATTCAAGCTGCAGCATTTACCATCTTAGTCAAAATTACTGTGATTATAGCCTTAGCTTTCCACTGAGGTGGTTCACAGTCACCCTAAAACCTTCTACTGTTCGTTCACTTTGCCAATGTGGAGAGCAAATTGCTGTTCTCTCCCTGTGGTCTCAGAACTAGTTCTGCAGACTGTTTTGTAGACTTTTTTTTTTTTTTGGTTTTTACCCTGGCACTCATCTGTAGTAGGAGATCCAGATTCCTAACAGATCATTTCCTGTTGTTTCTACTGCAGTATCAAAATACTGATCACTTACCAAGAAGGGAAGTATCCAGAAGACTGAAGTAGAGTTCAGCCAGCTGTTTCTCTGCTGTTAATAGAAGAATAGTGTTAGCACTGCTAAACAGATGACATGCCATCCAGGTATTAATAAGCACACGGGTATTTACCAGTCTCTCTCATGGAAAGAGATTTACTGTTCATTCAAAATGTAAGTTTACTTGCAGGGTCTGGGGCTACTCCTGTAGTCGTAGCACTTCAAAAGCAGAGACAGGCAAATCTCTGCAAGTTAGAGGCTAGTCTGGTAACACAGTTGAGTTCTAGACCATCCAGGATTATACACTCAGAACCTGCCTCAAAA
>NW_022196905.1:218339400-218384807 GCF_008632895.1 Mastomys coucha
TCTATACTAACTCCATAGTAACTAAAATTTACCTCTCATGTCCTTTTAAGATAGTAGTTCTCGAACTTCCTAAAGCTGCAACCCTTTCATACAGTTTAATAATAATAATATTGCTCATGCTGTGGTGACCCACAACCATAAGTTTATTTTGCTGCTACTTCATAACTGTAACTTTGTAACTGTTGTGAATCATATTGTAAATCTTTGATATGATATCGGATGTGTGACCCCAATTGGGTCATGAGCCACAGGTGGAGAACCACTGCTTTAAGGACAACTGTTTCTCTTCTTTGACTCACTATTCTTAGATTTCCTTTATCCACACATGTAAATATACATGTTTTGTTTTAATCACATAACTTCTTAGCCTTTTATAATTTAATGGTGTGTAATATTGCTGCTGTTCTACTGGTATGCATCTTTCTGGGCATTCCTTGGAAGGCTTTGCTTGTCTAAATGTAATTCTGTGTCTTTTTGTTATTTTATTCTGATTCCCCTAGCTTTGTGGAGCCTATTAGTACTATGTTGGTTTAATATATAATTATATTACATTAACATTCAAAATAAAATATAATTAATCATTTCCCTCCACTCCCCTTTCTTCCTCCAATCTCTCCCAGTTCCTCTCCAAACTCCCGCCTTCCTCTTCCCTGCTCTTGTTACATATATACGTAAAATTATACCTACAACCTGCTGAGCCTGTTCAGTATTTCATGGATGTACTCTCTCCACTTGGTACTGGATAACCAATTAGGGAAGAGTACTCTGTGCACCCCTTAATTGCCTGTAGTTCTTTGTCTACAGGCAGGGCCCCATTGGTTTTCTCCCTTCCACACCAGCATGTCTACTGGTATTGTCCTTGTTCAGGCATATTGTTTAGGTATCATTTGAGCATTTTACTTTCAAATTAACTTTATTCATTTTTATAATTTTATTATAGTTCTCAGGATGTGGGAATTAGCACATTACTTCATGAGAAACAAAACAAAAAAACAAACAAACCCAGTATTATTTATGGTCAAGTACTTTTAGTTTTAGGCCACAGGGCAGTAGGCACTGAGAAATGTCCTCCAGACTAGCATTTCAGACCTCAGTTTATATATACAGAGCCATAATAAGAAAGACAATGGAGTACTGCTACAAAGCAGACACATAGACCAATGGAACAAAATCAAAGACCCAAACATGAGTACTTCATGTTTGTAAGTTCAACCATTTAACGTCTGACAATGATGCAAAGAACATATACTGGAGAAAAACACAGCACCTACAACAAATGTTGCTGAGAAACCTGGGTGTGCACATATAGAGGAATGAAACTAGACCTGTATCTATCACAAAACTAACTCCAAATGGATCATAGGCCTAAATGTGAAATCTGAAACATCTCCAAGGAAGTGGAGTACATGACATGGGGTAGGAAACAGCTTTCTAAATAAGACTCCATTTGTCCAGGAATTTAGGCCAACAATTGACAAATGTTACCTTGTAAACCAAAAAGCTTCTGTATAGCTAAAGAGACTACTGAAAGAAGAGGAAACTCACAGAGTGGAAGAGAATCTTTGACAACATTACATCTGACAAAGGATCAATAATATTCCAGACTAATTGAGAACTCAAAAAGCATGTAGTCAAAAACAAAAACAAAACCAAAAACAACCTATTCAAAAAAATGGGCCTTGGATCTGAACAGAGGATGCAAAAGAAGTACGAATGGTTAAGAAATATCTCAAAAACATATTTATTGTCTCTAGCAATTAGGGAAATGCAAACCAAAACAATTTTGAGAGTTTCTCCTACCCCGCTCAGAATGGCATAGATCAACAAAACAACCAATAACAAATGCTGGGAGGGGAGTGTGTTGGGAAGAGGGACTCTTCATCCACTGTTGTGGGATCACAAACTTATCCAGCCACTTTGGAAATCATGTGGCAAACCATTAAAAAATCTATCATATGACCTAGCTTTACTACTTCTTGACATATGTCCAAAGGACTAAGCATTCTGCTCCACAGATACTTGCTAACCATGTTCACTGCCGCTCCCTTCACCATAGTTAGAAAAATGGCCACTCCCTTCACCATAGTTAGAAAAAAAGGAAATAACCTAAATGTCTTTCAACCGATGAATGGATAATGAGCATGTAATACTCATTATATACTAATCTACTAATATATAATAAACATGTATACTCATATATTAATACTATGGAATACTGTACTGCTGTAAAAAAAAACAAATTATGAAAATTTCAGGTAAGGAAAATGGATGGAACTAAAAATATCATTGAATGATGTAACCCAGACTCAGAGAGCAAAACACTGCATCTTGTCTCATCTTTAGTTCCTAGTTTCACATTGTCAGCTGTGAATATATATGACCTGGAGTAAATGCAGAAACCAGGAAAGTCAGAAGAAATCATAGGGTCAGGGCAGGAGTACTAGCAGGATACACATGCTTTGAAGGGGAAAGAAGAAAATGAGGCGGGGGCTTTAGTTAGAGAAAAGATAGAGATTAGTACAGAAAAACAAAATAACAGTAAAGATGTCTAAAAAGTCATTAGGAATCATATATCTACCTAAAATTATATATATATAATACATGTAAATAACTACATGATGAAATTTTAAGTGAAAGATTATCTAGGCTGACAGTGCTCTCCCCAAGAGCCACAGACTAACAAAACTCTCAACAGCCAGCATGAAAGGTCTCCCTTGAAATTGTTAGTCAGGCTTGGACAAGAGACTCCCCAGACACAGGCTATTGGTATTGCCCTTGGTTTCTTCCCAGAAGTTGAAGGTAAATTCTTATTGCTGATGACACTTATACACGTTGGACATAGGACCTAGAAGATTCAAGATGGTTCTGACCTGAGTGCTGCTTCTCTGCGAGCTAGCTCTCATGGTATCAAAAGGCACCATGCAAGCTTCCAAGTGAGGGAAGCAACCAATAGTCCTACCCAGCTATGATGCCTGTGAACTAAAATGATTATGAGCATGGCATAGTATCTCTAAAGGAGTAAAGGTGGTACGTATGTCTTTGAGGTAACTAACAGCTCTCTTATCCGACTTAAGGTCCTCTCAAAAGGGGGAAATCACACCTGGCACTTGAAACACCTAACTCTCCAGAACGAGTGAGGTCATTAGTCTTGGAGGAATACCTAATACCACCAGTGTACAAAACCAGCATAATTCCAAACTACTTTCTAAATATTTACTCTTATGCCCGCAAGTGAGTATAGGTCTCCTCATCAAAGAAATGCTTCCTTAAAACAGATGGAAATACTTACACATCCAATCAAAATGTAGAGAACAAGTGACCATGTGGTACCCAATTCCAACTGTTCCATCTACAACACAATTGCATCTAAAACTCAGAGATCATAGGAGTAGAGAGGGCCGAGAGAACAGGAAGTTGGCTGTGACATTTTACCTTCTAGAAATGCCAGAGCAGCTAGCTATACCCATAAAGTCTCATCAACATGGCTTCCCGAAGGAGACCCTGGGCAAAAACTTTGTTTCCGAGGCAATGACTTTATCTAAATCAAAGTATGTAGTTAATATTTGCTGTGTATATGCTATGTATGGCTGGACTGTGGAGAAGAACATCCAAGGACTGACAGGGATGAAGTGGGTGGGAATCTATGCTCTTCCAAAGGGTGTCTCCTGGAGGGTGGTGCTATTGAATCATGGAAGCACCCACCCAGTTCTCAGCCACAGTTCCAGGCCCCTTTTCATTCCAGAGGTTTGGATAATAAATGGAATTTTAAAAAAAACACTCAAACAACAGCAAGATGGTCAGAAAATACACACAGTTCCAAATAAGACTCTCTAGAGGTTATCACAAAAATATTTGGTTTTGGACGATATCATGTTGGATGACACAATAGAATCATCTTGAGTAGGAACACAACTTGATTCCTTCGGGTCCAATTTGGTCTATTTCTTTTTTGGATGCAGAATAAGAATGATTTCTTTAAAGACTGAAAGATTTGAGAAAGTGTGATTTTTTTATTCCCAACAGCCCTTTACATAGGATGTCAACTGAAGCCTGAGAGGAGCTCTAGAGTAAGCACAGCTTTGGGTTTGAGTAAGATTAACAATTTGCGTATGCTCTTTGTATATCTATTGACTATAAAATAGATATTTTAATGTAAGTATAATGTTTTCTGTAAGTTTTGTATGTTGCCTATATATAGTGTGTGGCATATGTATGTGAATGTGTGTGCTTGTGTGTGTCCATGAGAAACCCAGAAGAAGATGTGAGGTTTTTCCTCTATCACTCCAAACCTTTTTGCCTGAAGACATGGTCTCTCAGTTACCTGGAAGTCCACAGTTTGGGTGAGGCTGGCTGTTCTCCAAGCTCTCAGATGTGCCTGCCTCTGCCTTACAGTACTGGAGGTACATGTATATGTGGCCATGCCTGGCTGTTTATAAGGATGCTGAGGATTTGAACTCAGATCCTCATGCTTGCAGAGCAAGCGCTGTTACCCATGGACACATATTCCCTACTCCATGTCTAGCTCCTCCACTTATTGTGTCCAGTAGCTCAGTACCATTGGAATATGAAAACTTGAGTCCCACTCACTGTAATTCTTGGCCAAGTATGGCAGTGTATGTATGTACATCAAGTATATGAATGGGTATGTTTAGCATACAGTATGAACAGGGAAGCTCGCAGACTGACAGGGATTTGAAGGAGAGACCTTAAGTCAGCATGCATACTCAAAGATGATGGATATGTTAATTAGCTCAGCTGTAGTATCATTTTAAAAAATGAACATAAAATATCATACATATCTTGAGCATACATTATTTTTATGTTAGTTATGCTATCAAGTTCAATGAACTTATTTGTAGTGTAATCAGTATTTTAAAAATGAAATGGCTTTTGCGGCATAAGGTATCCTTTCCAACCAAACACCATGGAGATGCCCTGCCATTTATCTTCTTAAGGCTTTACGTGGCTCAGTAGATATGTGTTTATAACCTACCACTGTTCCCTCCCTCCTCCCCCTGTTTGCTACTCCGCCCTCTCCTACTTACTGGCCCTAGCATTCCCCTACACTGGGGCACAGAACCTTCACAGGGCCAAGGGCCTCTCCTCCCATTGATGACCGACTTGGCCATCCTCTACTATACACATGATGCAGGAGTAATCAGTCCCACCATGTGTACTCCTTGGTTGGTGGTTTAGTCCCTGGGAGCTCTGAGGGTACTAGTTAGTTCATATTGTTGTTTGTCCTAAAGGGCTGCAAATCCTTCAGCTCCTTTAGTCCTTTCTCTAGCTCCTTCATTGGGGACCCTGTATTCAGTTCAATGGATGGCTGTGGACCTCTACATCTGTATTAGTCAAGTACTGTCAGAGCCTCTCAGGAGACAGCTATATCAGGTTGGAGTGCCCTTCTTTCAGTCTCTGCTCCATAGTTAGTCTCTGCAACTCTTTCAATGGGTATTTTGTTCCCCCTTTTAAGAAGGAATGAAGTGTCCACATTTTGGTCTTCTTTCTTCTTGAGTTTCTTGTGTTTGTGGATTGTACTTCGTGCATTCTGAACTTCTGGGCTAATAACCACTTATCAGAGAGTGTATACCATGTGTGTTCTTTTGTGGTTGGGTTACCTCACTCAAGATGATATTCTCTAGATCCATCCATTTCCCTAAGAATTTCATAAATTCATTGCTTTTAATAGCTGAGTAGTACTTCATTGTGTAGATGTATCACAATTTCTGTATCCATTCCTCTGTTGAGGAACATCTGGATTGTTTCCAGTTTCTGGCTATTATAAATAAGGCTGCTATGAACATGGTGGAGCATGTATCCTTATTACATGTTGGAGCATCTTCTGGGTATATGCCCAGGAGTGGTATAGCTGGGGTCCTCTGGTAGAACTATATCCAATTTCTAGAAGAACTGTCAAACTGATTTCCAGAGTAGTACCAGCTTGCCATCCCACCAGCAATGAAGGAGTGTTCCTCTTTCTCCACAACCTCTCCAGCATCTGCTGTCACCTGAGTTTTTTTGTCCTAGCCATTCTGACTGGTGTGAGGTGGAATCTCAGGGTTGTTTTGATTTGCATTTCCCTGATGACTAAGGATGCTGAACATTTCTTTAGGTGCTTCTCAGCCATTCGGTATTCGTCAGTTGACAATTCTTTGTTTAGCTCTGTACCCCATTTTTTAATAGGGCTATTTGGTTCTCTGGAGTCTAACTTCTTGAGTTCTTTGTATATATTAGATAGTAGCCCTCTATCAGATATAGGATTGGTAAAGATCTTTTTCCAATTTGTTGGCTGCTGTTTTGTCCTATTGTCCTTTAATACAGTTCCTCATGTGGTGACCCGCAACCATAAAAACAATTTCATTACTACTTCACAGCTGTAATCTTGCTACCATTACATATTGTAATGAGGTTTGCCGAAGGGGCCGAGAGCCAGTGCTCTGAATTCTGTGGCACCAGGGTTTGCTGTTTTCACAGGCATCGTTGAAGGATGATTCTCATTTTACATGATTGCCAGTGGAGGCATTTTCATGTAATAGCCGTTAACTATACTCACAGTTTAATATTATTACATGGTGCTGATATAAGCTGCTACAAGGAATCCCGTGTTTCCTATTCCTGACCTTTCCCCAGTGTGAGGTTATTTATCTTTCCCTAATAGCTGTTTGTTCCTTTTTCATTTTTGTATATGTTAAGGAGTTACAGAATTTGCAGTAGTTATTTAAAATCTTTGGGGGATTTTAGACTAATTAGCTAAGTATGTGATAATTCTGTCATAGCTATTGTTTAGTATTCATCAGACATTTATATTATGTGTGCTTCAGTCTGTGAAACTTGTAGCGGCCCGGGTTAAGGATGTTCTTCCAGGGATGCCAAGATGGCTCAGCAGGTAACGGGACTTGCCTTGACAGTGTAAACTTGATGACCTGAATTCAACACCTAGAACCCATTTAAAGGTGGAAGGAAAGAATTAACTCCACCAAGTTGTCCTTTGGTCTCCACATGCATGCCTGCTTACACAACACACCACATGCAAAAACACACAACACAAAGATAGAATTAAAACTAAAGTGTTCTTCCAGAGTAGCTCTGAATTTACTTCTAAGGACATGCTTTGGGGCTCCCTG
Source organism: Mastomys coucha (assembly GCF_008632895.1). Taxonomy (NCBI): domain Eukaryota; kingdom Metazoa; phylum Chordata; class Mammalia; order Rodentia; family Muridae; genus Mastomys; species Mastomys coucha. The sequence continues at coordinate 218,346,525 of NW_022196905.1, forward strand.
CGTTCTCTTATGTGTCTTTAGCATGTCTTCTTAGACCACACTTCCTGCAGTCTCAGTCCAGTACATTGTATACACCCATACTCTGTATTATCAAGCAATTTATTCTAGAATCCAAGCATAGACAATTGAGTCTATCTTTTTTTTTTCTTATAAAGGAGAACATTTAATTGGGGCTGGCTTACAGGTTCAGAGGTCCAGTCCATTATCATCAAGGTGGGAACATGGTACAGGAGGAGCTAAGAGTTCTACATCTTCATCTGAAGGCTGCTAGCGGAATACTTTATCTTTTTGTTTTTTTTTTAATCTGTCTGTTTTTTATCTTATGTTGCTGAACATTTGGCCCTAATTGAGAATTCACCCTTCTAGCTTTATTCTGGTGTGTTAGATTTGACTCATCACCTTGCAGGAGCAGGTTGCCCTGGAGCCCTTGTGTCCCTTTGAAACCAAAGTTATCTTGTGACTGCTAATCGTGCCCACGTGAAGCTAACCCAGGAGCAGCCTCACATACTGCCCCAGATCAGTTCCTTCATTAGTCCTGGCATCTGAATAATTTTTTATAGACCCTCAGCTGTGCGTTTTTAGCATTTGTGCAATTTCCCCTCAGCATCTCAAGTGATTACCTGGAGGGTTTTAATGGACCTTTCGTATTGTTGGGAGCCAAATTTTGAATTCTTCCTACATCTATAAAAGTTTTTCTTAACATGTTTTTAAATATCCTCTCTTAACTTTTTAAAAGAACATTAGATTTTATAGTTGCTATATGACCTTAAAATAGTATTTTCCCCTGTTTTTGATTTAATAAAAACCATGTACTTAGTTCTGATACCATTAAGCCTCACCACATCATAAATTCTACGCAGAGGCACAAAGGGAATAATTAACTCTGAAGATTGATAGAAGCCTGGCCCTTTTAACTTGAGAAAGTAACCTTGAAGAACGCACCCCATGTGAATAAATAACGTGAAATTCAGTATAGTGATTACCTAGAGATCTGGGGGCAGGGAAATGGAGAAATGAGCTCATTAGGGAAGCTCCAGTCATGCTCACAATGTTTTACTTTCTAAGCTAAGTATTGTATACTCATGGGTACACTGTGTGCTCTACATTTTAAAAATGCCCCAGATACTTCATCTTCTAAATCATCATTAAAGAGATTATCACCACCAAGCATGCAGTGGTGCATCTTTAATGTGTCAGTGTTTCTCACAGGTTGTTTGTCAAGTGAAATAACACTTTTCTTCTTTTGAAGCAGGGTCCCGTCATCAGTGGCATGGAATTCACTATTGTAGACCAGGTTCGTCTCAAACCATAGAGCTCCATCTGCATCTCCCTCCCACGTATTGGGATTAAAAGCATATACTATCATGCCTGACCTAAGAAATTTCTTTAAAAGAGAAGATTTATTTATCTTTTTGTATATATATATCTGTCTGTCTGTATGTAAACCATTTACATGGAGTGCCCAAGGAATCCATGAGATCCCCTGGAACTGGGTGATTGTGAATTACCATGTGCTTGCTGGGAATCAAACTGAGGTACATTGCAAGAACAGCCAGTGCTCTTAACCGCTGAGACATTTATCCAGCACTATCTTTTTTGTTCATGTATGTGCATGGAACATATCTCACGTGTCAATGTGTTTGTGAAATAAACATACTTTTATTTTGTGTTATCATTTGTTTGCTTGTGTGTGCCTGTGCAAGTGGGTGAGCACACATCCATGGGGACCAGAGTCCATGTTGGATGGCTTCCAACTTATTCTTTGAGACGCCCCCCCCTCCCGTTTCTGGGATTGAAGTCATGCACAGCCATTGCTTGCCTTTTACTTGGATGCTGGGGATCTGAACCTTTCCAGGCTTATACAACATTCACTTTACTGCCAGTTAAGTTTTTTTATTTCTGTATGAGATTCTATTTTCCTGTGCACATTAGCGATATCACGAATTACCACAAACTCAAGTCTAGCCAGTGGATACGCTGTTGCGTTAGGAGAGACCTTACATCATGTGCAGTAGGCAGGTTGAATTCACAGCACTGGTAGAGAAATCCTTGTAGAAATGCTGAAAGGAACAGTTTTCTTTGTATGTGCTAAATATAAGTTGTGGCCCAAGATTTTATCCACTTGTGTCTTTTAACACTGGAAGGTAGGAGGGGAAGGATGGGCTGCCACTTACAGGGCCTGGGTCTTTATAGCTGGCACTTGTCCTGGTTCCCTGCGTAGACTGCCTTTCATGTTTCCTACTTTAAAACTGGTTGATATTTACTGACTGCTTCCTCTGTGCCACCATTTGCTAAATGCAGTGCCTAGCTTCATCCTTACTGCACTCCTGTACTGTAGGCTTCATCATTATCTTCTTTTTGATATGGAGAAAAGAGAGGTATGCCACACAACTAGCGAAATAACTGATTTGTGTCAACCAAGCTGCTGGGCACTCCTGTGGGAAATTATGTGAAACAGGAAGTGGCATCCTAAATTTGGGCAGTCCCCTCTGATGGCAGCACTTACAAGAGGACACAGGAGGAAAGTTTGCCTCCTACCGGCTTGCCCTTGCGCTCTCTAGCAGGCCCATGCATCTTATGCTGGAGATTCTTTGCTGTGTAGCCCAGACTAACCTGTGCTGAACATGTGCTGCAGAAGGACCCCAGCCTCCTGACAGTAAGGATTAAAGTGCTAAGGTGCCTAACATTTTATCTTTTATCTATTTTCACTCTATCACCATCTGCCTGTGTCTCTATCTCATTAGCAGGATTAAAACACCAAACAACAATAATTTAATATTACCAGGCATCAGAGATTTAATTCACTATATTGAGACATAAGATCTAGCTGAACCTGTTTATAAAAGGTATATATGGCAAAAATATAAGGATTAAAGGGGCATTAAAGCAAAAAGCAAGCTGCATTGTCAGGCCAGAGAAGTGTTTTGAAGGCAGGTTATGGAGTCAGAGCTCAAGGCTACTGTGTAGAATGCCTACCTACACTGATGGCATGTGTGAATAAGTTAGGTATGTGGTTTTCTGTCATACCAAAGACATCTTTGTCCCAGGATCTTCACCTTTGACCCAATCAAATCAAACCTTTATTCTCCATCACCACTGTGAGGGGAGGGGCGCAAGATGAGGGCATGAAAATCAAGAAATAGAGAATGTTGGCCTGGCACACCTAGACGACCTACTTAGTTGCCGAGAGTCTATTTGTCTTTCAGGTGAGGTTAAAGAAAGAGAGATGGAGGGATGAGAAGAAGGAAGAATCCAATTCGGAGAAATGCACTCAATTTCATGTTCCTCTCTGACTTCTTTGAAAATGAGAAGCATGACTGCTTCATAACTTTACAACTCAATAGAAATTTTATTTAAATTAACTCAATGTGTTTTAACATAATTGCTCAGGCTCTAGGGATCACCTTTCCCCAGTATTAGAGAAATTAAAAATTCTCTCCAAACTTCATCTTGAGCTCTTGTTTCGACTTCCTACTGATGCTGGTGTTTAATTATTTTGGCCTTGTTGAAGTACTTGGGGTCCCAAAGAAGCACTTAGACCTATAGAGGTGCTCCATTACATAAGCAGTGAATCGTAAGTGAGTTAAAAGCACGTCAGTTGTCAGTTAGGTTGATCTCCATCTACCCAGTGTTCCACTCTCTAGGCACCCTCTGAGCCCTACTGCGATACCACCCTTAGCAATAAAGCTGACCCCTAAGTCCCACAGGCATGTGTGAGCAGATGTTTTCTTCTTCCTCCTCCTTCAGGGTCTTGCAGGTGTCCAAAAACATCATAAAGATGCAAGAAGAAGCCGATCTGAGGACAAGTGCTCCGGGGTGGCCAATAAATTGCTCTGCTGCATGAATATTTATCTGCTTTTTAGTTTTAAAATAAGTAACTAAATTTAAAGTTGAATCTTATGGAAATGGCAGGTCTCTTTTTTCCTAGGCCATCTCAGAAACACTGGAGTTTTTCTCCTGCTCTGCTGGGTAGCGCATTTGGAGCTTTCTGTTTTCTTATGCTGCTTCTGATAACCTCTTTCTTTATCTTATGTTTCTGGGATGAGGTAGAAATGTTACAGGCGTTATTCTGAAAAGCATCTAGTACAAATTTCTTTGAAAACACATTCACTTTCTAGACACATACTTTGCAAAGTGCCTTCTGGAGACTCTTCATGTCTCTTCCCTTTTAAGTATGGAAAGCAGTCGTATCTGGGCGATGTAGTGTCTTTGAGTAACGCCGAGGCTGAGCACGCATGCGCAGGTGGTGAATTACCTGGGAACAGTCTCTCTCTCAGTGTCATTTACATACCTTACTGTGTTCTTTAACTAAATGACAATAAAAAAATTGTCATATGAATTATTGGCTTTTTAAATATATGATGTGACCTCTCAGAAACTTATCTAGCACTATTAGAACTATAATTGATTGTAAATACTGAAGCTTATTAAACTGCTTCTCTCACCATCAGCATGTTTTTGGGTCTCCAGGAGTGAGGAGCGCAGTGTGAAGGAGGGAGGTGAACTCCTCTGCTCTAAGAAAACATTCAACTTTTTGCTGCAGAGAACATTTCATTGTGACATTGAATCAGATTCTTAATTATAAAATTTAATTAAACACTATCGCCATTTGTAGGTGCTCTCTGGGCTGTGTGCATTTCAAATACTTTCCTCCCAGGACTTTGCTGGGCTTTTAACTCTGTGATTCAAGAGCTCTGGGAGCCCCAGATAGGCCAGGGTAATTTCTAAAGGTTGTGAACTCTCACACTGATGTGTTTATTTTTATGAGACTTATGTCAAGATCAGCCTTAGCAGAGACACCAAATAATTTAGGTCACAAGCAGAAAGGGAAATGAAAGGTATTTTATATTGAACCTTAACAGGTGGATTTTGCAAAGAACAGTTAATTAACTATGGGCCCAGCTGGGGACACATTTTTAATGAGTGGCAGGTAGTCTTGAGAAAAGCTAAATAAAAAAATTCCAGCGCCAACTGCTCTTCCCAAATGGGCTTAGAGCATAGTAGTGAAAAATGATCTGGGAATTTTTCTAACAACAATAAAATGCTAGCTATGAACCATTCCTTTTGCCTTTGCCGATCTTTAATAGCCTATCAGGCATGTTTAAAGGTGAAGTATTTGCTCTCAGAAACCAGAGGGAAAGGAAGCTGGCTGAAGCTGGTTTGGAGTGGATGTGAATGGAGGCTCTTTTAGGAGTGAGTCTGTGAGAAGCTGTGTTCCATTTGGATTAATCCTTAAAGATACCCGTGATCACAATTAAACAACAACATCATCAACAACGAAACCAAAAAACACTTGGTGGAATTTAGAACTCACTCGAGGGAGAGATGCTCAGTTGTCAGTATGACTTGGCTGACACTGGCCTGTCTGGGGGACTCAAATTAGACTCCTAGTCTACAGCTGAAGGTTTCAATACTGCCTCTCCTTTGCCTCACTTTGCAGTTATAGACTGGCCTGTCTCCAAGCCGCTGGTCGTGGGGCCTTCCAACACGAGCAGCTAACTCTTATCCTGTATTTTGTTTTCATATGCCAACAGGTAGGAAATGTAATGTTTGTAAATATAACTCCAGAAAATTAATCTTTCTGTTGTTTGCACCAAAATAATGATAATTACATTTATATGCTATTCCAAAAAATTAAGCTGAGTGCATTATTTGGTGCAATATTTTTTGGCTTAAGCAAAGTAAATTGTCAAATAAACATTATAATTTCTTATAAACTGCAATCTTTAGCTTTATAGTTGTTTATATTGCAATGTTTTCCTACATGTATGTTTGGATGTAAAGGATCCTAGTTAGCGTATCTGTCACTTCCCATAACTATAGGTTTTTTGTGATATCATTTAACATCTACTCTTTCTGATTTTTGAGTATTAAGTAGCATTGCTATTAACATTCTTACCTACAGTATCACTCTAGAGCTTATTCTTCCAGCTTGTCCAAAGCTTGGTGTTCATTAACTAACATCTCCTGCCTCTCCACAAACCATCTGTCCTTGTTAAGTATTTACACTGGCAAAATGGGATTGACTGTTTTAGATTCCACAGGCACAGGGAACCAGGCAGGTGTTTTTCTTTTCATGCCCTGCTTATTTATTTCAGCATAATGTTCCTCTCAGCCATCTCTGTGGTGGTGGCATGTGGCAGAGGTGTCTCACATGACCTAGGTATTGGAGCAGAGAGCAGACCAGAAGCAGAGCAGCTCCATCCTTCAAGACTCATCCTGTAGTAGTTTACTTCTTCCAACTGGGCCTCACCTTGTAAAGGCTTCATAGCTTTTAAAATAATGCCACAAAGCCTGGCATAGTGGTAGACACCTTTAAACCCAGAACATGGGAAGCAGAGGCAGGCAGATCTCAGGCAGGCCAGCCTGGTCTACAGAGTGAGTTCCAGGACATCCAGGGTTATATACTGAGACCCTGTCTTGAAAAATAGATACATTAAATAATTAAAATAACTTATTATCACAAGCTGGGGACTGTGTGTGGTGATCTGAGGTGGTTGAGTATGGTTCAGATTTAAATTATACCAGCATGTTTATCCAGAGTTAACATTATTGGACAGTGTGGTCATTTAGTTTCCTGGAATAAGCTGAGTGGAAGGGGTAATATAGTCCCCCATTCTTTTAAATCCAGAACCATTTCTCTAGCTCACATGGAGTCATATATATATATATATATGTGTATATATATATATACATATACATATATATACACATATATATATATATATATTTTAGAATATTTTGCCTGTTTTCTTCTAGCAGTTTTATAGTTTTAAGTCTTACAAACCAGTAATTACCTGGATACTGAAAATAATATAACAAAAAAAAGGAAAGAAAGAAAGAAAGACAAAAGACAGAAAGGAAGACAGAGAGAAAAGTCTAGATGGTATCCCTGATGAACACAGATGTACAGTTCTCGATACAATTCTTACAGGGAATCCAAGAACACATTACAATGACACACCAGGAAATATTTCGATTTTATTTCTGGGATTCAAGGATGTTTCAACATACAAAAGTCAATAAATGCAATAAAGTCAATAAATGTAACACAGAACAACGAATACAAGAACAAGAATCACCTAATCATTTCATTAGTTGCAGAAAAGCTTTTAGGCCAACTTCAACGGGGTTTCCCACCCCACAGGCATTAAGGTTTAATCAGGCAGGTTTCAGTGATGCTGCTGCTGCTCTGTATCCGGTATCTGTCAGCTCCTGCCTTGTGTCAACACCAGCCTCAGCCCTACGCTCTTTTCCCCAACCCAGTCTGCCTTCCCCTTAAAAAACAGGATTACAAAGAGGCAGAATCTGGAGTTACCGTCAAGATCTTCACAGTAACTTGGTAATAAGGTGTAGGTGGTGTCCTGGGTATCAGTCCACTGGACTTTGGAAAATCAATTGGATGCAGTTCTGTTCACCAGCTGACTGTGGCACAGGACTGACAGGCAGCACGGAACGCGTGGGTTTTGTGAGGCAGTGTGACCTGAGACCAGCACTTGGCAGACTTCTCTGAACACACGTGTCCACAGGGTGAAGAGTGTAAAAGCACAAGTTGGGGGTCCCACAGTGACATAAAATCTTGCCTCAAAGCCTAGCCAGAGAGGCACGTAGGAGCTCACAGTCCTGCACATGGGACATTCCCTCCCATTGGCCTCCCATTGGGCATGTGGTTTCTGGGAGTTGAACTCAGGACCTCTGGTAGAGCAGTCAGTGCTCTAAACCGCTGAGCCATCTCTCCAGTCCCAAGACAAGAGAGATATTTAAGGTTTCCCTCAAATGACAGTCTTCTATGATTAAATTTCCTCCCCTCCTTGCAGAAATCTTCAACTGACTGCCTTCATGAGCAACATCAGATCACCCCCACCCTGGCACCTTAGGTCTCTGCGAGGCCAGCATCCCCACCCTCCCCATCCCATTGAGGCCAGACAAGGCAGCCTAGTTAGAAGAACACATCTCACGGACAGATAACAGCTTTTGGGATAGTCCTTGCTCCAGCTGCTCGGGACCCATATGAAGACCAAGCTGCCCGTCTGTTACATATGTGCAGGAGGGCTAGGTCCAGCCTGTGATCCCTCTTGGGTTGGTGGTTCAGTCTCTTCCCGTTGGCTGCTGGGTGGAGCCTCTCAGAGGGCAGCTTGGTCTTCATGCAGGTCCACCAACTACTAGAGCCCGAGCTGTCCCTGAATCTTTTGCCTGCCTACAAGAGCCTACCATTACTGCCCTCTGGGAGGATCCACCCAGCATGCCCAGATTTCTTTCTTTCTTTCTTTTTTTTTTTTTTTGAACTTTTTTTAAAAAAAGAAAACTTTTATTGCATTTTGATGAGAAAAGTTACATGATTTCAATTTATCTGAATCTGTTAACATTTAAAAACATATTTTAAGTGAATAGAATTGCATCACATTCTTGTTTCCCTTTTGTACCCCAACTCCTTCCAGAGACCCCCCTTCAATACATACAATATCTTTTTTGTCATATTCTTTAAAATTTATAAAATATTACAACAATAAAAATGAGTATTATAAAAAGTTGTTTGATATAAAACAACAATCAGTTTTACAGTCTTATGTAGATGCTTGTCTAAAGCAATACTGAAAATACATGTTTTTCTCAATATAAATTTTAAATAACTCCAAACATATTAACTGTATATTTCAAAATAATACAACACTACTAGTATTTTCTTAAATGAACACAAATATATGAAGTCTTTTTGTTTGTTTGTCTTGTATTTACTAGAGCTTAAAATCTTGGCTCTTACTGTGCTAAAAGCCCAAAACAAGAACAATTTTTAGACAACGGATTTGATTGTAATAAGGCTGTACTTCAGTGACCCTCACATCACCAAAGGATTTTACCTCTATTGTAGCTAAGCTGAGAATTAACAGTTGCACCAAGGAATGAATTGTAGGCACGATTTTTAGATACAGACTTCCTGCTATGGTCAAAGCTATTTGATTTGAGTGAGTGACTTCATTCTCAGCCCACAGAGAACAGGTTACATTCATTTAAGAAAAGGTGTGTGTATTAAGATGGTCTATCCATAAAGTCATTCACCAACTGTTTCAGTGAACAATGCTTCTGCTTGGAGGGTGGCACAGACATTAGGTGAGGGTAAGAATCTGGTTCATTGGCTGTGATAATTTGGAAAAGCAATCATCTCAGAGAAAGAGTGACTTATAAAGTCCTCTTCTTCAAACTTGATACAAGGGTTACAAATGTCAAGCAAAGCATTCAGTCTCACTCTTTGTTGTTCTCTTACAAGCCCCTTCCCAATTTAATTGTCTATATCTCCCTTGAGTATATAAATTCCGTTGAAATATGTAAGCTGTCCTGAAAACCATAGTATAGTGTAAAAACATGAAATAAATAATACTACTAATAGAGAGGCTGAGATAGGAGAAGCAAGATTTCAAGACCCTTACGTTGTACACAGTAAGACACTGTCATGAACAAATAAGCTGAAAAGTGTATATGGATTTTACAATATTGGACCTATCTCTCCAATTATCAAATTAGAGAGACCATTGGATGACAGTTAACAAATTTCTAATTCCTCATATTGTTGGATTTCAATCGATTAGGATATGCTGGTAATATTAATTTTCATATTAAGATATTAAAAAAAGTAATTGTTACTTCCTGTTGTTTTGTTGTAAGAGGTGGAATTAAGTTTGTGTGGATTTGTTGAAAGATTACTTTCTTGCTTTTTCTAGGATGTAGTTTCACTCCTTATGTTGATGTTTTCCATCTATTATCCTTTATAGGGCTGGGCTTGTGGAAAGATATTGTGTAAATTTTGTTTTGCCATGGAATATCTTGTTTTCTCCATCTATGGTAATTGAGAGTTTTGCTGGGTATAGTAGCCTGGACTGGCATTTGTGTTCTTGTAGGGTCTGTATGACATCTGCCCAGGGTCTTCTAGCTTTCATAGTCTTTGGTGAGAAGTCTGGTGTAATTCTGATAGGCCTCCCTTTATATGTTACTTGCCTTTTTTCCCTTACTGCTTTTAAAATTCTTTCTTTGTTTAGTGCATTTGGTGTTTTGATTATTATGTGATGGGAGGAATTTGTTTTCTGGTCCAGTTTATTTGGAGTTCTATTGGTTTCTTATGTGCTCATGGGCATCTCTTTCTTTAGGCTAGGGAAATTTTCTTCTATAATTTTGTTGAAGATATTTACTGGTCCATTACCTTGGGAGTCTTCCCTCTCTTCTATACCTATTACCCTTAGGTTTGGTCTTCTCATTGCATCCGGGATTTCCTGGATGTTTTGGGTTAGGAACTTTTTGCTTTTTGCAATTTCTTTGACTGTTGTGTCAATGTTTTCTAAGGTGTCTTCTGCCCCTGAGAGTCTCTCTTCTATCTCTTATATTCCGTTGGTGATGCTTGCATCTATGGCTCCTGATTTCTTTCCTAGGTTTTGTGTCTTCAGGGTTGTCTCTCTTTCTGATTTCTCTATTGTTTCTATTTCTATTTTTAGATTCTGGATGGTTTTGCTCATTTCCTTCACCTGTTTGATTGTGTTTTCCTGTAGGTCTTTAAGGAATTTTTGTGTTTCCTCTTGAAGGGCTTCTAGCTGTTTACCTGTGTTCTCCTCTATTTCTTTGAGAGTGCTATTTATGTCTTTCTTAAAGTCCTGTATCATCATCACAAGTGATTTTATATCGGAATCTTGGTTTTCCAGTGTGATGGTGTGTCAAAGACTTGCTATGTTGGGAGTATTGGGTTCTGATGATGCCAAGTAACCTTGGTTTATGTTGCTTATATTCTTATGCTTGCCTCCTGCCATCTGGTTATCTCTAGTGCTACCTGCCCTTGCTAAATCTGATTGGAGCCTGTCCCTCCTGTGATCCTGGTTGTGTCAAAACTCCTCAGAATCAAGCTGTCTCTGTAATCCTGTGATTCAGGAATCTTGTGATCCTGGGCCTGTTAGAGCACATGGAAGCGAAGCTTCCTCTAGGTGTTTTAGGACTGGTTGCAGAGTTTGCTCCCGAGGTCTGCTCAGGGCACCAGACCAGACAGATGGGAAGGAATCTTAGCCACTGGGCTGGCAGAGTTCCTGTGTGCCTGGTCCCACTGCTCCCAGTTACTCCCGGTGTTGTGACAGATGTTGGTTCCTGCTTACCTCTGATCCTGGGCATGTTAGAGTGCCTGGGAGTGGAGCTTTCTCTGGGTGTTGTGGGACTGGCTGTGGAGCTTGTGCCTAAGGTCTGCTCTGGGCCCCAGCAAAGAGAGACCAGAAGGCACATGCCCAGATTTCTGCATGGATACTTGGGATCCAAACTCAGGCAGGCCCTCACCTTCACCCAGCAGAGCTTTACCCATCTAGCCATCTCTTTCCATCTTTGCCTTCCCTAAATTCCTGTAATATGAATGATGAGGTTACATTAATTCAAGGTTTTTTTTTTAAATTCCTTATCACGCTTTCCTCTTTTCTTCCTCTGAGTTTATTTTCAAATATCCTTTCTTTGAGTCCACATGTTTTTCCCTCTGTTGGATTGTGTCTGCTGTTGGCTTTCTCTATTGCAATATCCAATTCATTCTCTAGACTCTTCCCCTCACAGTTTTGGACTGGTTCTTTTTTGTTATTCACTCTTTGTTAAGCACATAACCTTAGTTTATGTGTTGTTTTCCTGATCTCCTTAGATTATCTCTCTGTTTTCTTGAATCTTGCTGAACTTCTTTGAAACACCTTTCAAGTTCCCTTTTTCCTCAGTTCATAAACTCCATTTTGTTTGTTTGTTGTTTGTTTTTTAAGTTCCAGAACAGCCATGTTCCTTGCTATGGTCATTTCCTTGATCTGTTTTGTTTCTTACTCATTGTATTGACATTGCATGTTTTGTGGAACATTCATGCCTCTGCCAGAGTTTGTGAACTTACTTTAGAAGGGAGACACCTTCCCATTCAGCTGAGTACCATGCTACAGTTTTGGGTAAGATGTGGTAGTTCTGTCTTCAGTGATGGAAAAACATTCTAATGTTCATGCATCTCTGACAGCTGTCCTTAGTGTTAGCCAAGGAAGCAAGTGTTTGAGGGTGTTAGCATTTGGGGGTAAGAAAGACCTCTTATTCTCCCACAGAGGAAATTCTAAGTGAGAGAATCCATTTTGGTCCTGGGTCTGAGTTTGTGGGCACACTTATGGTGGTGGGATATGGTATCGGTAAAGGGGCCTTGGAGACAGAATAAGAAGTTTGAACCTATGTGGCAGCAGCAAGGTTCCAGGCTGTCTTAGGGTTTTATTGCTGTGAAGAGACACCATGACCATGACAGCTCTCATAAAAGAAAACATCTAATTGGGGCTGGCTTATAGTTTCAAAGGTTTAATCCATTATCATCATGGCCAGAAGCATGGTGGTAGACATTTTTAGTGAAGGAGCTGTGAGTTTAACATCTTGATCCACAGGTAGCAGAGGTAGACTGTGCAACACACTGGACATAGCTTGAGCATAGGAAATCTCAAAGCCCACCCCCACAGTGAAACACTTCCTTCAATAAGGACATACCTCCTAATAGTGCCACTCCCTATGGTCAAGCATTCAAACACATGAATATATGAGGGACATGCCTATTCAACCCATCACACAAGGTCCAAGGTTATAACCTTACACCTGGGCCATAGGCACTTCTACTCCTGATTGGTTCTGTTGTGGAAGACATGGCTGCATGTGGAATAGTTAGGGTCAGCAGATGGGGTGCAGGTGTGAATGGACTTCAGCCATCTGAGGGTCTGGAGAGTGGGTCTAGTTGCTCTGAAAATGGTTCAGACATTAGAGCTGGATATCTATTGAGCAGCTGTGGGGTGGAAGTCTACAGCAGACATCCTCAGAGAATATCTATCTTCAAGGCCCATGGTGGAAGTAGGCTATCACGTGATGCCTCTAAACACTGTGGAACAATTGTGGTCACCAAGTCAGAGCCTCAAATCTCAAAAGCATAAGATGTCTGTGGCTCAGGTTTCAAAGGTATGTTTGAGTTGGGGTGGTATTAGATTGGTCCTAGGTTACAACAGAAGGTACTTTGAGGGGAGGGATATCATATTAGCAACTTCATCATTAGGGCATCTGCAGATGTTGGTTATCTCAGCAGAGAAAGATACTGTTGTCCCCTGCAGAGATGGCTGCTGTGGCTACAGCTGTACCTGTCACATGGCAGAGAAGAATGTTCCCTGCCTTGCTTTGTCCTGACTGTCTTCAGCTATCTCTCGTGTGCTGATCTCTCCTTGTGAGCCCAGGAGCTAGGTTACAATACTCAAAGGGTGACACAATATTTACACTTGCAGAGAAAGATTAAAAATATTTGTTTATATGTGGCATTATTTCATTAAAAATCCACTTCCCTTAAATTATTTTTATCTTTTGTTTATAACTTTCTCAGAATATCAGACACCTCTGCTTGTCCATTTTTTAAAAATACCATCCTAGACGAATTAGGCCAAAAGAGGTATCTTCTGTTTTTATTATACCATAGAGGATCTTTGTGTGCATGTGCGTGTGTGTGTGTGTGTGTGTGTGTGTGTGTGTGTGTGTGTGAACTGGGGGTGAGGGAGATAAAAACAAAATTACCTTGAAGGATACTTGAAAATTTAACTTAATCCAGAGTCCTTCAAATTTTTAATTTTTTTTCTCTTCTTCTACAAAAGGACAAATCAGTAGAAATTCAGCTTCAAAAACATTTGTTTAATCTCTTTCTTTAACTGACAATAAACCGAGAGCCTGTTTGTCAGCCAAGACCTTAGTAGCTATGTGGCTGGAGGGACTGAGGGAAGTGCTATGGAAGCTAGTCTCAGTTTACAGTGATTCTGTTGATTCCTACGTTTTTGGTTCCATTGGTTTGGGAGCTGGTGAAAGAAAGAAAGCTCATGAAAAACAACCATGGCAGGTTTATGGCCAGCTTGTTAAGTTAACCCACTGCTTTCTCTGTAGGTGTGGATTGACAGGTATGGATGACACATCTGAGGTTCAGATGAAGAATGCTTGGTGACAAATTAGAATTTAATAAGTTGAGATTGTTAACAAGCCGTCTGGTAGCTGTGGACCCCAGCCTGTGGGAGACATTAAACTGTTCTTAGTTAGACCTCTCCACTTCCACAGGGCTACACTTGATCTCTTTACCCCAAAGTACTCGATTAAGTGCTTCAGTAAATATGCCATTAAGATGATTCATACATGCTTCAAGCGTGCCAGCAGCTGAAGGCTTTAACTACCCTCAGAGTGATGAGTGGCCTGTGGAAATGCCTAACGCTGTTTCTACTTTGACATTTTATTATTAAATGCAATTTGAAAGTTTCTTATGAAGGTTTTTAAAATTGACTTAAATAAGCAGAATGGAGAAAAAATAGCAAGTTTTCTACCCTCTTCTCTGATTCTCTCTGCCACCACGCCTGCTTGCTGTGGTTCTGACTATAGTAGCTCTAACCTGTTCCTGAGCTGAATGTGGGTGGGGGAGAACATCTTCACCACAGACAAGCTTCTCTGAAGTTTTGTATCTCTTTGAGGAAGTCAAATTAGAGGCTTCTTAGAGATGCTTACTTTGTGATTCATGTGTGCCATTCACTCTGTTACTCTTCCTGAGCATAATTCCCACTGGAGTGGGAAAACGTGAATTTACCTTCACATGAAGCTCAGAAGATCATTCAATCTAAATTTCATTTTAGAAGTGAAGAAATTATTGCTTGAAAATGTGAAGTAATAGTTGTCTGTGCTGACTTTATCATACATAGTAAAGGGACTTCATAAATAGTTATTCTTGTAAATACCTAATAATGACTTGGTTTTCACCACCTTCTAGTGATGCATGATGTTTTGGATGAGGACAGTTAGGTACAAATAAAAAAATTGGCCAAAGTCAGAGGCTGAGGTAAAACAAGGCAAGTAAAAGGCTATACTATTTATTTATTTAAATTAATTAAATCAATTTCTTTATTCTGTTTATTTATTTATTCTGTGTGACTGGGTCTTGCTATATAGCCTTCACTGGCTTGGAGCTCACTAAGTCAAACAGGCTAGCCTTGAACTCTCAGAGATTCCTCTACCTCTGCCTCTCAGCTGCTGAAGTTAAATGGGCTGTGACTCTGGGATCCTAATGCTCAATTTCTGTATATTAGTTGAGAAGCTCTTAATAAAGAAGACTTTACACTGTTTTTTTTTTTTTAAATCTGAATCTCATGTTGATATTTTATACTTCATCTTCTTCAAGAAAGACTTCTGAGATGTAAAATAGTCTTCATACCTTGCAGAACGGCCCGGTGGGTGGTCTAGCAAGAATGTCAGGTAGTTACCGTGACAAACCCAGCAAGATTCTCCTTAGTTCGGCTCACATTTTATGGATACACAGTCTGCGGTGCTGGGGAAGGTGCTTGAAGCAGCGGACACATCGCATCTACAATCAGGAAGAAGAGAGCCATGAATGCCAGTGCCCAGCTTGCTTTCTCCTTTGTATTAGAGCCCCTGCCCACAGGAATGGGGCTGCCCTCGTGCAGGGTGAATTTTCTAACTTTATCTAATTTGATCAAGATATCCCCTCATAGGCAGGCCCAGAAGCTAGTCTAATCTAACTAATTCCTTAAGGCTGTGCTTACAGGCTCATCTTCTGAGTGCTTCTGAAACCTGCCAGGATGGCAGTACACCACAAATCCATCCCTTATCAACTTGACACCCAAACATGTCACCTTTAAGGCATAACTCTGTTAAGACAGAACTTTGCTCTGAAAGTCTCATGGGCATGTCATAAAGCAAAATGCATCCAGTCAAACATCAGAAATACCCACAATCCTCAATAATTCCAACACTGTTTAAAATTCCCAGGAATCTAACTGTTTTTGAAAAATTAGCTATGAGCCCTGTTAACATCATAGCTGAAGGGCCTACTTTTAAGATGCAGCAATGCAAACTAAATATTCTCATTTCAAAAGGTTAGCAGAGCATAGCAAGGAGTAATCTGAACAAACCAAGACCAAAACCCAGAAGACTAGTGCTAGAATCATCTGGGGGCTCTACCCTGGCTGCTCTGCTTCACAACCCTGATCTCTTTTCTTCGGCCAGGTCTGCTCCATGCTTGTAGTTTTCCTTGGCAGCTGTCTCATGGTTTTGGCATCTCCAGCATCCTGAGGTCTCCAGTGCAACTTAGACTTCACTCTTAGAGTATCACACACACAGTGGACTCTTGGGGTTGTTTTGGAGGGGTTCTGACACTCCCCAACATAGTCTGTCTTCAGCTGCCCACAGAAACCTAGGGTCAAGACTCTATGACACCCTTAATCGTGCAGCTTTCATTCCTGCAAATCCAGTCCCACATGGCTGCCAAGTTCTGATGCCAGCTCCAGGTGTAGCCTGGGACTCTTGGGCAATGGCTGTACCAGTTTCTGTATTCTGACCCTGGAGAAACTTTCCTGGGGCAGGGGATCCCCTCAGTTGTATTCTCAGTCCAGGTTCTACTCTTTCAAATAAGTTTGGATTTACGCAAATTGGGGCCTTTGATAGGGGGGGCTCATCACAACTTATTTAACCCCATTAAGATGTTCCATAATCAGCATGGTGATTGATTGTGAATCCTGTCATAACGCCAACCAATAGACACCTACACAGGCACATCGGGTAAAGCTGTGTTCCCTTTGTAACTTAAATAGCTTTGGGAGTGTTAAGTGGTGGTTATAACTGAGTTCAGTGAAGGACTGGAAGCTGACTGTAAGGACGGGTACTGAACGCAATTGTAGGAATGAGTGGTTTGCAGAAGGCTTCTCTAAGATGACTACATTGTTCTCTAGGAGAACTACATTGGTCCTTGTCGGCTCTTTGCCAGCAGATCCAGGCGAGAGGAGAGAACCGAGTCCAGCCAGGTCTGTCCCGGGCTGAGCAGGATGGCAAGTGTCAGTGGCCCAAAAGAAACACACCGAGCCGGGAGTCTTGTCAAAGCAGGAACTCGTTTTATTAAATCAGCCTCTTGCTTGTATAGGGTTGAGGGAGGAGATGGGGATTTTTGGTGGGGTGAGACGATGTAGGGGGTGGGAAAGGGGACGGAAGGTATGGGGTGACTGACAAGGCCAATAAAGTTATTCTACATCAGCGGCAGCTAGGCAAAGGCAGGCTTAAGCAGGTCATGTTGAGTGACTCTAGTAAGGAAGTGAGCAAGGCAGGTCCCAGGACTCGAGCCAGGCTCAGGTCTTTCCATTAGGCTGTAGATTTTTGGCCGAGTTAGGCCCAACAGGTCCTGACCTCCAGTGAAATGAGAGCCTTAAGAATAATTTCTCAAGGGAATTCCATGCTGGGAGTTAGGAAGGTACCACTCCTAGCGACCCTGGCACCAGAAGATAAACTTACCTTCTGGAAGAAGGATTTATACCACAGTACAACTGTATGTGTGTTTCCTGACCTTTGTTCCGTGTTTTCTTCCTTCCCCCTTCCTCCCCTTCCCCTCCCTCTTCCCCTCCCTCTCACACTCCCTCTCCTCTTCTTCCTTCCTTCTTTCCTTTCTTTTCTTTCTTTCTTTCTTTCTTTCTTTCTTTCTTTCTTTCTTTCTTTCTTTCTTTCTTTCTCTCTTTCTTTCTTTCTTTCTGTCTCTCTCTCTTTCTTCCTTCCTTCATTCCTTCCTTCCTTCCTTTCTTTTTTCTTTCTTTCTTTCTTTCTTTCTTTCTTTCTTTCCTTCTCTCTCTTTCTTTCTTCCTGCCTTTCTTTCTTTGCTTCTTTCTTTCTTTCCTTCTTTCTCTTTTTCTCTCTCTTTCTTTCTCTCTCTTTCTCTCTCTCTTTCTTTCTTTCTTTCTTTCTTTCTTCCTTTCTTTCTTTCTCTCTTTCTTTCTTTCTTTCTTTCTCTCTATAGCACTGCAGTAGGGAGGTAGAAAGACCCTGAGAATCTCTCCCTCTAGTTTTAGATGCAATTGTGATTAAATCTACTTCATACCACAAGCTCCTGTCTCCTGGTTACACAGTGGAGTAGATTAGTATAACAAACCTTGGATTTCAGTCATATCAATGGTACAAAAAGTTATTTTTTGAGATCTGGACTCATACAGTCGACTTTGTGTTGTGAGAATTGAAGTCTCTTACTAAAGTGGGACCTCTATATAGCTATAGACTATGGCTATAGTCTATAGCCATATAACTCTGAATACATTTGATTTCAGCTAAATGAGATGTAGCAACCTCTCTATTATTACTTGTATACATGTCCAACCTGTGGTCTGTAGATCACAAGTGGTAATGTGAATATGGCCTAACACAAAATTGTAAATTTACTTAAAATAGTATAATCTTATTGGCTATTTGGGGATTTCATACAATGCACCCCCAATCGCACTTGCTTCTCATCCCTCCCAGATTTACTCTCTCTCCCATAGTGGTTTGAATAGGAATGGCCCCCATAGACTTAGATGTTTGAATGCTTGGCCCATAGGGAGTGGCACTATTTGGAGAGATGGCCTTGTTGGAGGAAGTATGTCATTGTAGGGGTGGGTTTTGAGGTCATATACGCTCAAACTGTGCCCAGTGTGGCTCCTCATCTCCTTTCGCTGCCTGAGGATCAAGATGTAGAACTCTCAGCTCCTTCTCTAGCACTATGTCTGCCTGAATGTCAGCCCGCTTCCCACCATGATGATAGTGGATTAAACTCTGAACTGTAAGCCAGTCCCAATGAAATATTTTCCTTTATAAGAGTTGCCACAGTCCCAGTGTCTCAGCAATAGAAACCCTAATTAAGACAGAAGTTGACACCAGGGACTGGGGTGTTGCTTGTGAGAGGCCTGAACATGCTTTGGTTTGGAGAAGTGTGGACTTTGGAATTTTGGATTAGAAAAGCAGTTGAATGCTTTAAGCAGGCCTTAATGGGTCATATTAGTAGGAACATGAAAGACAGTGGTGCTGAGGGTGATTCGAACTGTGGGGCCTGGATCAGAGGACAATTTTTGTATATGGCCTAGATACTGTTTTTGTGATATTTTGACAAAGAATGTAGCTGCTTTTTATCCTTGTCAAAAAAAGTCTGCCTGAGGCTAAAGTGAAGAGTTTTGGATGAATTGTGTTGGCAGAACGCATCTAGAAACAGTCTAGTATATTGACTCTGTCACATGACTACTAGTGTTTCCCTTTATGAAGATATATAATAAAAAGGAGCAAAATGGGCAAGGAAAAACACAAAATGTACAGTTTAGGGAGAAGGGAAGTCCTGAGCTAAGTCCTGAGTTTAAAGAGATAAACAGATTAAAGAAAAGCCTGATAGTAAATGGGAAAGATCTTCAAGGCAAGACCTCATCCAGCAAAGCTTCTAACCTGTGAAAAGAATTTGAAGAACAGCTTAGGTTCAGGGGTAGCAGTACACACCTTTAGTATCAGTATTCAAGACAGAGGAAAAAGGATATCTTAGTTCAAGGCCTGCCTGCTCTACAGAAGCAAGTTCCAGGGCAACCAAACTTAGGCAGTGAAGGAAATCACTGAAAACGGAAAGCTGGTGAAGATGTAATCGAACAAGGGGCCATGTTCCAGCCCCAGCAAGCAGAAGAACTTGGCAGCTGCAGCCACCTTGTATTGACTTTAGAGTAAAGAATAGAAGAAAGGTTATTGAATCTCCCTTCATGACGAAGGAAAGCAGCTGAGGCCAGGCATGTGTCAGAGGTATCCCTGCGCGGAGGCCTAGAGAGCCCAGTGTGTGAAGCTATGAATGTGAAGCCTGGATTACCTTGAAGAGCCCCAAGATATTGGAGATGACAGAACCATGGGATGCCTGCTGAGGAGAGATGCTAACAGGGAGTGGAAACAACCCAAGAGAAGATGGCAGATACCATGCAAGAGGAGCTGCAGTAGGCAAGTGGGCTTTCAGGAGATAGCCCACTGCTTTGTGTGGCTGCCATGGGTAAGCCCTGGAGAGGCATGTCCCCACGGGCTTCATCCCAGGATTGCTTCTTGCTGCTGCTGTACCTTCTCATGTTTGTCATTTGTGTATACCTCATTTCTCTGACATGGTGACGGGCCTATTTTTGCCTATAGTCTGTTGACTTGATTCCTGTGTATTAGTCCACTCTATTGGCAAAGATCCTGCAGATCAGAATGAAGATGAACTTTATGAAATAATACTGTTTGGATGAACTGATGATTTTATAATTCCTGGTAATGATTTTTTTTTTTTTAGAATTCCTGATTTAGTTCAAATAATTTTAAGAAGTTAAAATAGTTGATAGTTTAAAGTTAGAATCAGACATAGAATGTGCATCCTTCTTGTAGAGTAGTAAAGGCTGCATAGGTTAGAAAAGGAATTCAATGAGCTTACCTGTGGTACATGCAATAAGAAGAAAAATAGGCTTGGAACAAATTAATAATAATAAAAAAAAAAAACAAAAAAAAACCAAAAAAACTCATTCTCAGTTAGGTCCAGGCAGGAGGCTTCAGGTGTCAGTGTGCGAGGTCATGAGCAAGGAGTGGGCATTTTTAGTACATGAAAAACTATTGCTTTAAACTTATAATAAACTATGGAATGAACAATAGCTAAAACTACTGCTTTGAACTTACAATCAACAGTCCTGCTGTAACTTGCTCTTGTGTAACATTTATATAAAGAACCTTGCCTTAGGGAATATACAAAGGAAGTTGTTAGAGCTAACTTGCTAGAGCTTTGCTCTGTCCACCAAATGTGTATATGTGTATATGTACATATGTGTATATGTACATCTGTGTATGTAAAATGGTTGGAACTTTGCTCCATCCGCTCAATGTGTGAATGTATGTTTGTCTGCCTGTCTTTATGCATGTATATGTGTGAAATTGTTAAGAGTCTGCTTTGCTTTATCCATTAAGTTTATGTGGGTGAATGCATGTTTTCTTTTCCTTCTTGCTAGCCACCAAAGAATTTAGAGTTAAGAGTTTCCTGACAGTCATGGTCCCACATAATTAAGTCTTGCTTTCATCAGTACTACCAGTGCTGGCTCCACAAATTACCTGCTGCTGTTGGTGTGGGGTGGGGTGGGAGGCATTGGTTGCTATCAGCACCATCTCCTCTCATTGACTTCACACTCACTTCTCCTTTGATAACTCTGTGGTGTTGAAGCTAGCCTTCAACAGAAAGAAGTGTATTGCCACCAACAAAGCTGAAAGGAGTTGGAGATCTGAAGAGAGCTTTGACATCAGACATGGAGATGCAGAGTTTGGAGTTTGCCCTGCTAGTTTTCAGTCTTGCATTGGTCCAGTATTTCCTTGCTATGCTCTCTTACCTCCCTTTTGGAATGGTCATGTATATCCTGTGCCATTGGAAGTATGTGAACTGAATTTTAATTTTGATTTTACAAGGAATTACAGTAAGAGATTGCCATGTGTCTCAGGAGATGTTGGACTTTGGGCTTTTAAATGGGGTTGAAACTGTTATGGACTATGGGGACTTTTGAACATGGACAAAATATGTTTCTGCATTTTGTTATAGCTACAAGCCTATGGGAGCCAGGAATGGACTGTTTTCCTTCGTAAGAGTTGTCATGGTCATGCAGTCTCTTTGCAGCAAACATCAAGGTTTCTTACTTAGAAACTCAAAGTAGGACACCTCCAACCCCTGTGTCACTCTCCTGCTGCCCAGACGTCAAGTCCAACTTGTGTGGCCATATACTCATTGGAGCATGATCAAAGTCCCAGGGGCCAGACCCTTTAAGATAACTGATGCTTTCCCCATTCCCCTGCCAGAAGCCATCAAATGTAAAGAGCTACATTTTAGCATCTTTTCCACAATTCCAAGGGACTCTCTTCAATGGTTTCCTGTTTAGACTGTTTCTTTTTGGGGGTGGGGTGGGTGAGGTTGTCACACAAGCCTTCAATGTCTCTCGATCTCAATTTTGAGTCTGGGGTCATTGATACTACTGCGACAGAAGCTCCCTTGTACTTAAGAACCAGTGACAATACAGATCATAAAATTCCACATGGCCTCTGGCTGCAACACTGAGTGTGGACCTCAACATGCTAATTCGACCTCCTGGCAGCAGCACAGACTACAGGCATTGATAGCAACAAGGTCCACAGAGATCAACATGGCCTGTGGCAGCAGCAAATACTGACGACACCCACACCACTCTGGCTGTGGCATGGACCAGGCACACCAACATGGCCTCCAGCAGCAAGACAGACTATGGACATTTTTCGAGGAGGCCTCATCAGAAAATGAACTGTTTTCCCTCTTGGACATCTTGCCATTGCTCAGAGGTAAGCATGTTCAGAGTCACATCTTGTGTGAGCTCCAGGTTGCTGCTCACCACTCTGTTGACCCTCCTTGGAAACAAAATGTTCTGCTGTCCACAGCAGCCTCGCTCTCACACCTGACACAGCTCTCATCTCTAGTTTTGCCTGTCTTTATAGCACATGACACTCCATTCTGACATTTTTCCCACCTCTGCATCAGGCCTTTACAAGTGGCAATGACATTGAAAACTACAATTTTTCATAATATGTATGTATGTGTGTGTATGTGTGTGTGTGTGTGTATAATATTCCCAAATAGTTTTCCATGAAAATACTTATCGCAATGAGTCACTGGTTTGGCTCAAGGTCTCTGGTTTCTGAAGCACCATAAATACTGGATTATTGCTGAGACTTGGTTTGGAGTCAGAGTGATATTTTGGTTGGGCAGGGTGTCAGGAGGCAGGAGCAGAGAGAGCTCTAGGCCACAACACATCTCTCTCCCTTTACTGAAGGCCAGCTCACTAGGCACAATCATTGTGCATATACCCAGAAAGCAAGGCAAGCAGTGTAAGACAGGGCTCCATGCTATGGGCCAGGTCTGCTGGCTCTAGCCTCCAGGGGGACCTAGTACCTGTCCTACGCGGTATAGCAGTGTAAGTCAGGGCTCTATGCTATGGGCCACATCTGGCCCTAGCCTCCAGGGGGGCCAAGTACCTGTCCTATGCAGTATAGCAGTGTAAGTCAGGGCTCTATGCTATGGGCCACGTCTGCTGGCCCTAGCCTCCAGGGGGACCTAGTACCTGTCCTACGTGGTATAAGCAGTCACTACCATCTTGAATCTATTTTCAAGTATTTTTTTGAAATGTTCTCATAACGGAAATTACAGATGTGCCAGGGCACATCTCCTAGAGATACAGCCACTTTCTCTAATGTAATTGTCTGAGATTCTCACCACAGGGTAGCGGTCTAGCTAGGGCTTGGGTGGTTCCTTCAGGGCAGCTGCAAGGGTGATAGTGAGGGTCAGAGCAGCACTAGCGCAGTGGCGGGGTCTGTTACCTGGGTACTGAGCCCTGCATGGCTTTGGTGAATTATCAGTTGAACCTTGGTGTGGGATACCCAGAGCCATGAGGTGCGAGGGTGACTGTACTCCACCTTCACCTTCAGCCAGCCACAGGAAATGTGCCATCTTGTTCTGATTCTGCCTCCTTGCTAAAGATCTCTTGATCTCTTTTCTTATTCTGATCTTCTGGACTTTCTTCAGGAGCACGCCACTGAAGAATGACCTGCTGGTTCAGCTCAAAGGAATGTCCCACAAAGAATAGATAGTAATTCTCCATTATCGCTTCCATATATAATGGCGTCTGAGCACAGTCTAGATGTTCCCATTCCTCCTGAGAGTGGTCCACAGCCACATCCCTGAATGTTAACAGACCGCAGGGAAGCAGAGAAGCATTCATTTTTCTCGTTGTTCTATGAGTTTCTGTCTCAGGAACAGAGACTAGAATTCTAATATGCACTGAAATCCCCGCTCTGCCAAGTCAGTGTTCACACCCAAGGACTTCTATAACAATAAATCCTGGTGTATTTATTTGGTACTGTCTCATTTCCCTCCATTTTCAGGGCTTTAGGTTCTGCAATGAAACTGAGCAAGTCTGGCTTAGCAATGAAATCCATGAAACATCAACCCACTTCCTCCTCCTGTTCACCACCATGGCTCCTTAGGTCCCACGCAGAATCAAAATAGTATAATTTTTTAATAACTGAATTGCATGGTTTGTAAGTATGAGCTTTGCATATCACAGTGTTGTGTTTTACTGTTAACCACTCTTCAGGAAACTCCTTTTCAGAAATAGCATTAAAGATATGCTCACATGAAGAATGAGCACACATAATCTAACCATCATTTTCTTTATTGAGAACAAAACCATTAATAACAAAGAAGTAATGGGATAAGGACAACTTGTAATAAAAAGCATGGATTACTATTTTCAACTAAAACAGATCAAGAGCAAAAAAGACTTTTCTATTTGAAAAGTATTAATTTTATTATTTGGCGTGTGTGTTTGTGTGTGTGCATGCATGTGTGTATGTGCACCAGAGAGCAGGTGCTGGAAGAAGCCAAAGGCTTATGGAGCTAAAGCTCCATGCTCTGTGAGTTGCCCAACATGGGTGCTGGGATTTGAACTGTGGTTTTCTGCAGGGAAAGGATGTGCATTTCCCTGGGAAGGCACCTCTTCAGTTCCAACTTGATTTTCGGGTCAGATCAATTGCTAGAGTTCCCTATAGCTGTGTGTCATTTTACTACCAAAATTTCATTTCTATTCAAATTATTAAAAATGTAGGAGTCCTAATACCAGAAATATAACGTCAGCCTTGTGTTAGCACTGTGAGAGGTTGTAATGCTCATTTGTACTTTCAGCCAGGGCTTAGATCCATTGCGTTTTAAGTGCTTCCTTGACAGAGACACTGTCTTACATCTTTACATCTCCACTTGTAGATGGAATACTTGGTGAATGCTTTTTGAATAAATCTACAAATCTAGCTCTGCCATCCTGGTATTTATAACATGTTTCTCATGGGTAGGACAACACTCTAATTCTAAATGTGAGAAAAGGAACATTCAAATTTGACTTCATAGGGAATGCAGATATAACTTGATACTGCTATTTAAAAAAAGAGAGAGGAGTGCTCGAAGGCTCAGCAAATAGTAGAGTATGTGCCATTCTTTATGCTGATGACATGTTTTTATTGAGACAAACCAGGATTTTCCTTTCAAAGCTGCTGAACCTGATGCCTACTTACTGTCAGAACAGTTTACCATCAACCAAGCTACAGCGAGACTATTGTATTTGACAGACATTCTCCAGTATTTAAATGAACAATACAAAGGGACCCCACACAACAGACCGGCTCGTTCAGCTCTTTGGATGTATATTTTGCATCTAACTTCTCCATTGGGCCCATCAGGGAATAATTCTACTTGGAAAAAAAATCAAACATTTCACCAAGGGCCTAAAGAGATTCTTGGTTTTTATGGGCTAAGCAACCATTTGGTAGTATTTGGAGTGCCTAGGATCTGCCCCTCCTCCTAGTTTAGGAGGGGTCCTAGTCCAGCTTCCAGCCTGCTTGCTCAGGATTACATGAGTCTTTAGATTCTGAATAAAGCTGTCAGCTGTTGAGGACAGGGAAAGGTAACACAAGAGTTCCTGAGAAGAGGAGTGGCCTGGGTAGGACAGTGTGGGGAGAGCAGAGAGAATGGATACGCGCTCAGAACAAATTCAGATCGGTGAACAAAGCCTCCTCCAGCCTGCTTAAGCAGGACCACCACCGTGGTGTCTGAGGAGGATAGCCAGGGGGTGAGGTCACCCCATGTGTCAGGCAAGGGTGGCTGAGGGAAGAAAAGCTCAGCGACTCACTGCTTTCTGCCTCTGCATGGAAGCTCACGACTTTGCATCTGTCGCTTGGACAAGGGAGGAAAAGTACACAGAGCCACGGAGAGCCACTGCGAACACAGGACTCACCAGAGAGGTGCTGCTCCTAAAGCAACACCAGGTTTCCGGACTCTCCAGGTCTGAGAGTGTGTTCCCATTTCAGAGCACAGAACCCAGGCCTCTCAATTCAATACTTACCTGGGTTTTTTTTTTTGGGGGGGGCAACATCCATATTTCTTTGGGGGTAAAATAATTTGGTTTTGATTTGTAGAAAAACCTGTGTCCTGCTTCTGTCCAGGGGTAAAGAATGCAGGTGCCTAGGAATTCGAAAAATATTAAATCAGCCCTGCTCCATGTAGCTTGCTAACATAAAAATGTGGCTGCTTTTTAAATGAGCAATGTGGAATACTGGCACCGCAGATAGCAGCACTCTGTTATGGAATCACAGCAGTTTACTAGTCAGAGTGCCTGAACCTGTCACAGCTAAGGCACAGCTGATGGGGTCTCACTGAGGGTCAGGGAAACTCGAGGCAAGACCTATGCGTCTCAGCAGAAGACCGTGGAACATGGAGAGCGCCCGCTTGCAGGCAACTGGATCTTAGCTTTGCCTGTCATTTTGAGCAATTAACTGTTTATAAACTGGAGGTAAAGGATAACTGCACATATGCACCTGGCCTAGCAGAGACTTTATAAATCTCTCTCTCCCATGGAAAACGTGGTTTTATCTCTGTGTGAAGTTCTAATACTCGAGAGTCTGAACAGTTCGCGCTGTTTTCTTTGAACCAGTTAGGATATTTCCCTAGTCTTCTCACACCAGGCACAGGAAAACATTTTTGTGTCTGTGTAGGAGCATCACTGTACACTTTGCTGTATGAACAAGACTCTTCTGTTGGACTGTTAACACAGCCTTTATCTAAGGCCTAGATGAAGCAGTAACAAAGGAAACTTGTTTACATTTTCAAACATATTTTTCAAAAGACTCAGGGAACCTCTGAGGCAGGTTTTGGGGGTAGGGAGGGGAACGGGAGGGTGCTATTCTAATTCAGCTTATGTCCCACCATAAGCCTAAATGCATTATTTACCTTGAGGTTCTAGAGTTTTCTCTGGTACTTCTGTTTCTTCATTGTCCACATTCTTCCTGTGAGCTGCTGTCCTTGCCATGTAACTTCAAAGCTTCTGAGTGTCACTCAGGTGAAGTTTGACAACTTTCACTATGAGACTGCCTGGCATTGTGAGATGGTAGGCTATATCCATCCATAAAATAATTGCCTTTCCCACATTTTCCTGCTATTATACATCCAAAAGAGTTCAAGATTATTCTTAATGATGCTTACCACGATTACTTTTTATCTGAAATGACCTTTTCAGGACATCAAAAGCCACAAAGCACTCCAAAGGCAATGCTGAAGGGTCATGGTGCCATGCTGTAACTAATTTGGCAATGTCTATAGTTTAGTCTGGGTTTATGGACACTGTCTGCCAGCTAATCCTTGAGCAAGACATCCAGGGAAAAAGCAAGAGAAACAACATCACCTGCTTATGGAACTCACAGGAAGAAAACCCAGATAGATAAGTAACTGTAAGGTTATGTGACATCACTGCTGTCTTTGTAATATGCAAAATGTTGGAGCATCTATAGTGAATTCCCTCATGAGTGAATGGAAGTCAATGGCAAAAAGCATTTGGTAGGTTGACCAACATGTAGCGATTGGGAAATGCTTCTCAGGCATGGCCCGTTGCCTCATTATCCCAGTAGAGTTGCTTGGCAGTCTCCCTGGGATGATGCACAGACACCTATATAACCTTGGTTCTGCGGGACATTAGTGTTCATGACATTCTTTTAGAGCCTGTCTCTTAGTCTGGCAAGACTTAAGTAAGGGCAACAGAAGGGATGAGGCTTCTGTGGTTCCTAGGATAACCAACCTGTTGTCTCCAGGAGTGTCTGGCTTTCCTGGGTCTCTCTTCATGCCTCCTGCAAAGCTGGGCTGGAATAGACATTTTCTTTCATCTGTATTACATTTCTGTCTCCCTATGCCTTTTGGCTTTCTTTCATCTCTTCTTTAGTCCATCCCTTTCACCCTGATCCCTCTTGTTTGTGAAGTTACACATGAAACTTCTGGTCCACAACCTTTCCTCACAACTACTGTTCCATCTCTTGAGACAGAGTTCCACCGTGTTGCCAGGCTGGTTTGAGTTCCTGAGTTCATTTGCCTTCCTTCAGAATCTCTTCAGCTACAACTACAAAGTCATGCTTTGTTTGCTGGGATGGAGGTAATGGGGGCTTCGTCCTCTGACCAGTCCCAGTGACACCAGCTGAGAGCTAGTTAAAAGAGCAAAACAATTGTGAAGTAGGATTGTGGACCAGTCCCAGCCAGTACTTACTGAATATGCAGGGTTTCTATGGCTGTGGTGAAACACCATTGACCAAAAAGCATGTTGGCGAAGGAAGAGTTTACTTGGCTTACACTTCCAAGTTGTAGCCTATCACTGAAGGAAGCCAGAACAGGAATTCAAACAGGACTGGAACCTAGAGGCAGGAGCTGATGCAGAGACCATGGAGGGGTATTGCTTATGGGCTTGCTCTCCATGGCTTGTTCAGCCTGTTTTCTTATTAAACCCAGGACCACCAGCAATAGGCTGACCCCTGCCTCCTCTGTCATACATCTCTAATCAAGAAAATGCCCCAAAGGTTTGCCTGTAGCCCAACTTTATGGAATCAGCTTTCTCAGTTGAGGTTCCCTGCTCTCTGATGACTTTAGCTTATGTCATAGTGACATAAAACTATCCAGCACAACATTTAACAAAATTCCTGATTAATTTTGCATCGAAGTTTGGGAAGCACTAAGAGCAATCATTCAGCATTTGTGGTATGTGGCTTTTGTTTGCAGCAATAAACACTGATCTTAAGGACCTTAAGCTTTTGAAACAAAGTGTTAGCAATTTTAGATAAAAAAAAAAATTGTCTGACTTTTCTTTAGGACATAACTCTTGGTGGGACAGCAAGTTGCAATGTCTTTTCATGAAAGAGTTACGGGCTGTCACTAGGTTTGCTTGTGTTACACTTACATCCCCTAACTAATAGCAACAGGGTCATGTAAAAGACAGGGGCACGGCAGCCCCACGTGTAGTGTAGTGATGCCCTCTGGCAGATTGCACATCTTCATGAGCGGGTATTATCCCAAAGTTGCCTGTCACCATTGTTAGACTAAAGTGGGTGTATCTTCTGCTAATAATCTGCTTAGACACATACGTGTGTATTTTCAGTCTTTTCCCCTCTGCAGTCCCCTGCCTGTGATTTTTCTTGCTGCTATTTCTCTACCTAAGAGTTCATGCATGCTAATGATCTCAGCAGTTGACATTTTGCTGCTGACACAAATGCACTTCCAGCTTGGCGCTCTAATTCTGAGTTCCGTCTTCCTATCTCCAACTGTTCAATCATTACTTAAAGTTCAACGTGGCCAAAATTGGGCTCGTCATCTGTCCCTCCCCACTTCCTTATTTCTATCAAGATGCTACTGTCTTTGAAGATAGCTTAGCATCTGTGGCTCCATTCTTATTTTTTTTCTTTGAACATAGCTACCAAGTCCTAAGCCTTAAAAAGTAATTTTCTTCAGCATGTGTCTCCTCTCCCATCTAACCATGAGTGTTAAACCCAAGCACCCTCCTACTTAGCCATCAGTGGCCTGTTTCCTCATCTTGATCCTTCTTCGGCCTTCCTGTCTTGTCATTGCATGTAGACGTCCCTTAGAGTCCATTTGTCTCATCCCATGGCCCACTCAGAAAATATTCTATAGTATTTCAAAGCATTTTACTGTATGTAGGGGTCTGTGGTAACTGCAACTCAGTTCAGTAATTCAGAGCTCTCCTTTGTCAGTGTTCTACCTGAAAGCTCTTTACAATTTCCCCTGTGACACATTCTATGATATAGTCAGTGCTTTAGAGATGAATAGCGTTGTGTAGACATAAAGAATCATATGAGTGTAACCATTAGCATATTACGTTATCACATTCTTTTGTTTGTTTATTTTTGAGTCAGGGTTTACTATGTAGTTCTGGCTGGCCTGGAACTCTCTATGTAGCCTGTGTTGGCCACAAACACAAAGGGATCCCTTTGCGTCTACCTCCAGAGTGCTGGGATTACAGGAGTGTGCCACCCTAGTCAGCTTACATATTTTAAAAATATTTTTTAGTTAAAAATAATTTTTGTTTGCTATGTAGACCAGCTGGCCTTTAGCTCACCGATACATGCTTGCCTTTTCTTTCCAAGTGCTGGGATTAAAGGTGTGTGCCACCTTTAATCTGATTTTCATCATGATATTGACTTTAAACTATAGTACAACTGACTTGTTGGTTATGTACTATCCTTACATTTTGTATTAGTTAATATATAATTTAATTGCTTCATTTTTGTTCATTTTTGTATTAGCCCCTATTATGAAGACAAAGAGCAGTTTCACGTGTCTTTGCTGTGTTTGTTGAGAAGTTTTGCATATGTTTGATCACAAAATTTGGTCTTTAGGCTTTTTAAAAATAGTGTCTTTATTTGGTTTTGATAGCTAGATACTAGGGACTTTGTAGAGTGCAGTTAGTAGCACCCCTTCCCCTTTTATTTTGCAGAATAATTTAAGAAGAATTAATGTTAGATCTTCTCTAAAGAATTTTAGAATTCATCAGTGAGTCTTTCTGTTGCTAGATTTTCCTTTGTGGGAGGTTATTAATTACTTTTTCTGTCTTATTGCTTGCTGTGGTCTATGTTGTTTATATCTTCTTGGTTTAGCTTCAGTAGGTCATATATGTTTAAGAGTTAACCCATAGGAAGACCAAAATGTGGACATTTCATTCCTTCTTAAAAGGGGGAACAAAATACCCACAGAAGGAGTTGCAGAGGTTAACTATGGAGCAGAGACTGAAGGAAGGACAAGCCAGCCTAATACAGCTATCTCCTGAGAGGCTCTGACAGTACCTGACTAATACTGATGTAGAGGCTCACAGCCATCCATTGGACTGAGTACAGGGTCCCCAATGAAGGAGCTGAAGGGTTTGCAACCCCTTAAGACGAACAACATTATGAACTAACTAGTGCCCTCAGAGCTCCCAAGGACTCAACGACCAACCAAGGACTATACAATGTGGGACTGATTGTTCTGGCAGCATGTGTATAGTAGAGGATTGCAAAGTCGATCATCAATGGGAGGAGAGGCCCTTGGTCCTTGGAAGGTTCTGTGCCCCAGTGTAGGGGAATGCCAGGGCCAATAAGTGCGAGAGGGTGGGGTGGCAAGAATGGGGAAGGGAGAGGCAACAGGGGTTTGTTTTTGTTGGTTTTGTTTGTTTGTTTGTTTGTTGGAGGGGAAACTGGGAAAGGAGAAATCATATGACATGTAAATAAAGAAAATATCTAATAAAAAAAAAAGAGTTAACCCATTTCTTCCAGATTCTCCAGCTTTTTAGATTGTGTGTTGAAAGTGTTCTCTAATGGGCCATGGGATTTCATAGGAGTCTGTCCTAACATCCCCCTTTTCATCCCGAGTTTTATTAAATTGATTCTTCCCTCTCTATCTTTTAATTAGCTTGGGTAAGAGTTTGTCCAGCCCATTAATCACTTCAAAGAACCAAATATTTGCTTGACTGCAAATACTCTTTTAGTCTTTATCCAGTTATTCTTTGCAATAATCCTTTTGATAATTGAGAATGGATTTTTTTTCATACAATATATTCTGATTATAGTTTCCCCTGTGTCTACTTCCCGTCAACAGCAGGACCCCATCTTGCTTAAACGTAAGCAGGCCCTTGTCTTCCAAATCTTTAACATTTGTTGCTTCCTGCTCCATTTGGGTTTGATATCTTAATTTCCCAGACACCTGAGGAGGTTCAATAGGTTGTGTGTCTAACCTGAAGGTGGAACCTAAAGGTGCAGATGGACAATTCCTTAGTTTCCTTTTTTATTACATTTTCTTTCTTTATTTGCATCCTGTCTCTCCTTCCCTCTCCCCCACCACCCACTCCATTCTTCCTCTGGGTGTATGCATGAGCCACTGTGTCCTCATGGGTCTCAGGGATCAAACTCAGGTTTTCAGGCTTGGTGGAAGGCATTTTTACTCACTGAACCATCTCACCTGTCCCCACTCTCTGAGCTTTCATTGTCTTTTTTGAAACAGTGTCTCACTATATAGCTTTTGCTGGCTTGGAACTTGCTATGTAGACCAGGCTGGTCTCTATCTCAGAGGTCTGTCTGCCTCTGAGATTAAAGGCGTGTATGTGCCAACATGTTCGACTTTTTCTAAGGTTTTAAACGTAAGCATTTATAGCTTTATTTTTCCTCCTATATATTTATTACTTGTATCCCAAAAGTATCTGGTACATTGTGCTTTCGTTTTCATTTGATTCTAGGAATTTTAAAGTTTCCTCCCTATTTTTCAAAATTATATTTTTGGTACCTGAGTATTCATGTGGTATCTGTGTTTGCTCTTGATTTCTTTTTTCTTTTTGGTTTTTCAAGACAGGGTTTCTCTGTATAGCCCTAGCTGTCCTGGAACTCACTCTGTAGACCAGGTTGGCCTCGAACTCAGAAATCAGCCTGCCTCTGCCTCCCAAGTGCTGGGATTAAAGGCGTGCGCCACCACAGCCCGGCTAAATTTGGGATTCTTTTTTTTTTTTTTTTTGGTGCTCTTGATTTCAAGTTTTATTTTAGTAGTAGTCTGACAAGATTCAACAAATTATTTTTTTTATTCATTTTTAACCTATTTAGATTTGCTTTGTGGCCTATAATGTTATTGAGTTTTGATGATGTTTAACGGGACACTAAGAAGAAATTGTATTCCTTATCTGTTGGATGGAATAGTCTGCTTATGTCTATTAAATATAATGATTTGTGACATGAGTTAATTCTGAAATTTCTTTGCTGGTTCCTGGTTTGGAAGACATATCTAAAGGTGAGAGATAAAGTCTCCCACTATTATTGCATTAGGACCTTCCTGACTTTTCACGCTAATTCTGCTTAGGAACCCCATCATTTGATACAGACACACATATATGTGTATGTACAATATATATGCAGATATTTTTCAATTGTTTGTATTTTTTAAATAACCGTTTTCTTTGTTTAAATGTGCAATGCTCTTCCGTACTTGTGTGACTAGCTTCCATTTGAAGTCTATTTTGTCAGTTACGAGGGTAGCTGTCACTGCTCATTTGTGGCTTCCAATTGCTGGATGGCTGGATTCCCATCCTTTGACTCTCCGTGGAGAGCAGTGAATGTATTTGCCCTTAAGGCACATTTCTCAGAGACAGCAGAGAGCTCAATCTTACTTTTAAGTTCCTGTCATTTAGTTTGCATCTTTTAATTGGTGAGTTGAAACTATTTGTGTTGAACTGTTCTTGAGAGAACTTGCTGTTTCCTATGCTCTCGACAGCTGTTTGGGTTGTTCGTAGGTATGTTATTTCTGTTCCATTTTAGTCAGGGGTGTCTGTGTTAGGCACAATGGCATCCTTTCCAGCTCCCCTATGGTTTTCTAGTCCACTCATAAAATTTATCTTTTTCCTATGCTCTTATGCACAACACTATCTTTCTGTTCTCTTCTTTTTGAAGATGCAGTGCTGGCTTGGCTGCTGGGAGCTGCCTGCCCAGTGTGGGGAACTAAGGAAAGAAGGCATCATAGGGTAGCATCTGGGTCTCTGGCCCCAGCTCTTGGTGATGGTGACACTGACTGACTCAGGGCGGCGGGGAGCTCTGCCGTGACAGCACTGACTGAGAGGTGAGGAGCACCATGAGGCCAGTTTGAATTGTACCTGTGTCTTTAATGGATAAACACTGAGAGTACCTGCAGAGCAGAAGAGATTATCCAGAAATGACACAGGCCATCAACCATTGTGAGAGACTCAGGGAGAATGAAGCCAGTGTAGAAGACTGGAAGGCCCTGTAACTGGATGGGAAGGACCTCAGGGTGGTGATGGCGTAAAGACAGCATTTTCACCAAGGAGGAACGGCCCTGAAAACAGAAGTTACAGAGAAATCTTAGCAACTGAAGACTGAGAAAAAAATCAGCAGTTCTGGAAACAAGGACTCAGGGCTGCAGCAAGAAGTCTTTCAGTGTGATGGGATTGTGGGGGAAGGGTGTTCAGGTGCCAAGGTTAACAGGTTATTTAATGGCAAAGAAATAAGAGCAGCTGCAAACTTGGTAACTGAAGAAGTTATGTTAGGGAACCTATGCAGACAGTGGCATAGGTCACTGATTCTAAATTCTATGCCCCCCCCTTTTAAAGCCAGGAATTCAGAATCTGTTGTCTATATTCTCAACCAATAAGAGGAAAGGAGGATTTTCATTTTTTCATATTTTCCTTTTGTTTATCTTAGAAGACGCTATCATTCCACATCTGAACCATAAATGCAAGTAATTGCAATTTGTAGCGAAAATGCAAAACATTGCCAAAGTCCAGGGATTGTATTTGCTTGCTCACTTGTTTGTTTTTTAAGGATTTGTTTGCTTTCAGCCAGAGTGATCTTTTGTAGTTATTATTCAGAGTCTACGCAGAATTAACCAACTGTACCTTATAACTCAGGGCAGGTATGTAGAGTATACAAGCAAGAGATAGTCTGCCTAAATGCTAAGTCAATGAACATTGATTTGGTACATACTGAAGCATACCATATTATAAGAAAATAAATATAACTTGAAGGCTAAACACTAAACACCCAGTTAATTTATGGTGAAATATACTTAGTTTATGATTTAGGTTAATACATACTTGAACTAAAACAGTGTGCGCCACTCATTTTTATTAAATAGTGTAGGTGTTTTCTGGAGCATGAGGTAATAACCCAAATTCAATTAAAATGACCATAAAGTTAAGGTCTCCACATAGGCTCCCAAGGATGGGTCTGTTTGAGGCTTCTAGACACCAGCATTGGTGGTCTGCTGTTGGTGTATGATACTTAAATAGAGCCCTTTCTCCCTAGGTCTGTAAGGTGTTAAGGTGTTTTTATAAGACCCTATAAACCCTCGTTAAACACTTTCTTTTTCATAAAGAAAACTTAAATCTTTATTTGACGTGTTTTCTGTGGCACTCTTTTGGCATTTTAACAAGTCCTTTTAAGAATCACTTCAATAATTGCACCCAGCTTTTAAGGGAAGGCTACGGGTACTTATTCTGGTTTTCCCCTTTCCTCCTTTAAAAAAAATATTAGATAGAGGTCTAGATATGGTACAAGATTTTAGTATATTTTCTTTTACTAAGGAAAAAAAAAGATCAAAAGAATCTTCAGGTGGAGAAAGACTAGTTTCCATGCTGCATGTGATGAGAGCAGGTGTGTTCAGAGCAGTGTGGCCACAGACTCAAGGTGTTCTATGAGATGATGGGACAGAAGGTTTCACTCCCACATGGATGGACTGTGAGTTATTATTGTAGGTCAACTGTGGTGACATTGGTGTTCCCTAAACCCTTCATGAGAAGGATCAGCATTGTGTTTCCAATCCTGTTAATCCTTTTCCCCTTCCTTGGTTTATGTTTTCTTCATAGTCTTTCCTACCTCTGTAAAGAGCATATGACTTATGTATTGTGGTTACTTTTTTATCTACCTGTATGTAACCTTCATGGGAAATAGGCTTTAAAACTTTTTGATCACTTATTTATAATGATAATAATATCAAATAATAATAATAATAATAATAATAATAATAATAATAATAATAATAATAATGATAATAATAATAATGATAGAATCCAGGGGTGTGTATGCCACCATGTGTGTGAGGTAGCAGAGGACAACTTTCCCAAGTTGTTATTCCCTTCTCTTCTGGTTCTGGGGATAGAACTCAGGGTGCCAGCCTTGAGTGTTTCAATTGGCTGAACCATCCTGCCAGCGCAAGACTAAATTTTAATTGTCATTGAGTATATTCTATGTCTAGGACAGCACTTGGGGAAATAATGGTCAACAATATTATTTGTTGGATGAATGGATGCACCATGGACTGAATCAGTCCTTTTTATCCCACAAGCATTCTATCCCATGATGTAGTTTCACTCCTTTGAGTCTAGGGTTCACAAGCACCAGCTAATTTCTTTTTATTCCATAATTTAATTTTTCCTCTTTTTCTCTCCATATGGAATCACAAAATCTTAGGAAAGTTAGGAATAATATTTGTATGATATAGAAATGGCATCAGGTAGCCGTGAGTTTTTGGTGATCTCATAGAGTGGTAGTCCATAGAAAGGCATTGTAAACTGCAACTTCTTCCACATAGCAACAAGTAGCTATATTGGTCTGTTTTTATCCCTCTTTAAAAGAAAGTAAACACCCATTGCACAGAAGTGTTGCTATTTGTGGACTCCATATTCTTGAAGAATATCTAACCACGAGGAAGGATTTGGGGACTTTCGGTGAGTAGGAAGCCCTAGCTGTCTACCTCCCACCCACACTGCAGTCTTGCTGGAAGGTCTGTGTGGTGTGAATACCTTAGAACTCAATTCTGTTAAAGGCCTGAAAGTTGGAGGGGCCCAGGAATAGCACACTGCAGTTTGTTTCAGGAAATAGCAAGCAAAACTAAAACCAATTCTCTCTAATGTTCAATAAAACTGATTAATCTTTTGTCAGCTTGACTAAGGAAAAAGAGAGACTTAAAAAAAGTACAGGTTCTTTAAAGACAAAAAGGATTGCAGGACAGTTTTCCGAATGACTTTTTTTTACCAACAATTAAGATAATCCAGATGAAACAGATGAATTCTAAGAAATCAGAAAACCTACTGAGACTGTGTCATAAAAACAGAATATCTGACTAAGCTCAGAAACAATAGATTGAATCAATAATAAAAGATTCCTCACATAATAATAATCTGGACCCAATAGTTTCACTAATGAATTCTATTAAATATTTGAGATTTGATAGAATGGTTAAGTTCTATTTAACCATCAAACCTAACAATTATTGAAGAAGGAATGTTCCTTACTTCTTTTACATTTTTGAGTTTTAGTTCACTTTATGTGTCTGTGAATCCCACATGTTCAGGGGCTCACAAAGGCTAGAAAGGTTCGTTTTCCCTTGGAGGTGGAGTTACAGGTGGTTGTAAATTGCCTGGTATAGATGCTGGGAACAAACTTTGGGTTCTCTGGAAGAGCAGCAAGCACTCTTAAATGCTGATCCATCACTGCAGACCCCAATTCACACTTGATTACAAAGCCAGAAGTAGTATAAGGAGAGAAAATTAAAGTCAGTGTTCCTTATGGACAATTGGTATTAAAATCAACAAAATGTTAAATTTAAAACCATATTAGAAGGATTATATACCCATGACCAAATAATATTTATTTCTAGAATACAGATATAACAACATATAAGTTATTTAGTGTAATACGCCACATTGATAGATGAAAGGATAAAACTTCACAATTATCTTACGGATTCAGAATAACCATTTGATAAAACTCAACATACTTTCATGACAAAATCCTTATACTAATTATAGAAGGGAACCAACATCACCACAGCAAAATCATACAGAAAATATCCAGAGAGAACAATAATAAATCCTGAAAGATGAATAGTTTTCTTTCTGAGATCAGACCGCCTTGAGTTCTAGGCACCCAAGTGATGCCCAGACATACACTCAGGTGAAACAGCTGTTTTCATAAAGTAAGATAATAATAATAATAATAATATTAATAATAATAATAATAATGATATTAAAAACCTCAGCATTTGGCTAGCATGGATGTACTGCAAATTAGGAAAACAAATATGAAAGGCAAGAAAACAAGCAAAATTCAGTATTTATCAGAATCATTGATTTAGACATACATGTAGGGGCTTACTCTACTTCAGAAAGTGTTGACCCCAACTTACTAACAAAATCAGTGACAAATCTGTCTCCAAGTAGGATTCTAATTGGAGATACTGAGAGATAGGACAGCAATGAGTGCGTGATTGGGAGTGTCTTACATTAAGCCTGTCACCAATGTCTCCACGTCTCACTTTATTTCTAAGACCTCTAGATTTATTATTCTTTATTAACTCACTATTTGCTTTCATCAGATGTAACTATTTTATGTAGATTTGTATTGAAGGGCAAGGACAATGTCCTGTGCCGTCTCAATCCAGTGCACTGGTTGGAATCTGTTCTTTTCAATGATCTATGGTAAAAAAACAGGACTACTCATTGGCACCTTAAAATAAGCAAAAGAAAAATGTAAAATAAATCTGGATGCAGATGGGAGGGGAGGAGAAGGAGCTGAAAGGAGTAAAGGCAGAGGGAACCATAATCAGGACATATAAGAAAAAAAAAATCTACTTTTAATAAAAGGGAAAAAAGTCACCATTTAATGTTGAGAGTCAAAAACACATTAAATAAAGTGATATTAGGTTCAGAAAAGAACATAAAATGAGGAATAAAAATTTAAAAAAGGTGGACTCAGGTTCCTTCTGGTCTGTCTGGGCTGGGGTCCAGAGCATACCTTGGGCGCAAGCTCCGCAGTCAGTCCCACAACACCCAGAGGATGCTCCACTCCCAGGCGCTTTAACACACCCAGGATCAGAGGTGAGCAGGAACCAACATCTGTCCCAACACTGGGAGTAACTGGGTCCAGCGGGACCAGGCACACAGGAACTCTGCCAGTCCAGTGATTCGGGTTCCTTCTGGTCTGTCTTGGTTAGTGTTCTGAGCAGACCTTGGGAGACCTTCTGCAGCCAGTCCCACAACACACAGAGAAAACCCCACTCCCAGGTGA